>NC_048301.1:125846316-126194913 GCF_013100865.1 Trachemys scripta elegans
ACAGTGTTTGTCTCCCTGATGTGTTGCACATAAGGGAGAATTGCCAACTTTCTAATCGCACAAAACTGAACACCCTTGCCTTGCCCCTGCCCTGCCCCTTCTCCGAGACTCCACCCCTGCCTTGCCTGTCTCTGAGGCCCCGCCCCTGCTCACTCCATCCCCCTCCCTCTGTCGCTTGCTCTCCCCCACCCTCACTCAGTCGCTTATTTTCATTGGGCTGGGGCAAAGGGTTGGGGTGCAGGCTCCGGCTGGGGGTGTGGGATCTGGGATGAGGCCAGAAATGAGGGATTCAGGGTGTGGGAGGGGGCTCTGGGTTGGTGCAGGGGGTTAGGGAGTGGGTGCGGGGTGCGGGTTCTGGAAGGGAGGTTGGGTGCGGGGAGGGGCGGGGGGTGGAGGGGGGGGCTGGGAGGGAGTTTGGGTACAGGAGAGGGCTTAGGGCTGGGGCAGGGGGTTGGGGTGTGGGAGCGTGTGCGGGGTGTGGGCTCCGGGAAGGAGTTTGGGTCAGGAGAGGGTTCCAGGCAGGGGATGGGGGTGTGGGAGGGGACTCAGGGCTGGGGCCGGAGGTTGGGGTTTGGCAGCAGTTGCGGGGTGTGGGAGAGAGTTTGGGTGCGGGAGAGGGCTCCAGGCTGGGGCAGGGACTTGGGGTGTGGGAGGGGGTGCAGGGAGCAGGCTCTGGGTGGCGCTCACCTCGGGGAGGCTCCCTGGAAGCGGCAACATGTCCCTCTGGCTCCTAGGTGGCTCTGCGCAGTGTGCGCTGCCTCTGCCCCAGGCGCTGCCCTCGGAGCTCCCATTGGTTGCGGTTCCTGGCCAATGGGAGCTGTGGAGCTGGCGCACGGGGCGGGGGCAGTGCGTGGAGCTCACCTGGCCATCCCTCTGCCTAGGAACTAGAGGGACATGTCACTGCTTCCGGGAGCTGCGTAGGGAGCCTGCCAGCCGCATGGAACCAGGTTTTTAATGGCCCGCTGACCAGAGCCGCCAGGGTCCCTTTTTGACCTAGCAACCCTAGTTGTGCAACTTTGCACGTGAGATTCCAGCAGAACATGGGAATTTGCAAGTAGGGGTGTACAGGATACTGCATTAAACAGACCATTAGATGGACGTGAGTCTTCTTAGGAGTTGGGCACAGGGAGACAGGAGTCTCTACCACTGGCTGTGGAGAGACAGGGAATGTTGGACAGAAATGTGAGATACTCAGGGAGCGGAAGAAAACTGTCAATTAGAGATGAATTCAAGTTGGGGGGAGTCCATGGAGGAGCATGAAGACTCACAGGGAGTTTGGATCTGAATTCTAATGGATAGGAAGGCAGTGATAATTTTTGAACTTGGGAGTGATGTGTGCCTTGTTTCCAGATACAAATGGCTGGATTAGGCATTGCCTTTCACGCAGGCTGCGTCCGCGCTGCAGTTGGCAGGAAAGATTGCAATATAGACATACCCACAGAGTGGGCAATCTCCAGATTGGCATTAGAAGACACAATAAATAGGGGTTAAAGACTCCTGAAAGTCTGTGTCTTATTAACGTTTCGCTCCAGGGCAGGTATCTGTCTTAACATGGTCTCTGCTGGTAGTGTCGTGCCAGTTGGAAAGGTATTCACTCACATGTACAATGCTGGCTGGCTGTCAGCTTGCAAACCAAAAGCTTTCAATTTGGTGTTATGCATCCACTGCTGCTAATGAGGAGTGATCGGCACTCCCCACCTGTGTGTTGCACATAAACATAGGGTCTTTAATGATTTTGGAAACAGAACAAAGCAGTGCAGTACATTAGCACTGGAGATGCAATACACAGCGCATATCAGCTCATTTGCGTTAAAGTGCATTTTTATTTGTAAGCTCCTTGGAGAAATTATCGGCCTCTGCCTAAAATTGTCATCTTTGTGTAAAACTTTAAAAAATGTCATTCTAACATGAAGATTAGATTATTTCTCATCGACCACCCTCCCAGAAAAAGGAGCAATGTCATCATTTCACATGATTGGTTTTTAACCCACATTTCTCAAAAACATAAATATGAAAAACACAGGAAGAGATTGCAAGGGGAGGAGGTGAAAGCACTATTGTGAATTATAGTGCTGGAGGGTGTTGGGTGCTGGCAGAGTTTTGGAGGTGACCACCAAATTCACACCCTTGGTAAGCCAAAGGGAATCCAAGAGTTGAGCTATGCACCGAGACACTCAATAAGAAGAACCGAGATATGAGCTGGAGAGGATGGAGTTTTGTATGTGGATGACTTTCCTTTCCTTAGTTTTTAAAAAACGCTTTGAAGATATTTTCTAAGGTAGAAACAGGAGTTAGGCATCCAACGTCCATGGAAAGTTAATGGGAGTGAGGTGCCCAGTCCCCATTTTGTGCATTCGAAAATCTCCACCTTTATTGAAAGGTGACAGGAGTATCACAAGAAAATTTGCCAGCTGTGATTTCAGACTCTATCCCTCACAATAAGATAGGAAATGATATATATCCTGCCTTAGGCCTTTTGACAACCGTGGAACCTTGTATCTTTTTGCGAATACTCCCATCCCTTGGCTGTAGGCAGTTCTCACATTAGGGTATGTAGCTGGGAGAGAGTCTCCCAGCCGGGGGTGCTAGCTCTGCCTGGGCTAATGTGCTAAAAATAGCAGTGGGACTAGCGCAGCATAGGTAGCAGTTCTGGGTAGCTACCTGCGTCCAAATCCTCCCGACCCTGTGGGTACGAGCTGGGGTGGCTAGCCCAAGCTGCTACCTTGGCGCAGCTGTCCAGGTTGCTATTTTTAGCATGCCCACTCAAGCAGAGCTTGGCTCGGCGGGGTTGGGAGGCACATTTCCAGCTACAGTGTAGATACACTGTCACTGACCCAGGCAGTCACAGGTGTGCCTAGGGCTAGGACTGCTAGCTGGTTTCATTTCCCCCAGAAAGCCAATTAAGCTTAAGCATGGTGAGCAAGAAACCATGAGAAATGGTATTGTAGATATTTATATGCCAAAGACACAACTGATGTCTGGGCCTTTAACAAAGGATAGCAGCATTTTGCTTTGCTTGTGTATAGGCTATGGGGGATTTCAGCAGATGACTGGAGCAGCTGGTGTGGGCAAAGGGATCTGGATGATGGAAACTCAGAATGAGCTTTGAAGCACTTTAGTGTGTACAGTATGTAGGCAGGCAGTAAATAAGGAGGGTGCTTGGTCAACTAGGATATTCTCTGGATGTGTAGCATAGTCAGAAAAAGGCATGTTTTCAAAGGATTGCTCATTGAAGAGTAGAGTCTTAAGAATCTAGGTATCTGCATCAAATAGATACAACTAAAATCGTCAGCAACAAGGCATGGTCTGCAATGACTAGTTGACTAGGGAATCTCCAAAGATCATTAAATGGGTAGTTTTATAATCTCATTTTCTCAGTTCTGAGCCTTACAGCCTTTCAATGGAAGCCCATAACACTCTGTCCCAAACATTTTACAGAGCCAAAGAACTGAGTGACAGAAATACTAGTAGAGGGAGAGAAAAACAAAGAGGCAAAGGAAAAAGTTGAAGTTTTCTACTGAGATTTAAAATAGGACTGAGAATTGATATAGTGGGAGGGCGGGGGGGGAGAGGATGTTGGTAATGGCCGGAGTTGTAGAAGAGAAGGCTCCTTGTGCCAGCAGTGACCAGATTAGTTGAAAGGCAGAGCGGAGGCTGATGCTAGATTAGTGGGCAAAGTCTGTGAGGTCTGCTGGAGCAAGTTCATGGAGGGTTTTACAAACAAGGAGGCCAATTTTGAACTGAGTCATGAGCCTATGGAGTTATTCAGGATTGAGGATGATGTGATTGCACTGGTTGTAAGAACGCAGGCTGCAGAAAATTGCGTTTTCTTGAGTTGGGAGAGCTGGGACAAAGAAAAGCCATTGAGAAAGTCATTGTAATAATGAAGTTGAGAAGACACTTAAGGCGTATGTACTCGACAGTGGTATAACTGGTGCGGCAGCTACACTTCTGCAATCCTGGAGAATAGATGTACGCTGCAGTGACAGAAGGGTTTTTTCCATCACTAGTAACTCCACCTCCTTGAGCAATAGTAGCTAGTCGACAGAAGAATGCTTCCGCATCTACACTGCGGGTTTAGGTCAGTAGAACTGCAGAGCTCAGGGGTGTCAGTGCTGTAACTATGTCAACTTAAGTTTTAAGTGTAGATCAGGCTTAAGATCTGGGTGAGGATTCATCAGAGGTAGGACTGGGGCAGTGGCAGACAGAGACAGTGTTTCGGAGGTGTGATGGAGAGATATCCAGGTATGGATAAGGAAGGAGAAAGAGCCGAATCAAGTCTGACAGAGTTATGTACAGTGGAGGCACATAGGATATTATTTGTTACTGTAATGGTCAAAATGTGCTAGCTATACATGGTCACTGCCACAACTTATACATGTGGGCGTGAGGATACTGCTTTTGCCCAAGAGAATCATCTTTGTCTCTGAAGTCTTGCTAAGCTGGAGTGACTGATGATGAAACTGATTGTTATGTGCCAGAGCTTGAAATTTTCAATAGCATCTTCATTTCATTTACTCTTGTAATGTCAGGCTAGTTATCCGTACAGTTTTACTCTCTCACGCCTTGGACTACTAGATAATTAACACAGAGCGTCCTTTGGTAGTGACTGGTTCTCATTCTGGTGCCCCGAGTTGACTTTGAGTTCAGTAAACTAAAGTCTGTAATGCCAGTTTTTCCTATTACTAGTACGTGCATTTCCTGTACACTAGGCACTTGCATTCTCTGAAAAGTACTGAATAGTTGTTTAGTTTTGTGTATATCTGGAATTTGTTCCTTTTATGATCCAAAATAGAATAGCTATTGTGTTATTTGCCCACTGGCTTCTATAGCTTCTTGCTCTCTGAACCTTGTTAGGAACCTTCTGTCTAATTCAGATGCAGACAGATTCCTAAAGCATCAGATACATGTGATTTCTAGTATCTTTGATGCTAATTACTAGTATTATAATTTATTTATATTGCAGTAGTGCCTTGGAGGCCCAGTAATGGATCAGGATCCCATAATTGAGGCAAAATTTGCCTTATTTCTGGAGATTAGTTGTCCAAAATTGCCCAGTGAAAAGAAAGTTGCTTGTGATCTTTGTCTGAAATTTCATTTGTCCGTCTGCATTTCCAGCCCCACTTCATTTATGAACGGTGTTGAGCTAATTCCTTAATAGCTGCACACACATTTGGTGTGTTTTTGAAAATGCTTTGCAGGCCTTGTTCATTCTGCTGTAAATGGTGCAACTCCTGTGAATGTCTGTGCCTAGTTCAATAATGACATTTGTTGGGTGGAAAATGGATGTAAGTGGCAAAGTAGGGTACCTTGTGCTGAACAGGCAAAGGAAGTGTAACTTACAAACCGAGAGGGATGTGGGGAAAAAAGCAGCCAATAGGAGGGGGTAAGCAAATGCTAGTTGCATTTCCTGCTGACCTACCTCTCATTTTGCTCATCCAGTGAGTTCTGGATTGATCTGTTTACACCTACATTCTAATTTACCCCCAAAGTGTGTTTTACTTGTCAGGTCCCCACTGGATTTGTCCATGCAGTGTGTTACATAAACTTACATTTATAAATTATTGCTTTAATTTATGTTTTTCTTAACTTTTTAGAAAGATTAATAGAGATATGATAAAAATCTAGCTCTCTGTCTTTCTTTTCTCTGCCAATCTCTGATTGGATTCTTGTCAGGTGAAACATGGGACAGTTTCTACGGAACGCTAGGTGACTTTTTGACATCCTGGTTACCATGACACTCAGCAGAGGACTGTGGGAATAAAGTGGGAATCCCTCCCCGCCCTCAAAAAACCACCTAATGGCCTCAACTGGGTAAGAATCAAGTGAGACTAAAGAGTTAGGAACTTTCTTCTGTCCTCACGGATTATCTCAAAGGCACTGCGCAAGGGCTAGGTCTACACCAGCGTTTCTCAACCTGGGGGTCGAGACCCAAAATTGGGTCGCCAGGATGTTTCAAAGGGTTGTGTGGCAGCTCCTTTGGCTCCTGTCCCACAGGACTGGCTGGGCCCGCCTCCCTGCTCCAGGCACTGCAACCCCTGGGGTCTGAGCGACACTCAGGTTTGGCCCAGCCATCGTGATGACGGGAGTCCGGATAGGACAAATTTGAGTGAGTGTCACGCAACCCCATGAGCCAGGTCACAACTCCATTCATGCAAATTTGGTCAAGTCAGGGGGGCGGGGCGGGGCCAAATCTGGTGGCGCTGCAACCCCGAAGGTTGAAATGTCCAGAGCTGAGAACCAAGCCCAGCTAGCCCCAGAGCACAGCAGCTGCAGGGGCTGCCGCTGTGGGGTGAGTGCTGGGCAGGACCTGACCGAAACCCTTCAGGGCCTCCACCCCCAGACTATTTACAACAGGCCATAAACATTTATGAATGGGTCTTGAGCCCGAAACGGTTGAGAACCGCTGATCTACACTACAAACTCTTGCCTGCATGGCTTTGTTGGTCAGGGTTGTGATCTCTAGCCTAGACATAGTTATAGTGGTAAGATTGTGCTTTCGCTTGTATAAGCTATTTCCACACAAGCAGTGCTTTGCTGCTATACCCTCCCGGGAGAGCTATACTGGTGAAACACTCCTAGTGTAGATCTGGCTAGTGCTTAAGGAATCCTTCCTCATTGTGATTAGTCATAAAATGGGTAGTTGGTGCCAAAACTCCAGAGTAACATTATTTTATGAACAGCTTCCGTAGCCCCATTGTATCACATTCGCTGTTAGTTGCTCCGTGAAAATATTCTTCTATTAGAAAAATCCCCTGGTGGTGTGGCATTGCGCCCTGGCATGCATACCCACTCCCCCCTTCCTTGAGGGCATTTAACGTCCAGTACACTTCCAGGGCTCCACTGAGCCATCCCTGCCTTTGCTCCACCACTCTAAAAGCCTGGGTCATTGGTTGGGATGAAACAATAATTACGGATCAAAAACGTGAATGAAATTGTGCCTTTATCCGCTGTTGTTTTTTTTTCTCCCGCACCCTCCCTCTAGGGCTCACCTGGTATGCTAACGTCATGGGGAGCTGCTACAGCTACCTGTGCAGAGACAGTGTCCCAGACAACCACCCCACCAAGTTTAAGGTAATACCCTTTATCCTAGAGGGAAAGCTCTGCAATTGACAGCAGCCACTGAGAATCAAGGCCTGCAAAGTACAATCCAAATTTCATGGAACCTACGCATTAAAGCCCTTTCTCTTATGGGGAAATTCTTCTATAGGGAAAGATTTGCAAATGTGTTGCTAATTTTTAAGCAGGGAATCCCCTGCTTGCTGGTTCCACCCTCTGTCATGTAGAAGGATTTGCATTGGCATCGAGATTCAATCTCCCAGTGCCAGAGAAGAAACAGATGCAATGAGAAGGGAAAATTAGATGGCTCACGTGTTGCGGAACCTTTCAAATTGGGCCCAAGTCAGTGGGCATCAAAAGTTATCACCATGTGGTAGCTATTTGGTGGCTTGTGTGAAATGAGTCTGTGCGTTTCAGCCTAATTGGCTGTAAACAGGTCTCCACGTTGTAAAAGCACCAACACAGCCGGCAGTGGTTGAACCATTTGACAGTCTTAGCAGAGAGGCCAAGAATTGGAGAGAGACTGAACTCTCCTCTTCCCACTCAAGGGTGTCTCCCCTCCCGCCCCCCCATGCCTGTGTTGAGGCACATTAGCTGAACTGGTGTGGGGCTGCAGTCTTCAGGGCTGTCCATGTCGCACCTTTCACCAGCAATGAATTCACTCCCAAATGACCTCCCCCTATCATCCAAGAGCAAGGCATGTTAATGAGTCAAGGGAGAGAGTGCTGGGGCTTCCAGGCAAACTTACATCTGTCACAGGGATTGGACCTGCTTTGAGCAGGGGGTTGGACTAGATGACCTCCAGAGGTCCCTTCCAACCCTGGTATTCTATGATCTCCTGTGTTGAGCCTCCTGATGTGAGCTTTGGTGCCTCTGCAGGTAACAAATGTGGACGATGAGGGTAACGCGCTGGGATCTGGGATTATGGAGCTAACGCAGATGGAGCTCATCTTGCACACACACAAGCGCGATGCTGTCAGGTGGCCGTACCTTTGCCTGCGCCGCTATGGCTATGACTCCAACCTCTTCTCCTTTGAGAGCGGACGCCGCTGCCAGACTGGACAAGGTGTTGTGTCTTTTGGGGGAACAAACCTGTCTAAAACTTTCAGTTTCAGAATGCTGGAATTGCTTGGTGCTGATTTCTCCCCTGCTTATTACATCTGGGAAACCTGCTTTATTCCTTGCTTCACATGCACAAGCGATAGCACACCTCTAGGGTACTGTAGTGTGTTTGCATGTGCATTTAATACTCCCAATTAAGACATTAATGTTGGAAGCTTGTGACTGAGGGCAGAGCCATCATGTGGTATCACTCTTGTGGTTTATTGTGGCTCACTTGTTTATATTTATAGACTTAAAGTAATTAGGCTATTGCCTTATAAATGCACAGCATGGAGAAACACATCTAGAATTGGCTCTCATTATATCTTAAGGTAAGCAGTTTTGGAGTGGGATTTCAATTGGATCAGAGACCATTAAGGAAAACCCAGGGTGGCAGAAGAAGTTAGTGATTCTGTGGGCTTACTCTTCTGTGTTGGTACTGAGGAGGTGCTAGAAATGCCACCTTTCTATGGGATGTGAAACCAAGGTCCCCCAAGGTGCTTTTTGCAAGAATGAGGCTGTTGGCTCTCGTTTCCTAGGCATGTTTCAACTTCAGATATTTGCTTTTCAATGCATGTCATCATCTATGTCCTCTGTACTACTGTCTGCCAAGCCTCTGCTCTGTCTTCGTTTAGGTCCCTTCTAAAAGGCTTGCTTGTTCCACAATGACCCAAAAAAGTGAGTCAATGTTAGTTTTTAAAAAATCCTGTCCTCCTCTGTTCTGGTCTTTCCAGTGCATTCTGTCTTCTCTATCTGCCTTGTTTAGCAGTACTACTACGTTTACTGCTTTTTATCCATTGATCCCACAGCACTTTGCAAGGTGGGGAGAGGGTAGTTCCAAAAGTGCCCCATTTTTTGCATATGGGGAATCTGAGACACAGAGATGACATGACTCACCCAAGAACACCCCATTCAGTCAGTGGCAGAGCTGGGAATAGAGCCTATGTTTCCTGATTCCCACTATTCCATGCTGCCTGTTAAACTGTAAGTTTCTTGGCATAAGGACTATCTGTATATTACTTGTAAAGAGATGAGCATATTCTTGGCACACAGCAAAAGAAAAAAAAATCAGGTTATGTCCCCCAATTTGCATTGTGTGTTGAAAAGTCCTCTGATATCTGAATAAAGTCCACATCACTGTTCTGCGTCTATTTATAAAGTACTGTGTGCTACTCTTTTATAATATTTATATAAATAGGATTTGCCTTTAGTGGAAATCCATGCTTATCGGTTGTCAGCAGGGTGGGACCTGTGGCTTTTTGTGTGTGTCTGCTTTGCCTTTTGCAGGATTCAGATCAGTCGTTGGAATGCTGTTACGTTTACTTGGGTTTTCTACGGAGCTCTAGATAGCACAGATAGGGTAGAGTCATTCACTCTTCACCTACAAAGAGAGCTTTCAGAGGGCACAGGCTAAGTCATCCATGTCCTCTATATGCAAAGATAAATTGTATGGAAGCCATACTGTTTTGATCTGCGTACATTTCCTCTGGTTCTTTTCCTGTTCATAGGAGACTTTCTCACTTAATTGATTTTATTTGGATCATTCCTCCCTAGCCCCAGTGAATAAGACAGATGCATATATTTTCTGGCAAGAATATTTTTCAAATTTTTCTTCAGAGTAGCAGCAGTTGTTGCCATGCTGTTGTCCTTGTTGCTATGGCTTTTGTGCATTCATGTGTGTGCGCACCAGCATGTGATTGGTTAGTTCTGCACACGTTGGCTATTGGTCAAACTATTTATCTGGGGAGCCACCGTTTAATCTGATACATTTTAAAAGTGGGGTGCAGTTGCTCCTCCCTTCCACATGCATTCTGGGTGCCCAATCCAATTCCCCTTAGAGTCAATGGAAAGACTTCATTGACAATGGGAGTTGGATCGGGCCCCAGGTAAAATGAAAGAACGGAAATTACAGGTGAAGAATCTCATCTGTCACCCAGTATACCATTCTTATCTCCAGCAGAGTTAACTAATGTAAAGTTGGCATTAGATGCACCAATTCATGGATCAACTAGCAATGGTGGTGTTATGTTTCTAGTGATGTAACAACAGGACACACTATACAGAAATATCGCCTCGGGGGTGTTTAAATATTGACAATATCTTACAAAATATTTCCCTGTAAACCATAAATTTGTGTGTAGAGAAATACAGGGCTTGCCCAACAAGCTCAGACGAGTTGTCAATTTAATTCAGTGTCCTGTCTGAAATATTGTCTCACACCATGAGCTTTAGAGGAAAATGGAAGAAGCTTCATAATGTGTAACAACGGGCGTATAGAGAAAATTACTTCCTAACCCCGGACATTTAGTATGTGACTTGTACCCTGACTTGTACCCTGAAGCATGAGGGTTTATACCTCTTACAAATGTGTGTACTATCTAATGGAAGGGTGACTATTCCCATTACCCATATAAATGTCTAATCTCTTTTTGAATCCTGCCAAGCTCGTGACCTTATCCTGTGACAGTGAGTTCCCCAGGTTAATTGTGTTGTGTTAAACAGAAACCCTTTTCAGTCAGATTTTACATTTTGTTGCTTTCCAAGGACTAGACTACACTCTTATTAAACTAAGATTGTACTCGTCTCTCCCCACCCCCCGTCTTTGTATTTGCACAGGGATATTTGCCTTCAAGTGTTCAAGGGCGGAGGAGATCTTTAACCTGCTGCAGGACCTGATGCAGTGTAATAGTATCAATATAGTGGAGGAGCCAGTCATCATGACTAGGGGCAGTCACTCCACTGAGCTGGAGCTATCCCGGACACCCCAGACAACCAACAGTAAGGCTTCCAGAGTACTAGGTAGGGTAGAGGAAGTTTGTCCAAGTTTATCTCTGTGTTGGGTGCTGGTCTCCCAGCCAAGGCTCCATTCCCCAAAGCAGCTGATGTGAGCTGTCTGGCCTCTGAGCTGGGCCCTCGAGTCCACGTATGTTCTGTGCAGCATGCTTAAAGCCCCACTCGTTTGCAGATGTGATACCTTGTTCCCAAGGAAATGGGAACAAAAACTGCAAATATCAACCTCATTCTCCGACTCCAGTTGGATTCCAGCTGGAGCCCTGCCAAGTGGCCTCTTTAGAGATCAGTGGGCTCCTGAGGGAAACCTCAACTAGAAGAATGTGTGTTTGTTTCCCACTTTCATAGACGTGACTTAAGTGCTGGTAAATGTAACCTGGGGGCCTAGCCTGCATATTTACAACAGGCGTACACACGGTAGGAGCCTTTCCCTGCCAAGCAGGCTCTGCCTTTCCAGCACGTCTGTTTAATAAGGCACAGAGAACAAAGCTTTGAGAAGCTGGCCCATGGTGCAGATGCAGCCGCATTTGTACGCAAGGCCAGTGTGATGCTCTGCCTCTAAAGCACGTCTCTCTGAATTCTCCCCCCAGCTCTGGGATACACTGTTCCAGGGTTCCCCAACGGATTCCACAGCTTCCCTGGGGAAGCCCCATCCTACTCCACGGCCCGACACCCTTCCATGAACAGCTTGAGACACTCCTCCATTGGGGAGGACTCCACACATGCCCTCATTGGGCCGGATGAGCAGGTAAGCCCAGGTCTCCTGATCTCCATTGCTGCAGGGAACTCATAGCATGTCTTCTTCTCTTCTAGGATTCTTGTGGGGTGCAAAGCTCACGCATCTGCTCAATGTTAAGGAAGCCCAGAGACCCTCTTACCTTGTCAGTTGCTCCTTCTTGGCTGTTTTACTTAGTTTCACTGTTGCAAATTTGCACCCCTGTGACTACTTGCTGGAACAGCTGCTCGCAGCGAGGACTGGGTGTAGCTTCCCCCGGCCATCAGTAATGATCTGCCCCTTGTTTGACAGCAACATGCAATTCCCTCCTGAAACTGTATGTGCTGCTTCCACATCTCTACCAGCCCCAAGCTAAACTCTAGGCTGGATACCGGAACTCAGACCCCTGCATGGTGTTGTGCTGCCACTACATTGCTTGGGCAGCTGATCTTTGTTCTCTGTGTTTAGGCTCATAGGATCATACCAGATCAGTCCATTACACCCTGTGTCTTGTCTCCATCATTGTCTGATAGCTGGTGCTTCAGAGTCACACAAACCTAGGCAGGTGTGGGCTCCTTCCTCACGTCATTTCTGTGTCCTTGGATACTTTATATAGACCACTCAAGAAGATATCTCACCTTGTGTAGATGGAAATTCATATGCTCCACACCAGAGTTTGAACTCAACTTGAGACCTGTTTAAAAACGTGTCATAGATATTTTGTTTTAAACCATCTCATGTGCATAAGTTGCTCATGTTTGAAAGGAGCCTATGTGAGGGCAAGTCTGTGCTACAAACTTTTGCCAGCACGGCTGTGTCAGTCGGGGTGTGATGACGCGTGACCCTGGCTGACAAAGCTGTACTGTCAGAAGCCCGTACTCTAGATGACAGGTTTCAGAGTAACAGCCGTGTTAGTCTGTATCCGCAAAAAGAAGAACAGGAGTACTTGTGGCACCTTAGAGACTAACAAATTTATTAGAGCATAAGCTTTCGTGGACTACAGCCCACTTCTTCGGATGCTGTAGTCCACGAAAGCTTATGCTCTAATAAATTTGTTAGTCTCTAAGGTGCCACAAGTACTCCTGTTCTTCTTTTTGCGTACTCTAGATGTCGTTGTACTGGCAAAACTGCAATTTTGCTGGTATAGTTCATTTTTTGAGGGGGAGGGGCTAGAATAAGCTTTTCTGTTTTGCTGCTATAAGCTGCATCTACTGTAGGAGCGCTTTGCTGGTGTAAAATACCAGTATAACTATACCAGCAGAGCACTTCTAGTGTAGATCTGGCCTCAGACCCCAGAGAGCCCACACGTCAATCCCCTGATTAATAGTGGCTCTGATCCTAAGAGAGAGGCTGGGGAGTTATGGGAGGGAGGAGCAGAACCAAATCAGGCCAGACTAATGGGGAAGCTTTAGAGGCATATTATGTCTCCTTTATAACTGCAGTTCTTCAGGGCAGTTTCTAGATGAGCAAAGATGCTGCTCATCCTGCCCCATAGAAACTAAATTCACATCCATGAGAGAAAACAAAATTCATTCCTGTCTCCAGGTGCTGGGTGTTTGGTTTGCAACAGTCGATGTGTAAACATAATTTTACCATAGCTGCATCCCTTTCGGTCGAGTTTCACTCCCCACTTTCTCGGCACTCTGCCCCTCCAAGTTTTTTCAGCCACCAAGACTCCTCCTCCTCCCCCCCACTTTATCAACCACCAGACTCCTCACTCTCCACACTCACATTCTCAGCTGTACTCTCACTCAATCCCACCCCCTGTATTTTTGGCTCTGATCTCTTCCTATCATTATCCCCCTCCCCAGCATCACCCTCTGCCTCTAAAACACATCTTCTCTCCCTGCAGTCCCACACCTATGTGAACACAACCAGTGGCGAGGAGGAGATGAGGGGCCGGCACTGCATGCACTCGCTGCCTGAAGTCCACCCTCCTTTTCTGCACGGGAACCACAGCTGTTCTCTGGAGGACCGAAACCCCCAGGTCTTCCTGCAGCCGGGGGAGGTGAAGTTTGTGCTGGGCCCTGCCCCAGTTCACAGGCACATGGTGAAACGTGACAGCTCCTGCCGTTACTATCGGGAGTGCGGGGGGCACATCTGCGGCCCTAACAACAACAACGAGTGCAAGGATGAGTGCCTCGTGCCCAGGTGCGTATATGAGAATGTGAATGGCCTGCTGCCTGCTGGGGGCGCATCTCTTCGGCGTGGCGGGCGCTTGAAACTCACCCGGGAGGACCTGGGCTTAAACAGCTGCTCTCACCGCAGGACGCCCCTGCTGAACTACGAGAACCTGCCTTCCTTGCCTCCTGTGTGGGAGTGCCAGCCGCTGCGGCAGGACGAGGACTCTGGGGACACGCTGACTCCTTCTCCGAATGGCTACCCCGAGCCGGACCAAGGTGACCCCCTGCAAAACTACATGAACTCGGAGAACGCCGCACTGCACAGCGGCCTACGTCGGGATGACTTCTTGCAGCACCGCCACAACTGCACACCTAGTGTCTTCAGCTTCGACTTCCGCCGGCCCTGCCCGGAGCAGCAGCGGCAGCTCAACTACATCCAGGTGGAGCTGGAGGCTGACCCCCACAAGGGGCGCCAGAGCCTCCAGGTGCCCTGCGCCCCGCTTCCTGCCGCCCACCCAGCCAGCAGGATGGACTCCTACGCGGTCATTGACCTTAAAAAGACAGCAGCCATGTCCAACTTGCAGAGAGCGCTGCCCAGAGACGATGGCACTTCAAGGAAAACTCGGCATAACAGCACCGACTTGCCTCTGTAAGGGAAACACTGCGTGCAAGCGCTGCATTGTGGCTTTCGTACCTGCCTTTCAGTGTATTGTGTAGCGTGACTTTTGTTCTCTATTGCCCCGACGCCCTGTTAACCCTATTGCTCAATACAGCATCCTGGGATAGCTCCAGCAAGCAACTTTACAAATGTCTGCCTGCCTCTCTCCGTTCCTCCCATGTCATTTGTTTCTAAAGCCTTACAGAGTAGCAGAAAACGGTCTTTATTTATTTATTTATTTATTTATTTAAGTTATTTTGTGGGGTGCCAGCATTTGAAACGGCATCAAGCGGAGTATAAATGTAAACAGGTCATTCGTGGACCAGGGTCAATCCCCCTGCTTTCATGTCATCCATGTCTGCAGCCTGTGGAGAGAAGACAGGGGGAGGGATAGCTCAGTGGTTTGAGCATTGGCCTGCTAAACCCAGGGTTGTGAGTTCAATCCTTGAGGGGGCCATTTAGGGATCTGGGGCAAAAATCTGACTGGGGATTGGTTCCCCCTTGAGCAGGGGGGTGGACTAGATGACCTCCTGAGATCCCTTCCAACCCTGATGTCCTATGATTCTATGAGAGGGATGGAGAGAGTATTGGGAGTGTTTATAAAAAAAAAACCAAACCCATAAGAGCAGGGGGAAAGACTGGGAATGCAAGTGGAGTTTGAGGTTTGGGATCAGGGAGCCCTTGGTGTGTACTTCTGTCTGCCTTTTTTGTGGATATTCAGAAATGTTTTCCAGCTGTCGGTTTATTTATTTGTTTTATTTTTCTATCTATTTATTTTATTTTGTAAACATTCTTTTGCACCAAAGTTAAAAGTGCCAAGCCAGTGGCAACATGGAATGGATCCGCTTGGTGTTCACCTCCTTTTTTGGGGTGGGGGCTGGCGGGGCGGGGGGGCGGGGGAGGGGATGATATGGTGAAAAGGGTGCTTTGTGGAACTACAAATGGGGAAAGCGTAGCTGTGACTCAAAGCTCAGTTACCTGGAATGCACTATATTGGGCTGGTGGGAGTGACTGCAGAAAACATGGAAGTGTCAGCATAGCTGCGAGGCAACCAAGCTTGGAGTCGTATCTAAGGAGCAGTGCCTACTCCCGCATACCTCGCTGAGTCCACGTGAAATAATTGACTAGCGTTTTGGCTAAATGCATGGCTCGTTTCCTTGTATTGTAGACTCAAAGGACTAAATTGAGCTTTACTGTAACTCCATTGGCTTTGAGTGGTTGTAACCAGTTACCCCAGGGCTGAATTTGATGTGAACCATCAGGCCCATCTGTAAAAAACAAAAAAAAAAAAAAAAAAAAAAACTTGCGCATGACGTTCTACTTCTCTTCCACTGTGGGATGTTCCAATGATAACATTCTGTGTATGGTTTCACTTGCTACAGGCCACACCAATCTTTGCAGCATGAGGCATTCACTGATTCCACTTTGCTATTCCCTCTCATTTCTATGAGACGTAAAAGAGCTCTTGGAATTATATTCACTTCTGCCTTATTGTTTTGAAACTCCCTCACCCTCTTCCACAGGATTGGAATCATGCCATCCAATTCTCTGAAAGCTCGCTTGGGGTTGGCAAATGGAGCCATCCAAACCTTCCTATGATGTCCTTGCCATTGGTATGTTAACGGACTAGAGTCAGTGAAAGGGAAAAGCTGGTTCATCTGCTTATATCTCGGCCCTGGCAGTCACAAGCATAATCTATCGATTTCTGAGATTTTTTCCAGCGCTAACAAACCCAGCTTCTTTTCAATGCTGCCTTGAAATGTGAGTCTTTTAGGAGCAATGGCAAGGAATGTAGCCAAGCCCTACAAATAAGTAAAGCTGATGGGTATCCGTATAATCTCTTTACCCCTTAGGTCAGGAACTCCTCCCCATTTGTAGAGTTATGATTCTTCTCATTGGCTTGGTGTCTGCATTACAAATACCAAACACCACCACCACCTTCAGAAGTGAGTGAGTTTTGGCAAGTCTTTGACCTCTTGCCTTCCAGGCTTCAGTCCAGCTCTTATTTTTGTTCTATAACAGAAGCTAATTATTTTAAATATCTGAACTGACTTTATTTATAGGGAAACTGTCATGTAGTTTTTGTCCCACATTTAGGTTTCATTGGGGGTGGGGAAGAATTTTTTTTTTTAAGTAACTGTATAAAAATATTTTCATGAACAATCTCAATGAAGAGGCTTTTTTTTTAAGGGTTAAACATCACCCTCCATTGTAGCTTTTGCATCTCAGACATTACAGCACTGGACAATGCCTGAGAATCTTAGCTGAAACTGACTAACTGCTGAATTTAAATTGACTTGTCTAGTTTTGCTCACCCAGCTGAGATGTGCAAAACATCCAGGCCAAAAAAATATATATATATTTGTAAAACAAGTCAGGATATAGGTTTTGCTAAATGTGTGCTTGATCTTGACAGAATGTCTTTAAAAGTCACAATACGAACATATTAGAGTTACATGGCAGCTGTTGCTGCAGATGCACTGTATTAATGTATCTGTATTCATGTAGGCCTTGATCCAAAGCCCATCGAAGTCAGTGGAAAGACTCCCACCGTCTTCGGTGGGCTTTGAATTGCCCTTTTATGGGCAAATGTTGTTGCTTATTATAGTGCTTCATTGGACCAATCCAGCACTCACTGAAGTCTGCTGAATCCTTCCATTGACTTCACTTGCAGCCCGGATCAGGGTCTATTCTAGGAATTTGTTGCTAGCATTTGGCATGATGAACTATCTAGTTTAGTGTTGTTATGACTAGGGATGTGGGGAACCTGGCACACATCCACAGCAGTAAATCAAGTCCTCTAATACCTTTATCACTTCCTCGTTGGTCTGTAGCAAATGTATTGATCTAACAGGTTTATTCAGTTAACGGAGAGGATAAAATGTTTTTGTTTCCCCACATCTAAGATGGGTTTTAAAAAGTGATTAGTGGGGCTGTTTACAAAATAATGTTGGTCACAAATGACCACCAAGTAAAAAGTGGTCACAGGATAATAGTTGCCTGCTGCTAGATGAGTGCTCTTAACATAGGGATAAAAGAAATAGCACTTCTCTCTGTCCCGTATTCTGCTTAGCCTGCATGAACTGCAGACTTTCAGGCCTTGTTCTAATTATGCTAACAAGCATCTTTAGCAGGGCCCTATCACAATTCCTCTGATCAGCAACAGTTTTCTGAGAACTAGGTTAATCAGACCATGCTGTGATGCACCCACAAGATGCCCCAGCTGGCTATCTCCCCATTGTTGTATGTAGCATGATTTTTTAACCTAATTATCGGACATTGCGTCCATCTACACTATGACAGTATTAGGGGATCTGGTTACCACATGCCTGTTGCCCGCACAGTGAAAGCAGATCTTGTAATGCAGATGGGAAATGTCTGAGGCTTTAGCCTGTGTTTGGTGCCCTGTTTACAGCTGTATTTGTAGTGCAGATGAAATGGAAAAGTCGCTGTCCACATTGGCCTGGGAAACAGCCCTAGCAACACCTACGTTGAAGAGGAGTTCTTACTAGCATGGTGTAAGTCATAGTGTGGACAGTCTAAGCACCTTTGAGAGTAAGGGGGAGACAGGAAAAACCAGTATGTGACAGGAGCCATCATCCCTGTTGTATTGTGGTAGCTCCACTCTGTTGTGAAGTTTCCTGCATTTGCTGGTGACTCTGATCAGATTTAGAAAGTGTGCCTCTCTTTAAAATTGGGAGTGGCCTGGTGGTGGCAATCCTAGGACTTCAGGATCATCTCCTGATGGAGATGAAAGGCTGAGAGGGAAGGATGAGAAGGACTGAGCTAAGAAAGAAGATCCTATAAGCTATTTGTCATGCCCTCACTCATTTGGCAGATGGTGTTAAGGCACTTATAAGGCTTGTGCCATTTTCTTTCAGTAAATCATGGGAAGTGACCTCAGGTGATGTGGGGCCCAAGCCTATGAATCACTGAGCATCCTCCACTCCCACTGAGTCTCATTGCCTTGCCAGATCAGGGCCTTGGAGGTTTAACAGCAAAACTAATCTAGTCCCAGACAAAAAGGTAAATTTCCCCATTCTGCCCCATGTGGGCTTGCTATTGGCTAGAACCACCCGAAGATCACAAAGGACTCTTGACACTACTGCAATAGCAGAAGAGGACTCCTTGACTATTGGACCAAATTCCTCCTGGTTGCAGCCTCATTAGCTTTGGTAGGGTTACATCCAGGATCAATATGGTTCCCGGCATTGGAATAAGATATCTCAGACCCTGTCCTTTCCCATCGAGAGGAGAGGGGCCTTCATTGCCTTTTGGCAGAAACATTGGGTTCCTTTAAGTGTATCCAAAGCCACTCATCTGTACAAGTGAGTGCTTACCTGTCTTTGGAGAAGTCAAATCAGGTGTAATGTAATAGGTGAGGCCTGGGGCCATGTTGTAGAGTTTGCTGTCATAGTGTTCTCTCTCTAGAGTGGGGGAGTTGGGAACAGCCAATATACCTGAATGAGTATTTCCAAAACTCTAAATGAGCTGAGAGGCTGGAATAAATCAGACGGGTCTCTTCACGGTGCTGTTTGATAGCAACACAGCTCTGTGGGGCTTCCTCCCCAGTGCATCCACACAGGCTGAAGCCCCTAATGTGCCCCGGTCTGCAATGCCATTCAAATGGTCTAGTGTCTAGTACATGGGGTTGGGATTAGGGCGATAGGTGTTTAATTATTGTCTCGGCCTCAGACTTCTTGGATGACCCTGGGTAAGTCACGCTACCCTGTGCCCCATCTGTGAAGGGGAATAATACTTCCCTACCTTCCAGGGGCGTTGTAAGGCACTTGTGGTTGGGATACTATGGTGATGAAGGCCATATAAGTACATAGAGATTCTGACACTTTGACTTGATTGCCTTATCAAAGCTATAATCCAGTTTATAGTGGTTGATAATGAATGATGCACCTGCTAAGGAGGGGAGATGAAGTAGCTAGAAGTTCTCTCATCACCGAGGTTATAGAAGAAGCCTCTGATTCTATCCTGGGTGGTTCTGATTTAGTACATGTGTGGTTTGATTTGGAGTTTGATTTTGCAAATTGCCATCTGGCTGTGTCTTGATTTACTGTCTCTCGAATTCTCCATTCCTTATGGCATCCTTGGGTAAGAGGAGTGCAGTGTTTGACTCAGCAGGCTTTGTTCATGAGAAGTTGCAGGGTCTCATGAAGAGGTTCAAGAGAGAAGTGCCAGGGGCAGATTGGCTCTAGGTGATGGCTGAGTAGAAGTGAATTTACAATTTAATGCTCATTGGACCCATGTATCCATAGCACAGAAGGTCAAATTCAGCTTTCGAGCTGGGTGGGAAGACTTCAGGGGACAGAGAGAGAATCTGTGCAGGCAAAGAGGGAGAACCAATTGGCCACACTGTGAATAGATAAAGGCTTCTTAAGGCAGTTAGTCATCTCATGGGCTTGGGGGAAACACAGCCCTGGTCACCTGACTTGAGTTAGCCAGGAATGTATTAGACCAGTGGCTCCACTGCACTTTCATTCTCTGGCAGCTTCATAAGGGTGAGATCTCCTTCCATGGACAAGGTCCTCTCCCAATCTCTGTCCTGTTGCCTTGTTTTCGACAGCCAGGAAAACAGTTCATGGAGCGCAGCGTGAGCTCTGCTGCATTAGAGCTTCAGGGACCGGAAAAAGAAGGGAAGCCCCTGTTGATGAGGTTTCAATGTTAACAAGTGTGGTGTGGTGTTATCCAGCCTCATAGCTTCCTCTAGTGGTCAGATGTGGGATATTCTCAGGTAGAAGATGGGAGTTTTCAGTGGCAGGTTGAACAAGCTTGGACCTTTTTTATTTGACTTTTCCTCACCACCAAGTTCCTTGCTCTGTTTGATTAGACGTTGCTTTGGATAATAGCTGGTAGGTAGCCTGTAATCCAGTAGTAATTCTGTTGGAATCTCTTATCCTATGATTCTCTTTTGGTCTGGAATTATTTATATTAATAGAGCACCATTGGTATTCCTGACACTGTTACAGATCTAAAATAAGACAATAATGCCCTGAGGAGTTCATAATCTGCGGGGAAAATTCAGCTCTGCTGTAACTCCACTGACTTCAGTGGGGTCACACGGGAGATGAATTTTGCCCCAGTTATCCTTGTTACAAACCTTCTAGTTCATGACAAGAAAACAGGACATCTTCTCAGTCTGTATTTTCCTCCATACCATATTCTTTTAAAGGTTGCCTTTCTTTTCCTTGCACATCTTGCCGTGAGCCTTGCAAGGAACAGATTATTGGACTATCCAAATGCCTGCGCACCTGTATCTTGGATGTGGATTAAATTAGGAACCATCATCCACATCCCAGTGTCTCCCCTCCAAACATGCTGTGACCACCTCAGCTAATACAATGTAGGCAAAAACCAGAATGTTTCATCTTTTGTAGTGGCCTTCATAAACCTTGGTCTCCAGAGTCAAAGGTGCTCTCCAAAGCATTATATATCTGGCTGGTGTCACACTGCTGGACACAAGGAGCTCAGCATCATAAATGGGTGAGTACCTGCCCTGGAGACCCCGCATGTGCTAACACAAAAAGGAATTAGCCCCTGTACTGAATTGGCTCCATGATGAGGAACACATCATTTCTTAAGGCTTGTCCTGTGGACGGAGGGCTTCCTCTGGTATCGTCCCTGCACTGATCTGTTCTGTGTGGGGCTGATAACATGGAAAAGACCATTTGTCCCCAGGAGGCTTTCGGCTTGAGGAGATTTTCTTTAGGTTTTTGAGTGGCTTAACTTTTTAAGTGTTTTTTCTTTGGGTTTTGAAGTTAGGCAGGTGGACTGCCTCTCCCTCGACATCTATTTGTGGTTGCCAGGGAATAGGTCTAATCTGAAGGAGCGTGTCTATTTTTAGCTTGTTTTACACAGCCTAGATGCCTACTTTTCTCTCTAGGAATGGAGAGGAACTGTAACACCCTTGGTCTGAATGCTAGTAATAGTTACCTGCCTTACAAGGGTATTGTGAGGATTAATTGATGTTTACAGAGTGGTTTGAACACGAAAAAAATTATACAAGTATTTTTATGTAAGCCACTGTGTCCATTGGAAAAAATTTCCCAGCTGTTGCTGTCTTTATCTCCAGTGGGAAGCGGCCGTCTAAATACCTCTAACCCTCAGAATCTCCTCTCTCTCATGCTGGGAGGGGATTGTTTCTATACCTCTCATGCCAGAGACCCCTGTGCCTCACACTAGGTCAGGTGAGGGTATGTGTGTCTCGAGCAGTCAGTTGTTTCTGTTGATCCCTATGTGCAGTGTGGCCACTGGCTAGGCCTTAAGAGACTTGGGTTCTATTCTCAGCTTTGCTGCTGGGTGTCCGTGGGAAAATCGCGTCACCTCCCTATGCCTCAGTTTCCCCATCTGTGAAATGAGCATAATGATACTGATCTCCTTTGTAAAGCACTTCAAGATCTGTGGATTAAAAGCGATATACAAGAGCTAGATATTATTAACATAAGTTCTCTTAGTCATCTCCGCAGCCACTTCCCACCCATTTTCCATAGGCATGATGCTACCCAACTGCATCTGCCTTCACCCTTACTGTGCAGTATCATTCATCAGTTGCTTAGTAGTAATTTCAGCTCACCTGTTATGGCACCCTTGCAGCCTGTCTGTAGAGTTTGTCTTCCCACCAAGCTTGGTTCATCTGAAGCTGAGTGCTGTGTGTAGGTAGCTGAAGGGGAGTGGATTCCTGCTACCAAACAGGACCAAAAGGGAAGAAGTTAAGGGATAGGATAGGCTGGAGGTTGGGAAATGAAAGCCAGGGAGTGGGTGTGGGGAACACGCTGGTTCTAAAGAGGGGATCCTATTTGTTTCCTTCCTTCCTTCCTTCCTTCGTGTGTGTGTGTGTGTGTGTGTGTGTGTGACTAAAGTCAAAAGGCCCAGGCACATCTGTGTTGACCTCAAGCTCTTATCCTGTGTGATTCTCCTCGTTCTTACTTGTACTGGTGTCTTTGATACTAAATATTTCTGACTTGGCGGAAAAGCAAAGGCACTTCGGGGCTCTGGTCACCAGGGATTCAAAGCTGCTCTGTCCATAGAGATCGGTCTTTCTGTGTAATTACTTCGATGGGTTATTACTATGGATATCCATTCAGTCCCTGTTTATATTTCATCCAGGTGTAACCTTCAAGGCAAAGAGCCTTAGTGCTGTGTGAGCTGAGGAGCGCTCATGTCTTACTCTAATGTGTACTAAGAATGTATACAGAATAAATGGAATCTGACGACTATCTGGTAGAGGGTGTGGCTTGTTTGCTGCTAAATAGAGAATTGTCAAGTTTAAAGATGAATTTTAGTTGCTTGTTTAAGTTGGAGACCCCGTGTGCTGTCCAGAATCAATCCTAGTATAAGTAGGCACTTTCCTTCATGCAACTCTGCTAGTGCTCCGAATCCTGACCTGCTATGCCAGTCTTGGCCTCCCCATACAGCTCTGCCAATGCACCTCTATCCCAACCTCCTGTAACCTATGCTATTTCAGTCCTGGACGCCACCTCTAGCTCTGCCGGTGTCCTGCAATCCTGGCGTGCAGCACTTCTTGCTATTCTATTCCTGATCTCATGAACAGCTGTGCCAATGCACCCTGGTCCTGACCTACACTACGCTCTGTTTTACCAGTCCTGGGCTCCCCACAAACAGTTACGCCAATGCACTTCAATCCTGACCTGTTGCTGTTCCAGTCCTGTGCTTTTCCCAAGCAACGGAACATAGGTTTTTCCATGTGAGATCAGCCCATTGCTCCATCAAGACCCAGTATCCTGCCTCCAGCAACAGCCTCTGCCTGGTTATTCACTACTTTTGCCATGTTGCGGGAGATTTTCAAAGGCAAAATGGAATGTAAGCACTTGGCTGCATGTGTACCCTTGAAAATCTCACTGTTTATAGAGAGTGCTTTGTAGAATATGAATGACAGTTCCTGCCTAAAAGAGCTTAAATCTAACCTGGATAATACAATACAGAGCCCACTGGTTCCAATGAAAGGAAGTGAAGGGGCATCGCAAGGGAGGTGTGTTTGAAGTTATTTGAGGGGAGCTTCTTGGCTGGTGGGATTTTGGAGGCTGTGCCAAACACAAAGGGGCACCATCGAGCAAAGCATAATAAGGACAATGGGAGGAGATGGGGAAACAGACTTGAGGTCCCAGAGTGCTTACTAGCTACAATCTATTTAGCTTTGAGCTATCACTTAATAAAAGGCTCCTGTCTGAACTTCTTATCAGCTGTGAAATGTACCCAAATAGTTCAAACTGCAGGCAGTAGCAGTATTGCCAATCTCAAGCATTTGAAAATTACATCAGACCCCCCAAAAATCAGGAGATTGGCTTAAAATCATACGCTTTTTAAAAAATAAGTATTTGGGGACTTTCTTTGTGCTTTAGAGGTCATGCTTTCAGGGTTTCTCTGCAAACAGCGCTATAAATGTGTGTTTTTTTTTTTTAATGAAATCTGAGAATCCTTTGATTTCAGTGGTGTGACCGTTAAGGAAACCACCACATATCACAAGACTTGGGGACAGTTCCAGTTAGGGAAAATCATGCTTCTCTAATCTACTAGAATTTTTTGAGCTTCTTTGACCAAGTAGTGAATAAGGAGGACTGGTTGATAGAACTTATCTGGGCTTTAAAAAGCCTTTGGCAAAGTCCCTCACAAAGAAGTTCTTAAGAAAACTGAACGATCACAGGAGTGAGAGAGAAAATTCTGTCATGGATCAGAAACTGGCTAAGAGACAGAAAAGAAAGAGGAGTCAATGGCCAATTTTCAACCTGTCAAAAGGTTAACACTGCAATATGCCACCAAGGTCCACGCTAAGGCCAGTGTTTATTATATTAATGATATGGGATGGGATGAATGAAGCAGTGGCAACATTTACAGACAAAATGATTATTTAGGTTAGTTAAAACCAGAGAAGTTGGCAAAGAACTAATGATGGCAGATAAAATTCAACTTACTAGGTTCTAAACTGATAGAAATGACACACGGAAAAGACCCTGGTGTTACTGAGGACAACTTGATGAAAACCCCGGCTTGGTGTATAGTAGTGGCCAGAAAACTAAATAATGTGTTCTAAAGATAGAGATTGAAAATAGTACTGTGTAGTTATGCCGATTTTCTCAATTAACACCACATCTGCACCTGGGATTCTGGTTGAGATTGTCAAAGCTGACTATGATTCATCCATCCACCTCTCATTGAAATGAGTGAATGTTGTGTAGCCAAATTGCCTAGATGACTCTGAAGTTCACTGATTTGTTCAGTTCTGGTCTCCCCGTCTACGAAAAGCATGTTAGCAGAAAGAGAAAGGGGCAGAGCTGGGTGATAGTATGATGAGTCCTGGAAAGGCTTCAGTGTGAAGAGAGTGGGGACTATCTGTTTTGGAGAGGAGATGAATAAAAGGGGTCATGAGAGAGGAATATGAAATAATGACTGCAATAGAGAAGTCTCAGGTGCTCCTGTGTACCCTAGTAACTTCTTAAGACAAAACCAAATCAATATCCAATAAAACTGAAAGGCAGTGCATTTTAGAACTGACGGAAGAAAATCCATTTTTTACACAGTATGTAATTAACATATGGGACTCATTGCCACGAAAGATAATTGAACCTAAAAAAATTGGTAGGATGTCAGGTGAGTAGATATTTAGATCAATAATGAGAACATCCATGTTTGGGTCAGACAGGATAGAAAATGCACGAGGACTATAAACCTTCATGCTTCAGGGAATACATCAACCACTACTGCCTGGAGTCAGGAATAAAGTTCCTTTAGGAGCAGGTTACTCCATAATTGTCCACTATGATGTTCATTGCAGTGACCCGTGAAGCATCTGCTAATGATGGCCACAGGATCCTGGATTTAGATCACTGCTCTGAACCAGTTTAGCAATTCTTACATTTCTAGTGTTGGCAATAAATCATGCTTCAGCTGATACAACCAGGCACCTGGCCTTTTGCCCATTGTTAATGGAGCTTGAAGGAGAAAGGAACATTCTGCAAGACCAAATCAGATCTGAGTGTGTGAGGTGGGGTAACAGGGTTCCTTCCGTGCCCCTTTCCCACCCACGTTCAATTTGCTTTTCTGTGATTTTGGCCCATGGGGCGAGCAGTTTCCACTGTTTATCTAGGTCCTTGGTGATAAGGGTCCCCTTGAGTGAGCTGATATTTATATTTGCCCTTTTATAATAAAAATCCAGAGAACAGGATATGGGCCACGTAGCATATACCTCTGCTGAGAACAGTCAGTCTTTGGGGATGGAGGGTAAGAGCTGCTGCTTGCGTAGCTAAGCTTGAGAGTCTTCCTTCTCCTTGCTGTTCTGCACCTCTCCCTGTTCCCACAGATATCAAGGAGATCAGACATCTAAACTGCTGCAAAGTATGGCACTGCTCTTATGTCAATAAGCTGAAGAATTTACCCATCTGCAGTTAGGAAAAGAGACTATGGAGGAAGCAATTCCATAAGACTTGATTGGCGTGAAAAGTTCAAGTGTTGACAAAGTGACAGTTTAAAAAGAAAGTGGGGTGGGGGAAAGGGGAGACAGACACCTCCCACCCCCAGCTATCTGCCGGAAGTAGGCACAATGCACTCAGAACAGGGCTACACACTGGTGGTTTGATCCAGACACTGGACTTGATTCAGGAATGATTGGGTGAAATGCTCTGGTCTGTGTTATGCAGGAGCTCAGATTAGATGATCGAAATGGTCCCTTCTGGCCCTTCCCCCTGTGAAATCTTTGCAAAACCCACCACAGTCGATCACAAGGGTGCAAGTGAAGCTCCCTTTGAACTTAGCAGCAACAGGACAACACTGATGCCCCTGGAACTGGAACCTCTGAAGTATAGACGAAATGTCCAGAGGGGTTTTTCTCCTAGTGAGTGATGCACATCTGGAATTCGCTCCCCTAGCAGCTCGTGTCCGAATCCACGTGATTCGGGACTCAGGAGCAAACAGCGATAATGATCAGGACAGGGATTGACGTTGGAGGGTATCGATGGGAACTGGATGATGAAGTGGTGGCCCCAGCTGACGGACGCAGGAGTTGAGCTAGTTGCTGCTGAGTAGTGGGGAAGGTTTTGCTGTTCCTGTCCTGTGCACTGGGGGGCTTCGTTCTCCAAGGCCGAGCAAGGCCATTGATAAAGTCTCCCTTGCAGATCCAAGGGTGATCGAGTTTACTATCAGAGCTCTCCGCCCCTGGTGGTCTGCTGGGCTGTGCCTCCATAGGGATAACAACAGTCCTGTGTTATAAGGGATGCCCCTTATTTAAATACAAAATCAGTACGAGTGCCTTTTATCCCATATTTCAACCAGGAGTGTAGCACTGCCAGCAGCCAGGGTGGTCCGGAGGATCGCTCTGGCACCTGAAATCGGGCAGAACCGTGCTCCACCTCTGGGATTGCACTTTGTGAAGTGCCGCCAGTTGGCAACTTGACCTGGCCGTACGGGGTCTCAATACTGCTCAAATTAGTCCCGGCCGCTCCTCCGTCGTGCCAAAGTGGCCTCTGGACCCCCTGCTGAAAGTTGGGCCTTCACCCCGCATTGAAATCTGAAATGGCACCCTGCAGAGATTTCTTCCTCACCGCACAAGAGGATCAGGAGCTGCAAAAAGCAGCAAGAAATACCCTGGTGAGTGTTGCTTAATAATAATAATAAATATGCAAACTACAGACACCAAGTTTTGGCAAGTTGCCACCCCCACCTCTCCACAATGTCAGCCAGATCGATGTATGTGTGCGCGTGCTATGAAAACCGGTCTTTATTTTTGAAATACAATGTTGGCAACCCTAAATATTCTATTAAGTCCCAGACAAAAAACGATTATAATGGAATTAAGGTTTAGAGTGCATCTCAATATGGCAAGGTGAAAAACATGACAGTGATCATCTCCAAACCCAAGAAATTCAGAGTTAAGATTTTTATTAAGAAATGGAAATGCATGGTGAAGGCACCCAAATAACTAACTCTGCTCTGTAGTGACACCATTTAATAGCAATAAGATTACGAATAAGGCATTTTAGTGTTTGGTATCTCAGCTTAGACAAAACTGATTTTTAAAGACACTTTTTGTGCGTCTCCCACTGCTCCATTAGTGTAACTACTGGGCAGAGTTAAGGTTAAGAGTTACCAGTGCACCTGCAATTACTTTTGAGGGCAAATTGGATATTTGTGGGGCTAATGATGACTTAAATGTTCGGGTTTTTTTGCATGTAAGAGTCTCATCTAACCTTGCATAATCTCTTTTAAGTACTTAGCTGGCCTCACTACTACAATTTTTACTGTACTTACATGCAAAGATTTGATATACTGTCACGCACTCAGTGTAACAGCAAATGCAAATTAAACATACAGTTGCACAAACAATGGGGCTCTTGGGTGTTATAAAAATCCTTCCCTAAAATTCACCCCTTGGTCCTTTTTAAAAGGCCACCATGGGGACATTCCTGCCTTCCAAGGTGAATGGAGCTCCCCTAATCAGCAGAGACTGTTTCGATATGCAACCCACACCACCATGTTTTGTTCTCTGAGGGACATTACATACCCTTGTACTCAGGACTGCCCAGAGGATTCAGGGGTCCTGGGGCAAAGCAATTTCGGGGGCCCTTCCATAAAAGAAAGTTTCAATACTATAGAATACTGTATTCTCGTGGGGGCCTAGAGCAAATTGCCCCATTTGCTCCCCCCTCTGGGCAGCCCTGCTTGTACTTGTCTGGCCTCTTGAAAAGTTACAGGCGAGTACTGGGACGGAAACAATGCAGGTCACCCAAAACGATTCTAATCTTGTTGTTCTTTCCATTATAAGTCAGCTGTCGTGTGTGATCAAACTTTTCCTCCTTTGGAGAAAGCATGCGATAGAACTATCAGACTGCAAGCAAGTGGAAGATAAAGGGGAACAAGCTGGTGGGTTGTTGGGTGTTTTGGGAGTTTAAGAACTTCGATTCCTCTTATCATTCCAACATTTCTCTTCAAGGAGTAATTTAAAAATAATGGCAATTAACCTTCTGATTAAGCAGCTGTTCTTGAGATAAAGGGTCCTTAGCCCTGTTAGGGCAAGCCGCAGCATGAAGTGTTATTGATAGTTGATAAACTTCTGATATGTGAATGAGATAGTGGCAAAAGGAGGCGGAGACAACAGTGCACCCTTTGGGTATATAGGCAGGGAGCCTGGGACTCCAACCTCAGCCCGGTGTCCAGGACTGAACCGGGGGGACTGTTTAGAAACTGCTTGCACAAGAAGAGCATCATGAAGTGGCTGATCCTCGCCTTGGTGTGTCTCCACCTCTCAGAGGGGATGGTGAGGTGAGCATGGAATAACAGTGTGGCCACTTGACAGCGATTGCTGATAATGCTGGTGTGAAGGAAAGAATAGGAACATTGTGGGGAGTGGTTTGAGAAAGAGAGTGGCACTCCTGGGTTCTGTCCTTGGCACTGCCACTGACAGGCTCTGTGACCTTGGACAAATCACTTAATCTCTCTGTGCATTAGTTTACTTATCTGTAAAATGGGGGCAGTGCTACTGACCTTACTAGACTTGCAGATCAGTGAATCAGTAGTGCTTGTACAAGTGCGAAGTACTATTCTCAAGAAGGATCAGCTTTTTCTTCTATGGCTTTGCATTTTCCCTGAGTCCAAGGAAACAATAGTCCACGGTTGGCCTTAACATTGACACCATTACCCCAGTGTCCATCTCCCATTCTTAGCTTTCAGGGAGGTCTTAAGAGAACCAAGACAATGGAAGAGATGGGGTGAAATTTATCTCTGCTGTAATTACAATGAAGTCAGTCCCTGTGGAACCCCACTAATTAGTCCAAGTGCATTGGGTTCTTTCAGTGACTGGAAAACATACCACCAAACTACCCCATCCCAAACCTATTGAAGCTATGGAAGAGAAGCAGGAAGAGTGAGACCAAAAAGGAGAGAGGGGGAATAGGAAGAGGGACAATGACGAGGGGAGACTTGATCGCTGTCTTTCTGTTCTGTGCAGAATTCCCCTGAAGAAATTCAAATCCATGCGGGAGGTGATGAAGGAGAAGGGCGTACTCAGGGACTACCTGAAGAACCACAAGTCTGACCCAGCCAGCAAGTACTTCAACAACTTTGCTGTTGCCTATGAGGCCCTGGTTAACTACCTGGATGTGAGTATGTGCCTGATTGGAAAAAATAATGACAAAAATGGAGCAGAGACAAGGAAAAGATAGAGGCTGTCAACCATGGAGCAAGGATGGGAGGAGAGCGAGAAATTCAAATGGAAAATATGATCTCCAACTTGCACCAGCCCATCTTCTGTAGGACGGTTCTTGTAGTGTACAGGAATCGGGTAGTATCCCTTTAAATAGTTTGTGGGCCCTCTCATGGTGGTCACCGTGTTCTAGAGCAGCCAACCAGAGCAGCCACATGTATGTAGCTAAGCCTTGCGTGTTTGTGTCTACAGTAGAACCTCAGAGTTACGAACACCTCAGGACTGGAGGTGGTTTGTAACTCTGAACAAAACGTTCTGGTTGTTCTTTCAGATGTTTACAACTGAACACTGACTTAACACAGCTTTGAAACTTTACTATGTAGAAGAAAAATGCTGCTTTTAGCCCTTTTGAAACAAGCACGGGAGCAATTTCCTTACCTTGTCAAATCTTTTTTTTAAACTTTCCCTTTATTTTTTTAGTCGTTTATATTTAGCACAGTACTGTACTGTACAGTATTTGCTTTTTTTTTTTTGGTCTCTGCTGCCTGATTGTGTTCTTCCAGTTCCAAATGAGGTGTGTGGCTGACCAATCAGGTCATAACTCTGCTGTTCGTAACTCCGAGGTTCTGCTGTAGTTAGTAAACACAGTTATTTGGGACTCAGCTATGCCCAGTGGTTCCTCCATATAGATTTTGTTCCGTGAGGAGTAAAAGACCCAACAATTCTCTCGGCCCTAATAAAGAGCACAGGCTGCCCTCTAGCTAGAATATATATTTAAGAAATTGAATCTCTCTGGAGGAAAGAGAAGGGTTAAAATGGAAGGGGGGAAAGTTTGCCCTTTTTTGGAAACCCTCTAGCATAGTTGGAGTCGTTTGCAAAACCTCTAACTGCATGAGATTCCACCGTCTCTTGTCACCATCCACCCACCTGGCAGCCCCATTGGTTTGAGATTACATATGTGGTGCAGATGGCAGTGACTGTCTCCAGCATGCTCAATAATACTATTGGTTGGCAAGTGACACGGATCGTGAGGAGGAGAACCTGTGATGAAAAGAATGCCCCCTTTTCTCTAGATGTCCTACTATGGGGCGATCAGCATTGGAACCCCACCCCAGAGCTTCCTGGTTCTCTTCGACACCGGCTCCTCCAACCTGTGGGTGCCCTCGACGTACTGCCAGAGCCAGGCCTGCAGTGAGTAATCGCCATGCACAAGGGGCCGAGGGAAATGTCTCTACCATGGAGGGAGGTTCTCTATCACAGTATCCCATCCTGGGCACTGACCGAGCCGTAATCCGGATTGTTCGTCAGGAATGACGCCCTTCAAATCCCAATATGCTAGGAGTGTTCTGAAGTCCCACTGCAGACAGAAAGATAACCAAGACTATGGAAGCGCATGTCATTTACATAGTTTGGAAGCTCTGTGGGGCGGGGACCCTCTTTTTGTTCTGTTTGTACAGCGCCTGGCACAGTGGGGGCTGGTCCATGACTGGAGCTCCTAGGTTCTTATGGGAATTCAAATAATAATTGATTTATTTATAGATATACACGCACACATAATTTAAAATAGATACTGTTTGATTATATAATACGCACACGGACACGCACATTATTCTTCTCTTCTTTGCTTCCCATCCATCGGCTCAGCTGACCCTAGGGCGAACGAAGTCTGTCCACCACTTCCTACCTCGTACCAGCTTCGTGGCTTTGTTCATCTTTGAACCTTTTGTTGTATGTCAGTCGCCACCATGTCCGTCCAGCGCATCCTTGATCTTCCTCTATTTCTACCTGCTTGCAATTTGGTATCTGTCACCCTGTCTGGTATCCTTCCTGCATCTGCTCTTGACACATGTCCAGACCTTCACAGTTGTCTTTCTTGGATCTTCTGCAGCAGCGTTATTTCTTGCCCTGTTTATGTGTCTATAAAAATAAAATCAATCCATGTATTACAAAGGGCAGAAATTCCTATTCAAAGGCTTTCAGTCCCATAACGGCTCCATTGCTGAGGTGTCTGAAGCCCCAAAAAACTGTTTCAATCAGTGTAGGCACATGTGACAGTTTCAGACGGCTGCATGCAAAGAAAGAGGCAAGCCAGGGAAGGGATGGTCCCGTGGCTAAAGAACAGGATTGTGGGGCAGGGTTGTGTCCCATTGGGCAAGTCACTGCCCTGTTTTGTGCCTTCATCCCCCACCTGTAAAGTGCGGGTGATTAGACCTACCTCGAAGAGGAGCGGTGAGGCTTAATTGATTAGTAACGGGTGCAAAGTGTTGGAGAACCGCAGGGGGAAGGTGCTACAGAAAGGTCAAGTTTTGCCATTATTGGACATTTCTAGAGGGGATTAGTGTCGGGCTCAGTTCGGGGTGGGGAGCTTCGACTCTGAGTCTGAATCGGTCATTCGCACGAGCTGATAACTGACGCTGATCTGTGTTTACCTCTAGCCACCCACACTCTGTTCAACCCCAGTGACTCCTCCACTTACTCTTCCAATGGACAGACCTTCTCTCTGCAGTACGGCAGTGGCAGTCTCACTGGAGTCTTTGGCTATGACACCGTGACAGTAAGTAATAGCATCAGCTGAGGAGAGGACATAGTTATTTGAGCTTCGCATGAGCTGGCAGGTGCTAGCATCCGAACTCCTTCAGCAGGCAGCGGTAGAAAGTCTCTGATTTCCCCTGTAGGCCCTGCCACGAGGGGGCTGAGATCACTCACTCTAGCTAGTGAATATACAGCCCATCACTTATTGGGGAATTTTCTGTTCAAACAGTGCCTTGCCGAGGGCCAGAACCGAGACATCTATTCCACTTTTAATCTTCAGATGATAAGGATATAATCTGGGTTTTTGAAGTGGGCTTTCAGAAACGAGGTGGTTGGGGAACAGGATGTTTGGGAGTATTTCAAACAAAACCCAAGGCACTCAGCATTCTTTTTTCAACACCGTGAACCTTCAGACTCCCAGGCTGTGTATGGAGAGGCATCTGTAGCTGGGAAGCCTTTCTTTAGTTGGACATCCACCAGTTGCAGAGCTTTGGAGGAATGTCTGAGCCTCAGTGGGTCTTGCTAGTAGTAACAACATATTATTGTAAGAGGCAGCGTGGTCTAGTAGTGGGAGTCGGGAGATCTGGTTTTTACTCTCAACTCTGTTTCTGACGGGCTGGGTAAGCGTTAGGTAAATAGCTTCCCCTGTTTGTGCCTGTTTCCCTATCTATAAAATGGAGGTGATGATACCCACAGAAAGTGCTCTGAGATTTCTTGGCTGGTTAGATAAGTGCACCCAAAGTTCTCCTTCCTGGGTTTGCTAGGTTCAGTGGCCTGCTTGCTCTGTCTGGTTGTAATGGCTATTCCCATCTCTTGCTCTGCAGATCCAGGACGTTTCCATCACAAAACAGGAATTTGGCCTGAGTGAGACTGAGCCTGGTACCGACTTTGTCTATGCTCAGTTCGATGGGATCCTCGGTCTGGGTTTCCCTGCCATTGCTGCTGGTGGTGCCACTACTGTGATGCAAGGTCTGATCCAGGAGAACCTCCTCAGTGCCCCGCTCTTCAGCTTCTACCTGAGTGGGTAAGTAGGAGGAGGTTATTCCCCTGTTTCTTTAAGCCCGTCTGCTGTCTTTTTATTTCCCATGATCCCTTTCCCTTTGTGTCAGCTCCTCTGGTCTCCCATGCCCTGAGGAGGGCCAACAGCAGAATAATGTGGTGAAGGTTCTACCCAATCAGACGTAGCATGTTCCTTAGGGGCTACAGTCTCTAGGCTTCACTGTACCATTTCTGCTCTACTCCACTCTGATTAGGCCTCAACTAGATATTGTGTCCAGTTCTGGGCGCCACATTTCTGGAAGGATGTGGACAAATTGGAGAGAGTCCAGAGAAGAGCCACAAAAATGATTAAAGGTCTAGAAAACATGACCTAGGAGGGAAGATTGAAAAACCTGGGTTTGTTTAGTCTGGAGAAGAGAATACTGAGAAGGGACATGATGACCGCTTTCAAGTATGTAAAAGGTTGTTATGAGGAGGAGGAAGAAAAATTGTTTTTCTTAACCTGTGAGGATAAGACAAGAAGCAATGGGCTTAAATTGCAGCAAGGGAGGTCTAGGTTGGACATCAGGAAAAAGTTCCTAACTGTCAGGGTGGTTAAGCGCTGGAATAAATTGCCTAGGGAGTCTGTGGAATCTCTGTCATTGGAGATTTTTAAGAGCAGGTTAGACAAACACCTGTCAGGAATGGTCTAGATGAGGGGTCTCAAACTCAAACGACCACACGGGCCACATGAGGACTAGTGCATTGAACCGAGGGCCACATCACTGACACCCCCCCTCGCTGCTTCTGGCCCTGCCACCACTCCACCCCTTCCCTGCCCCAATCCAACCCCTTCCCCGAAGTCCCCACCCCAACGCTGCCCCCAGGGGGTGCAGGTGGTGTGCAGGGTGTGGCAGGGGGCTCAGGGCAGGGAGTGCAGGAGGGGTGTGGGATGCGGCAGGGGCCTCAGGGCAGGGAGTTGGGGTGCAGGTGGTGTGCCGGGTGCAGCAGGGGGCTCAGGGCAGGGAGTGCAGGAGGGGTGTGGGATGTGGCAGGGGGCTCAGGGCAGGGAGTTGGGGTGCAGGTGGTGTGCAGGGTGCGGCAGGGGGCTCAGGGCAGGGGGTTGGGGTGTGGGAGGGGTGTGGGATGTGGCAGGGGGTTGGGGTGTGGGATGTGGCAGGGGCTCAGGGCAGGGGGTTGGGGTGTGGGATGTGGCAGGGGCTCAGGGCAGAGGGTTGGGGTGTGGGATGTGGCAGGGGGTTGGGGTGTGGGATGTGGCAGGGGGCTCTGGGCAGGGGGTTGGGGTGCGGGAGAGGTGTGGGATGTGGCAGGGGGCTCTGGGCAGGGGGTTGGGGTGCGGGATGTGGCAGGGGGCTCAGGGGAGCGGGTCGGGGTGCAGGATGTGGCAGGGGCCTCAGGGCAGGGGGTTGGGGTGTGGGATGTGGCAGGGGGCTCAGGGAAGGGGGTTGGGGTGTGGGATGTGGCAGGGGGCTCAGGGCAGCGGGTTGGGGTGTGGCAGGGGGCTCAGGGCAGGAGGTTGGGGGTGTGGGATGTGGCAGGTGTTGTACTTAAAGTACTGCACAGGATCTTTTCAGGGGGAATAAGACAAAACGCCACATTTATTAGTAATACATGTATTAATTAACACTGTATTATATGCATATAATATATTACACTTACACTCACACACACACACAAACACACTCCGTCTTGTTGTTACCAATTAGTTGCTCCCCTTAACTTCACTGGCCAGGTGAGTTAGATGGGGGAGGGGGTGGAGCCGGGCTTCTGCCGATCCGGATCGATGCTCCCATGTTGACAAGACGAGACCCGGGGTCCTCTGCAAGACACCTCACTTTTATAGCAGCTTTCCTCTTATGCAAATCTATACCAGATTCAAACTCTGTGTCTGTGTCCATTGGTCCTTTGTGCTGCTTTCTTTTGAGTGTTGTCCCAATGCTGCAAAGAGGGTGTTTCCAAAAGAAGGTGCTTGCTTCTAACCCCCGAGGCTGTCGGTATGTCTGCTTGTCTTTAATGAGCCCACTTGACACGTTTTATTGTTCTTGGGTCTGGCTCCCAGCCCCTCTCCAACAGCTGAGGCTGTCTGGAGGTGCTGCCTTCCATGCCTTGCTCATCCACACCTCATTCATTCAACAGGGCAATTGATTGAGTGGGGGGGAGAGCTCTTGTTCTACTGCTAGCAAAAAGAAATTTTTCTTCTATGTTATTCTATCCTTAAGGGCTATAATATTATACCAAGGGCAATGCAAAGTTTCTAAATGAGGCTTTGATACAAAGTCCCATGAAAACAGAGGTCACATGTGGATAGACCTACCACAAGGTTATATGAAGAGGCACAATGTAAAGTCATATGAAAATTATCAGAGATTGATCTACACAGGGGGCTCAGGGCAGCGGGTTGGGGTGCGAGATGTGGCAGGGGCTCAGGGCAGGGGGTTAGGGTGTGGGATGTGGCAGGGGGCTCAGGGCAGGGGGTTGGGGTGTGGCAGGGGGTTGGAGTGTGGGATGTGACAGGGGGCTCAGGGCAGGGGGTTGGAGTGTGGGAGGGGTGTGGGATGTGCCGCGTGTTTGAGACCCCTGGTCTAGATAATTAATCCTGCCACGAGTGCAAGGGACTGGACTCGATGCCCTCTTGAGGTCCCTTCCAGTCCTACGATTCTATGATTTGCTCTGGACACTCCGTGCCAGCTTTTTCCCAGATGCCGAGTACCCACAGTTACCTCCATGGCACCTTTGAACGCCGGGCACTAGATTGACAACTCCACCCTTGCTACAAGATGATTCATTTTCTCCAAACAGTAGATGAGGCTTTTCTGAAACATCCCATTGCAAACTCACTGGCACCCACCCGCCGTCATCGTATTTGGGGACTGCCCAGGTTTGCAGCTCACTGGATGAACGGGCAGGTGTCACAGCACCAATGTGTCTGGTGCATGATGATCGAAAGCTCCCCATAAGCTTGATTTCCCCCCCCCCCATTGTCACCAGGGTTCTTGGTCTATCTCTGAGAAGGTTTTTGTGCTATAACTCCAGCTAGGATCCTGGATGTTCCAGTCACAGTCTATCTTTGGACTCCGGAGATGGCTATAAATAACCAGGCGCTTTCTCTCCTGTGCGTTTGTTTAGGCAAGAGGGCATTCAGGATGGTGGTGAACTTCTCTTTGGAGGGATTGACTCCAATTTGCACTCTGGTCAGATTGTCTGGACGCCTGTCACCCAGGATGCTTATTGGCAAATTGGAATTGAAGGGTAAAGTTGTTGTCATTGATATTTTCTGTAGGAATGTAGGGCCTGATCCTGAGCCCATCATAATCTGTGGGAGTCCTTCCATTAATTTCAATGGGCTTTGGAACATGTTTGATCATAACAACAAACATAAGAATGGCCACACTGGATCAGACGAATGGTCCATCTAGCCTGTCTTCCAACTATGGCCAATGCCAGGTGCTTCAGCGGGAATCAACAGTACAGGACAATCACTGAGTGATCCATTCCCTGTTGTCCACTCTCAGTTTATGGCAATCTGTGGCTAAGGACACCCAGAGCATGGGGTGGGTTGCATCCCTGACCATCTTGGCTAATAGCCTTTGATTAACCTGTCCTCCGTGATCAGACAGAGGACTCTGGGAGCCAAGACCTGGACTCCTGGCTCCTACTCTGGACTCGGCTCCTGGGTTCTACTCCAGACTCTGCCCCTGAGTCTCTGTGGGACCTTAGATAACCCAAACTTAAAAAGTTCCAGAGATGCCACGAGAACACAAAACAGTGGCTCTAACATCTCTAATGGCAGCACCCCCATGTTCTTGGTTCATCATGCAAGAGATAGGTACATTGCTGCGGAATTTTCCTGCTGAAGTGTCCTGTGTTCTGTTCCCTTAGTTTCTCTGTTGACGGACAGTCCACTGGCTGGTGTAGCAGTGGCTGCCAGGGGATTGTGGACACTGGAACTTCCCTCCTCACTGCTCCACAGGCGGTTTTTTCGCAGTTGATGGAGGACATTGGCGCTCAGGAGAACAGCGATGGAGAGGTATGGAGAACAGCTGGCCACCGGGAGGCTTAAAAGTGGAAGAGGGGAAGAACCTTGCCGCTAAGCAGGTTTCTGTTAGGTGAAGCAGCTTAGAGGAAGTGTGGTCTAGTTGTTAAAGCAGGTGACTAGTTGTCTGGACTATTCTATTCTTGGATCTGCCACTCACTCTCAGTTGGGTCTTGGGCAACTCATTTAACCTTTTTTGTGCCTGTTTGCCCATCTGTAAGGTGCACCTAATAATCTCTGCTTGTTCAGGGTGTTGAGGCCTTTCAATTATAGTAAAGCATTTGACTTCCTTCCTTTTCCATGTGATCGTTATAAAGAGCTTTCCCAGGCTGATGGAAGGCAGCTCTGTGTGGAGAAGCGCGGGGTTCGAGAGTCCCATGGGATGTAGCATTTTGTCTGCAGTGGCTGTACATAGTATGCAAACCTGCTCTTGCGTCCTCTTTCCACAGTACACGGTTAGCTGCAGCAGCATTGACAGCCTGCCTACCATCTCCTTCACCATCAGTGGAACCAGCTTCCCGCTGAGCCCCTCTGCCTACGTGCTCCCGGTATGGATTCTCATCGCAGTGCGCTATCCTCACCTTCCTCTATTTGCATAGTCTCCTCTGGGTGGGCTCCCAGAGAGCTGTATATTTGATATGGGTCTGCTGGGCACATCCGTACTTGTGTTATCCATGTTACGGGGTATGACCAGAGCTTCCAAACCAAAGGGCTTTAACTCAGCTTTCTATCTTCTTCTCAACAGAGCAATAGCACCGAGTGCGTCGTGGGCATCTCACCCACTTACCTGCCATCCCAGAACGGGCAGCCCCTCTGGATCCTGGGTGACGTCTTCCTCAGGGCATATTACTCTGTTTACGATGTAGGCAACAGTCAGGTGGGCTTTGCCCCAGCAGCGTAAGTGCCGCCGACTGTCTTCCACGCTGCTCCGAACTGTCTCCTGCCTCTGCTCCAACCTGCTGGGCTGTGACACTCTGGCCCCCGCATGCCTCTTGCCAAGGATTTTGAACATCTCTCTGTACTGAACTTTTGCAAATTTCTGAAGCCTCTCTCCGGTGAATTCTGGGCTCCCCTTCGAAGGTGACTGCAAATAAATAAAAGGCATTAAAAACATGAAGCACATGTGTTTTGGTTTGATCTCTTGGTGCAAAATAAACACCTGGCTGAGGGAAGCATGGCATCAAAGCGGTATGTCCTGGGCAGAAACATGCAGCTGCTCTGAGTAGGGGCGAATTTAAAGCTAAACCAACCACAGGAATTTCATTTAAATACCACCCACACTTAACATGGTGTTGTAGGATAGTGATGCTGCAGCTCCAAGTTTAAACACTACCTGGCTCACTACATCTTCCCTTCCTTTGTTGGGACTAGTGGCTTGATGATATGCAGCTCTTTTAATCTGTAGATCTCAAAGCACTCTGAGATGTGGTAGCAGAGGCCCAGGGAGGATGAGGTTTAAGCAGAACCCTGGTCACTTAGAAAATGATGGTCCCTCCTTTAGTTAAGATAAGGTTGATAAGAATGTTTGGTGGTTATGGCAAAGGCCTGAGAATCGTGAGTGCTGGTTCCATTCCTGACCGTGCCGCTGAATCCCTATCTGAACTCAGGCAAGTCACTTCCCTGCTATGGGCCTCAGTTTACGCATCTGTTAACTGAAGACTACAGCTGGTCAGAAAAACTTCCAATTCAACAATTTGCCAATTCAGCAAGACCACAACATCTCACAGATCTGGTCCGATTTCATCAAAGAGCCAACGGAACCAGGAAGGTGGAACTCTAGGGAACCTGGGACATTTCAACACCCTCGAGGTGGGGCTTGTTGGCCCTTAATCTTCTGCTACAGAATCCGAGTTGATGTCAATGGGACACTGAACTCATGGGCAGAAACATCTAGCCGCTCCTGATGAGCTACTCTGAGCACGGGCAAATCTAGGGGCCAAATTTTGCTCTTAGGTACAGTGCTCTCAGCTGCAATCAGTGGGAGTCGCTCATATCCTGCCTTGGGGTAACGGTGCTCCAGAATTCCAGTCCTGACTCTACTGCTGACATTTGATGTGACAGAGAGCAAGTCACTTTCCCTCTCTGCCATATGGGGATAGGAACACTTTCCTCCTTACTTAATTTACTCTCACAGCTGCCTACGGTTGCCAGTTTTGGCTGGACGTCTTCCTGGAGGCTTCATCACCTGACATAATCTTTAATTAAAGTTTCATCTTTAATTCCTGGAGACTCTGGGATGATCCTGGAGGGTGGGCAACCCTGCAGCCTCCTCTTTCGACATTTGTGAAAGCACTTTGAACTCTGAAGAGCGGATTTTTATCTCCGCTACACCACCATAACCTAGAATAATTCAGCATCAGGCTGCTCCTTGCTAGAAAATGAAGTCACATTGGAACATGACGGTTGCGTCTGTGCTCTCTGCACAATGTTAAGAATATGTGGAAACCACACAGCCCCACTGGTTCGAAGAACGAGGTTTACTAACTGCATGCAGATAGACAAAGACGAGCTACAGGGGTACGGTGCTGCTCTGGCAGGATTCCAGTGGCTTCAGCAATAGAAGACAAGGATCCTGACTGCAGTTTAGCCTCCCCACCCAGCTCCAGGACTGGCGGGGCAGAAAGCCTGGGTGCTCAGTCTCGATGCCCCCTCCAGCTGCAGGCAGGCCGAAGTGAAATTGACAAGAGCCTGCCTGCCGGGGAGCTGTCACTTTGATTTTCCTGACAGGGAGTTGACATATTTTTGGCAAAACCTGAAATTTTCCCATGGCTTTGCAAAAAGGGCATTTTTCTTGGGAAATGGTTCAGACGTATTATTTCCCACCAGCTCTAGTAAGAACCGATGGTACAAAATGACCAGGCCCCAGAAGGCATGTAACTGTAGGGCACGTTTTGTGGCTGGGTCATGCTAAGGACAGCTTCAGCTTTCTCTTGGGATCTATGCAATCTGTTTTGGTCAGTGGCCACAAGATGTACGTGACTCTGTGAAAAGTTCACATTTCCCCTTGTTTGCTCTAAGCCCCTGCCCAGCCAGCCTCACAAGTACCTTTTGGAGGGTCTCAAAATGCTCTTCATAACTATCGCCAGGACTAGTATATTGTCTTAGCAAAACGGAGTGCCAGGAATGCCCTATGATACACAGCCCATGGCTCACTGGCAAATAGCAGGTGCACAAACTATTCCAAACACTAGCCTGTTAGATTGGAGTAAGCCTTTGTGTCTGTTAATTTGGAGACAGGGTTGGGCAAGGTTGATCGTGGAGAAATGCTCTTCACAGCTAATGAGGCAAATATAATCTCTCTTCCATGTAAAGTAAGCTGATCCGCATGCAATACTGGCTTTACGGTAGGGTGACCAGATGTCCCGTTTTTATAGGGACAGTCCCATTTTTTGGGACTTTTTCTTATATAGGTGCCTATTTCCCCCCCCACCTGTCCCATTTTTTCACAGTTGCTATCTGGTCACCCTACTTTATGGGATCCTTGAAATGGCCACTATAAGGGTGCTGCATTCACTCCAGCTAACCTTGGATAGATTTCCAGAGCCCAGTAAGTGATGTCTCTGTCCCTGGCTGTATCGCAAATGGTAGTGGATGAGCTTGAAAAAATGTAGGCATTGCCCCCTGGTGAAGTTTTTGCTTTCATGTGTGTTACCTTGAAATCGCTGTAAATACCGACAGCCCCATTCTTTTCCTACTGACGTGATAAGGGTGCTCCGTTCACTGCAGTTAACCTTGGATACAATTTCAGCATCCTGTAACTGCTGCAGCTCTTCCTCTACCTTTTGGCCATATCACAAAAGGTTAATGGATGAGCTCCCATCATGAAGCACAATTTTTGCTTGTATGTTTTATATTTGCTTTCGGAAGTGTTGGGGAGCAGTGACTTAACAGAATTTCCATAATCTCCGCAAATCTTTCATCGGTTGGTTTAGCAAGAGTAAGGCTGCGCAGCAAGTTATGGGTTTTAGCTGCCATTAGGCTTAGTAAAACCACCCACTTTTTTTCATCATAGATATCGTTCGCTATGGTACACGGTTCCGGTCTCGCAATGTAGGTAGCTCAGCCCTCTGCTGAACAATCAGACAAGTAAATATCCCCCAGACATACAAACATTTATAAAGTAATTTTTTATCTACATGAGCAGGTCACTACCAGTCCCTGTGTTGCAGGCACCCCAGGATTAGGGACCCATCTTCATCACCAGTTGTTGTGATTTTGCCCCTTCGAAAAAAGGGTATGTTCCTACCTCATGTTAGCTAACACAAGGCAACTAACATGAGGTACGATCCTAGTGGAGACAAGGCAACATATGGTTTTCATGTGTGGGAGTGTGACATTATCTAATTAAAATATGACCTTGCAAATCATTGTTGCTACCGCCGTTATATAATTGCAACAAACCTTATACAAAGTATGACGTATGGCCAGAAAGGGTTAAGCATCCTGCAGGATAATTGACCCAGAGTCAACCATTAGAGAGATGTTAGAACAGTATGTAAATGGTAATTAAGGCCATTCCATGGTAGATAGGCTAGAACTTTGAAATGCAAACCTATATTGTTAGAAATTAGAGGTGATACTAATAGTATGTGTGTACTCATATCTTGTTTGATGCTAGCCGGGTAAACAGACAGTTCCTGTCTGTCAATATAGCTATTGATTCAGAGACCAAAGGAACATACTAACATTTAGATGAACTGTAAACATATTAACATCACTGTGTTCGTTTCTCTTTGAAATGTATAGGAAATCACGTGAGAATGATAGAAAACGGGCAATTGCCTTATGGTAATCCATATAGTTAATTACCAGCGATGCTTAGGAAATGGATCTACTTAAAAAATCCCCATAAGTGCCTATTGTTCACCAAAGGACTCGGAGCTGTCACAAGAAGGCCTGAAACTGTATAAAGATGCCTTGGGTCCCAATTCTTTTTATCTCCGATCTGCTTGATGCTTCATTCAGGGGAAGCTTAAGCCGCATGGCTGAGATCTCCAGTCTTAAACTGGATTCACCCTGAATATGGACATTGAACTATAACCTACGGACTATTTCTGAAAGAACTCTTTGCAACTACAAAGCTCTACTATGAATCTGAGCTCAGAACTGTACTCCTGTCTGTATGTATACTGATTTTTAATCAATACTCTCGCTCTTTTCTTTTTTAATAAATTTTAGTTTAGTTAATAAGGATTGGTTGTAAGCGTGTATTTGGGTAAGGTCTGGAACATTCCTTAACCTGGGAGGTAATGTGTCCGATCCTTTGGGATTGGTAGAACTTTTTTGTATGATGAATAAGATTTTCAGTAATCCTCATCATATTTGACTTGGGTGTCTGGGTGGAGGCCTAAGGCTGGGTTACTTCAAGGGAACTGTGTTGTTGGTTTCTGGGTAACCAGTGAGGTATTATAGAAGCTGATCTGGTAAATCTAAGTATTGGAATATCCACCGGCTTTGGGGATTGCCTGTCCCATTCTTTGCAGTTCACCCTAATTGAGTGACCTCAGTTGGCTCCCCTGAGACTCTGGTCACAGTGAGCAAGTCTCGAAGTGAAGGCTATGGGGGAGCCAAGGGTTACAATTACAACGGCCTTATTTTCAGTAGGATTTAACCTCAGTTAGTCACCACGGGCCAGCTAGGATGAGGTAAGAACTCACCTTCTCTCCTAGTGAAGACCAGGGCTTCCCATGAAGACAAGATCTGTTACGCCAGATCAGAGCTGGTTGAAAACTTTTTGTCACAAGTTTTTTAATAATAAGAAATGTTTTGACAAAAATGGAAAACGTCTCCCTCAAACATGAGGATTTCTTTGACATTTTGTATGTTTTAACCCCAAAACACCTTTAAATTGAAATATTTAAAAGTTTGGAGGGTTTTTTAAGAAAGTCGAAGAAATGTTGATGGAAATAAAATGTTTCCGTTTACATGGAAATTTTTTTACAGGAAAAAAATGAGCCGACCAATTCTATTCTAGGGCTATGTCTATATGAAAGACTTTACAGTGGCAGAGCTGTGTTGCTGCAACCGCGCCACTGTAAGATCTCTCGTGTAGCCGCTCTATGCCAGGAGTCCCAAATGCGGTGCCCGCCGGGGCGTCTAAGTGTGACCGCGTACTGGCCGGCGGACGAGCATCCGCCGAAATGCTGCCAAGAAGCAGCATCATCCAGAGGCGTCACTGCCGAACGTCGCTCTGGATGACGCTGCTTGTCGGTGGCATTTCGGCGGCGACGCCTATTGATGTTGCTGCTTGTTGGCGGCATTTTGGCGGATGCTTGTCCGCCGCCACGGTTCTCCGTGGCTCGTCGTCTGGCACCCGCCAGATGAAAAAGGTTGGGGACCATTGCTCTATGCCAATGCGAGAGAGCTTCCCCTTCAACCAGGGCCGGCTCCAGGGTTTTGGCTGCCCCAAGCAGCCAAAAAAAAAAAAAAAAAAAAGCTGTGATTGCGATCTGTGGCAGCAATTCGGCAGGAGGTCCTTCGCTCCGAGCGGGAGTGAGGGACTGTCTGCCGAATTGTTGCCGAATAGCTGGACGTGCCGCCCCCCTTCGGAGTGGCCGTCCCAAGCACCTGCTTGCCAGGCTGGTGCCTGGAGCCGGCCCTGCCATCAACATAATTAACCCCCCTCCCCAAAGAGCGGCGGTAGCTATGTTGGTGGGAGAAGCTCTCCCGCCGACATAACACTCTGTGCACACTGCCACTTATGCCGGTGGAACTTATGTCACCCGGGTTGTGTGTGTGTGTTTTTTTTCACACCTCTGAGCGACATAAGTTTTGCCGACATATGTGGTAGCGTAGATATGGCCTAGATTTACACTGGGATAAGTGAGAGCAGAATCTAGCGAATGTAACCTCCTATAACTGCTCAGCTCCACCATTAGGATTGCTATGGGTTGGGTTAAACCTCTTGAAGCTGGTAGGCATAACAGCGGTCTTTCATTCAGGATAAATGTAAAACAGAATGGACCTCCTTTAAGGGATAAATAGCTGATACAATAGAAGCCTCCGCCCAAAGCAAAACCACAGGCAAGACGGGAGTAGGAGCCAGCTTTGAGGCCCAAAGGGAGTTCTGTTTCGATCACAGCAGAGCAAGATTTTTTGGCTGGAATTTTTCCACAAAAAATGCAGATTTGTTTCAAACCAAAACATTTTGAAAATTTGTTTCAAACTCACCAAATTGTTTCAGTTGAAAAAACAAACAAAAATGAGCGTTTAGTTATAACATTTTATAAATGAAGCTTTTTGAGTGATTCACAACAAATGTTGTTTAGAAATGTACTCCTAGTTTGTTTGTTTTTATTTTAAAAAAAGCTCAAAAGCAAAACCTAAGGCTTTGTTTTGGGTTGAACAATGCACTTTGACCCAAAATATTTTTTGGGTACATCCAATGATCTAAAAAAAATCAGTTATTCACACAGCTCTAACTGTGATCCGATAAACTCAGGACCGGGGATTGATTGGACTAGAGTGGTGTGTCTGTGTGTGTGAGGGAAGAAGAGAAACACCACAGAAACAAATTCAGGAAAGGCCTGGGAGCGTGGCTCTGAGACAGAGCCTAGAAAGAGGGAGATTTTGGGGCTAAGTGCTAGCTAGAAAGGGGCTTGGAACTGTGAGCAAAGAAATTTTCTCCTGATGTTTGATTCCTGTTGTTTTCAGGGAAATAGGACTTTGTACAGTTTTTGTAAGTGAACCAGATTGCATCAAAGAAATACCTGACTCCAACATGACTTTCTTCTCCTAAGCAAAACAATCAGCTAGGCCTTGAATTTTGGCTAACCACTAGGGTCAAAAAGAGAGAACTGTATCAAATTTCCATTCATTGCAGCCAGCCATGGATTTCTTCATTTTTGGCAGGGAAGTTTTGAAGCAAACAGATAACGCTCTAGTGTGTTGACATTTTGACAACACCTTTCTTTTGTTGTGAGCAGAGGTTTGCTTCTGAGCAGATCTTAATTGTTTGATCTGGCTGTCAAAAGTGCTAATTGCTTTACAATCTCAGCTCCCAACAAAAGAAACAAACATCTTCATACTTCACGGAGAAATAAAATACACCAAGTGTTGACGCTGGGTGAGCACTGTGATATGGGAATTTGGGTGCCAGCAGATAATGGAGCAGGAGGCAGTGCCCAGGATATAAAAGTAGGGATTGTAGATTAGATGCGTCAGCCTAGTTTTGCGGCAGTGACCGACGTGTTCTGATCAGGAGCTGTTGGTGGAGAAATCGAGCACCATGAAGTGGCTCATCCTGGCTCTGGTTTGTCTCCAGCTCTCAGAAGGGCTGGTGAAGTGAGTATTCCAGAACAGATATTGTAGTGAGGAGTGCGTAGAAGTACCCACATAGTAAATAAATCAGCATTTCTGTATTCTGCTAAGTCATGTCCTTATGTTCCTTACAAAGTACTATTAATTGTATGATATTTGTAAATATATTTCTGCCTCTGCTCAGACGTTCTCACTTTGAGTGGTAACGCACTGATCTGTAAGAGGTACTTAAGAGGAAGGAACGGCATGATGGCAGGATACAGAGAGGAACAACATGAGAGATGCTTGGGAGGACGAACCATTTCCTGAGCTGCTCTTGTTCTGTGCAGAGTCACTCTGAAGAAAGGAAAGTCTATGCGAGAGGTGATGAAGGAGAAAGGAGTTCTGGAGGATTTTCTGAAGCATCACAAAGTTGATCCTTCCAGGAAGTACCACTTTAATAATTACAATGTCGTTGATGTACCAATAGCCAACTACCTGGATGTGAGTATTAAGGCTCTCTCCCTCTCTCCTTTCTTTATGTAGTCTTGCTAGCCTCCTTTCCTTCCTTATTACCTAGTCAATCTATGTACTTTTGTGGTCTCAAGTCAATAGATCTCTCTTTTCAGTCCTTGGAAATCTGTAACTATTTTGAAGTGGTTTGGATGAAAAAATCTAACGGAATACAATGAACACACAAGTTCTGCTTCCAATTGTATTTCCATTTGGAGAAAAAGCAGAGTCCAGGTTACCCTGCTTCCTCCCACTCCCACTTTATCACTCCCAAGTGTTTGCTTTGTATTCCCTGGGACACATAATGTGTCTTCTCCAGAGACTGGGCTTACGGTTCTAGTGCAGGACTGGGAGTCGAGAAGTCACAGTTCTGTTCTTGTCTCTGCGACTGACTTGCTGGGTGAATTGGGCAAGTCTCTTCTCTTCTTCATACCTCAATTCCCCCATATGCAAAATAATGGACCACCCCTGTGGAGCTTAATTCCTTAAAGGCTGTAAAGACCTTTGACATCTTCAGATGGAAGATGCTAGAGAAGTCAAAATGTTGGAATCTGTTTACGAGCACAAAGGAATCCCCCTGCCCACACGTCTTCTCTCTTTGCAGTCCTTCTACTTTGGAGAGATCAGCATTGGAACCCCGCCCCAGAACTTCTTGGTTCTCTTCGACACCGGCTCCTCCAACCTGTGGGTTCCATCTACATACTGCCAGACTGAGGCCTGCTGTGAGTACTGCTCAGCTGTTAACTATTCAGTAGATGCATGTCCTGGGCGCATTGCTCCTGAGAAGCAGAGTCAAATTCCAACTAGGTAAGAAGATGCAGCATCTTCCAAATCAAAAATGATCCTCTCAGACAGTATTTGTGAATGTCATACTAAGATATCTGCTAGTCTCCTAGAGCTCTTTTCTAAGCCTGGAAAACCGTATGGATCACTCTTTCCTTATAAAAGGTACTACAGTATTCTAAAGTGGTAGTCCAGAACTCTACAGCTGAGATACTGCACGGTAGAATACTGTAGTGTTATACTAAAGTTTAAGCAGTCATGCTGGGAGACAACAAATGCTATGAATGGCATAACTATTACCCAGAGCTTTAGCTGGTATAAATTGACTTCAATAGAGCGACACTTATTTATACCAGTTGAGGATCTGGTCCATAATTCTTAAATGTTATGGTTACCGGTACAAGATAGGTAAATAAAGAAGATGGGCATTAAAAAAAGTCTGTTTGAGGTTATCTGGCTTAATATCAGTGCTTTGCTCTGTCATATAAGAACTCCCGGTCCTGTTCTTTCACTCCATGTCAGCTGTTGGGGCAATGCTGCCTCGTCAGGGCACTCAGTCTGCAGTTGAATGGGACCGGCTCAAATCACATTGCAGCCACCAAAGAGAATGACCATGATGTTGCAATCTTGTTTTTAATCTAGCCAATCATGCAAGGTTCAACCCCAACCAGTCATCCACCTTTTCCGACATTGGAGAGACCTACACCCTGGACTATGGGTTTGGAGACGTGACTGTGGTTTTAGGTTACGACACGGTGACAGTAAGTGAAATTTGCGCCACCCCCATCACGCATTGTCATTTGAGCTGTGCCTCCGGCACCGTCAGAGGGCATTGGGATTAAAAACATGTGGGGTTGTGGATAATAAAGTCTTGTTTTGAATGCAATTTACTGAAGCGTGTACCCCACATAGCAGCAGGAATATGTGATCCGTCTTTCTAGTTTAACTGCAGTGGGCTTGGAGACATTTATCTGAGGACACTTTATGAGCTAAATTCCACTGGCATCCGTGTTGTGACACCAGCAGTGAATTTGGTCCTGTACATATGATTTTTATATTGTTAATCAGACCCTGTTAATGCCGGACATAATAAGGGCTTGTGTACATGAGAAACTTGCACCAGTTTTCACTTAAGATGCGAGTTTAAACCGATTTAGTAAAATCGGTGCAAACCCCGGTGTGGATGCCCTTGTGTTGTTTTGAGTGGCTTATTTTGGTGTCATTGAAGTTGATCAGGAACATAAGAGTGGGTTAGCTTCTTTAAGCAAAGTGACATAAAGCCACTCTTAAATCGAGAGAAGAGCTTCTACAAAGGAGTTTGCACCAGTTTAGCTGAACTGGTTTAAAAAATGATTTAAGTTAAACTTCTGCAACTTTCTCGTGTAGACAAGCCTTGAGTTAACCAGTGCATAGGTCAGTTAGGAATAACACTAGCTATACTGACCATTATTAGGCTGTGGGGTTTTTTATTTTGCTCCAATTTTGCTGTGCCTTGAATTTTCTTCTCTGATTGAGACACTGTCTCAGCTGACTCCCACCCCATATGGAGTATATGCAGCTGCTTAGAGAAGCATTAGATCGGCATCTAACCCTAATGATGTGCTTTATCGGACTGTCTTGAGTGTCAACCACGCTTGAGAATGAAATGGTTACTTGTTTTCGTTGTCAACGTTTAGAATAAAATTCTATCTGAGAGCAATGGTTTTCTTCCCCGGTAGATCCAGAACATCGCCATTGAGAACCAGGAATTTGGTCTGAGTCAGGATGAGCCTAGCAGCCCCTTCTATTATACGTATTTTGATGGGATTTTGGGAATGGCTTATCCTCCCGTAGCCATACCGGGGTACAAGACACTTATGCAGGAGATACTGGAGCAGGGCCTGCTTACTGAACCCATCTTCAGTTTCTATTTCTCACGGTAAGATCTCTCTCTCTCACCCCTCCTATGTATTTTCGGTCTAAATTTCCATCTCTCTCTCTCACCATATATTTACCCCTTAGTCTTCTTACTGTCGATCCATCACCCAGACCCCCGTGCACATGTATTTTACGCCCCATGCTCCACAGGGCAGAATCTGATCCCTGTCTGATATTTTAACTATTTGTGTTTCCAGGCAACCAACATATGATTACGGAGGGGAAGTCATCTTGGGCGGCGTTGACATCGAACTGTTCTCTGGCCAGATTACCTGGGTACCTGTTACCCAAGAAGTTTACTGGAAGATTGGTATTGAAGAGTAAGTTTTGTTTGCAACCCCTGCTTTATTAACATGGGAGTGAGTCTTTCCTCCTTATTGTCCATGGGCAGTATTTCCAGCTGCAATTAGTGAAGTCAGCGGCCTTTGGTGAACTCAACTTTTCTGTGCTGGAGGCTGAACAAAGGAGGAATTTTGTCTCATTCTCTAGCTAGCCTAGAGAGATTATTACTTACCCAAGGTCTGATCTTGGCCCAGGATAAAGGTTGGGTCTGGATTTCAGTCACTCTCAAAAGACTTTGAATCCAGGGTTTTGGTTCAAGTAATGCTAAAAGCGCCTATCGTAGGCCCCAATTCAGCAAAGCTCTTAAGCTTTATTTTTAAACACGTCTTAAGTCCTGAAGCAGCTACTTAGAGATAGGGGCATGCTTAAGTGCTTTGCTGAAGAGAGAGGGAGATAAGCAAGCACTGAAAGTGAAGCATGTGCAGCCGTCCTTTGCTGAATCGGGGCCAGTGACAGTGCTTGACTGTATAGAATACGGGTCACTGAACTGCACGTTATGGAGTATCTGAAGCTTTGTGCTCTTGGCTCAGCCTGCATCAGAGGCATTCCCGTGGCTGACGTGCACAGTGAAGTCTGTTGGGTTTCCCTCCTTAGGTTCGCTATTGGACAGCAGGCGACTGGCTGGTGCAGTCAAGGCTGCCAGGGCATTGTGGACACCGGGACGTTTCTGCTCACCATCCCAGAGCAGTACATGGGGGACTTCCTGCAGGCTGTGGGTGCTCAGGAATCCAGTGGAGAGGTAGGAGCAACAGGTGCCTTGTCGTGCTGCCGAGGACGTCTGTGAGGGATTTTGCAATGCCTGACACGAGGAATCCAAGACACAAGAAGATGAGACTGATGGGCTTTTGGGTGATCATACAAGGGTTCCTAGAGGACCTCAGGGATTTAAACCAGAAGTTTAAAGCTGGTTACAGCATTAACTACATCTGGGGAACAGAAAGTCTCCCCTGAGTATGGGGAGAGAGCTTCTGATCTCCTTTTCCCCAATGTAAATCAGAAGCAATTGGGCCAGATCATTAGTTGGTGTTAATGGGCATAGCTTTGGAGTGATGTTGACTTACACGCCCTGAAGAGCTGTCTCAGTGTAAAGTCAGCATGAGCTCTGAAGCAGACCGAGTGGGCGTACCATTGCGGGTGGCCACACGTCAGGCAGAAGAGCATGTGTGAGGCTGGTGAATTGCTGTCCATGTAATGGCAGAGTGCTGCAGAGGGGTTTCTACTAGAGCTGTGTGAATAACTGGTTTTGCAGTTTCTCCAGACAACCAAAAATTTGGGGGAAATATTTGGTTCTGTTCCAAAAATGGTTGTCATTTTTCAGCAGATTGGTAAAGTTCATGTCAGGCCATCAAACCTGGTGTGAGCGTTTCCCTTCATAATCTGTAGCCCCATGGTTAAGGAATGGGAGAGCCCCAGGTCTGAATCGCTGCTCTGGAGCAGGGTCCTGAAATCAGATTTTCTTCTCTCCCAGGGAGTGCTCTAACCACCAGGGCCAGGCTATTCTGGGCTGTTACCTGCAAAAATCTAGGCCACTGCGCCCAGGGCCGGCTCCAGCTTTTTTGCTGCCCAAAGCGGCGAAGCGAAAAAAAAAAAAAAAAAGATAAAGCCACGATCGGTGGCACTTCGGCGGCAGCTCTACTGCGCTGCTTCATTCTTCAGTGGCAATTCAGCGGCGGGTCCTTCGCTCCGAGAGGGACTGAGGGACCCGCCGCCGAATTGCCACCGAAGACCTGGACGTGCTGCCCCTCTCCATTGGCCGCCCCAAGCACCTGCTTCCTTCGCTGGTGCCTGGAGCTGGCCCTGACTGCGCCTATATGCTACCGAGGGCTCATGGCGTGACCCAGTTAATGTAGGTATCCCCACCTTTTCCCTACCAAGGGCTTAGGGTGTAAAGCACCTACCCTTACTCACGGGGCTCAAGGAAAACCTGGTCAACTGAAGTACCCGCCCTTACCCACGGTGCTCAGGGCTTACACAGCTGTGCTCTGAGCTTCTATTTATTAGCAATGTACAGAGAACACATATGCCAAGCCAATCTCTTATGCTCGCCACTCCCAATATACAGACAAACTTCACCCAGTCAGGATTCACTCGGGGGGTGCCGGTTGATGGCTCTGCACGTCACGGTCGTGCAGAGGGATCAGAGTTCTAGCTCTGGTTTCCCAAAAAGCATTGCTTTTTATTCGCATTACATAGGTAAAACTAGCGACCGCCTTTAACTTCACTAAACCTATAACATTATTCGATCCCCCTAGGTAGCAAAATGTAACCTGTCGTGCACTGGTACCTATGTTTCCTTCTCCCTGCTCAAATCTTTTTTGCGCTTTATCTTTCATGCCCAAATTGTCACTTATTTATGACCTTCTTTGTTTGTGCAGATGGTCAGCATAAATTCTCTGGTCAGAGCTTATCTGATCTATTTCACCATTTGTTGGGGTCTTTCTGTATCCTCCCTAAAACTTCCCAGCGCCTAGGTGTGTCTACTTTACAACCCTTGGTGTTATAACTCTTGGTAGGGGCATTCCTGAGGTGGGGATGCCTTAAGAACTGGAGTAATTTTTTCTCAGTTTTAGTGGCTGATCAAGGCTCGTTTAGTATAGGGGTGAGTCAAGTCACAGGCTTACAGGGCTGGGTTGCTCCCGATCGCTTCTGTTGAAGCTTGTTCCCTTTTGTATAAAAGCTTAAATATTTATAGTGCCAAAGAGATTTAAATCGCTCTCTGCCTGATTATCATGTTGAAATGGAACAGCTTCAACAGGAGAGACTGAGAGAAACCCATCCTGCAATAGGCTAGTGGTTAGAGCACTCACTTGGCACAGGAGAGATCTGAGTTCAAGTCCATGCTACTGGGTGGGGATTTGAATGTAAATTTCCCACCACCCAGGAAAGGGCCTTCACCATGGGGCTAAAAGTTATAAAGAGGGAACGCATGTCTGAGCATTGGCATGTGGTTTCCTGGCCCTGAAAAACTTTCCACAGCTGAAACTATCAGGTCAAGTTCACGAATAGTTTTGGTCCACCTGAAACTGCATTTTTCAGCAAAACGCTTCTCCCAGCTCTAATTTCTACCCTCAGCTGGGTGGAACGGTAGATACCATATAGTGGCCATTCTGCTCTGTTGGGAGCAGCCTCTGCTCTAGGTTGTTACTGTCTTAAGCCCCTCTTGTTCTTTTCTTTCACAGTACCTGGCTGACTGCAGCAATGTCCAGAACATGCCGACCATCACCTTCATCATCAACGGATCCCAGTTCCCGCTGCCCCCCTCCATCTACATCCTCAATGTATGTATTACTTTAAAGGCAAACCCAATTTCTATCTTACAGTGACAATGAACCATGCATGGTTTCCCAATAGGGAGTCAGAGCTTCTGTGCAAAGGCAGAGACCTTTCCCCCTCCACCCCACCACACTGCAGCTCTGTTTGCCTGTCATTTCTAACAGCACTTAAAAAACGATGGGGTGTTTGCGTTCCAACAATGCGAGCTTATGGGGGCCTGCTCCCATCAAAACTATTGCGAAGCTCCTAAAAATTCCACTGGCACTTGAGAGTGCAGCCTACACAGCCCTAGAAACGTGTCTATCTTTTTTTCCCTCTTACAGAACAATGGCTACTGCAGAGTTGCGGTTGAGACCACTTACGTATCTTCTCAGAATGAGCAACCAATCTGGATCCTGGGTAACATCTTCCTTAGGGAATATTATTCTGTCTTTGATATGGCTAACAACAGAGTAGGCTTTGCCCCATCAGCCTAGCCAAACCAGGCCTCACCAGAACCGGATGAAGACATTCCCTTTCCTGTCTAAATCTTCTCTCCTGGACACTGTTGGAATCAGGCTGAGTTCATATGGACAAATTGAATCATTCTTAATGTACCTTGCATATAGCCGTAGCTTGCTTTTGCCTTGTGGGTAACAATCAGTGCTCTCTAAATGTATTATTGCGAATAAACTGCAAAGAGTCAAATTCCTTTTCGTTGAGTGAAGATTGAGCCCAGCTGTTTGTTTGTGGTATCACAACCTTATCATCACACACCAATTGCTACTCGGGTATAAAGGAGGAAATTAACCTCTCAGTGATCCATTTCTGCCCCAATTTCAAAACAGCTAAGCACTTAGCAGCTCCCATTGAAAACAATGAAAACAATTTCCTATTAGGAAATCTTCTGCAGCACAGAATGACCTTTCTTTGCACAGCTGTAATGGCGATGCCGATTCTTGACTAGCTGGCAAGGGGATGTGGGCAGCTTCATCCCCTGATGTTTGCAATAGGCTTTGAGATTCTCAGATGGGATGGGGATAGCAGGCCAAAATGTGGTTGCTGTGAAGGAGGTAAAGATCCTGTTTGCGCTCTGTATTTGCACGCTATTACCATCGCATAGATGTCCTGAGGCTCTGGCTCTGTTCCTATCCAAGACTACTCTAACCAGTGGAATAGTACGTGGTAGGGCTCTCAAGCGATTAAAAAAATTGATTGCGATTAGTTGCGCAATTAAAACAATTAATCGTGCTGTTAAACAATAACAGAATACCATATATGTAAATATTTTTGGATGTTTTCTACATTTTCAAATACACATCTACCCTGATATAACGTGACCCGATATAACACGAATTTGGATATAATGCGGTAAAGCAGAGGGGAGCCCTGGGCCCTTTAAAGTGCCGCCCGAACCCCACTGCCGGAGCTCCGGTGGTGATGTAAAGGGTCCCGGGCTCCCTGCAGTGGCCGGAGCACCAGGCCCTTTAAATCATCGCCGGAGAAGCCAGTCCAGTCCGGCACGATGTACTGGCTCTTGCCGGTACGCCGTACCTGACCGTACCGGCTTACTTAAACCTCTGGATACAACGTGGTTTCACCTATAATGCGGTGAGACTTTTTGGCTTCAGAGGACCGTGTTATATCGGGGTAGAGGTGTATATTGATTTCAATTACAACACAGAATACAAAGTGTACAGTGTTCACTTTATATTTATTTTTGATTACAAATACTTGCACTGTAAAAAACAAAAGAAATAGTATTTTTCAATTCACCTAATACAAGAACTGTGCTGCAAACTCTTTTTATCATGAAAATTGAACTTACAAATATAGAATTATGTACAAAAAAAAAACTGCATTCAAAAACAAAAGAATGTAAAACTTTAGAGCCTACAAGTCCACTAAGTCCTACTTCTCGTTCAGCCAATCGCTCAGAGAAACAAGTTTGTTTACATTTGCAGAAGATAATGCTGCCCGTTTCTTGTTTACAATATCACCTGAAAGTAAGAACAGGCATTCACATGGCACTGTTGTAGCCAGCGTCGCAAGACATTTACATGTCAGATGCGCTAAAGCAGGGGTGGCCAACCTGTGGCTCCGGAGCCACATGCGGCTTTTCAGAAGTTAATATGCGGCTCCTTGTATAGGCACCGACTCCGGGGCTGGAGCTACCGGCACCAACTTTCCAATGTGCCGGGGGGGTGCTCACTGCTCAGCCCCTGGCTCTGCCGCAGGCCCTGCCCACACTCCACCCCTTCCCGTCCCCTCCACTGAGCCTGCAGTGCCCTCGCTCCCCTCCAGAGCCTCCTGCATGCCACGAAACAGCTGATCAGGAGATGCAGGGAGGGAGCAGGAGGTGCTGATCGGCGGGGCTGCTGGTGGGCAGGAGGCACTGGGAGTGGGGTGGGGGAGCTGATGGGGGGCTGCTGACGTATTACTGTGACTCTTTGGCTATAACAATATAACAATAAAAACAATAATAACAATATAAAGTGAGCGCTGTACACTTTGTATTCTGTGTTGTCATTGAAATCAATATCTTTGAAAATGTAGAAAAACATCCAAATGTTTTAAATCAAATTCAATTGGTATTTTATTGTTTAACAATGCGATTAAAACTCGGATTAATTTTTTTGAGTTAATCATGTGAGTTAACTGCGATTAATCAACAGCCCTAGTACCTGGAGTTCCTGATTTCCCATGACTGCGCTTAAGTAGCTGTAGTTTTGCGTAAGGCTGGTTACTGTTTCACATGTTGCCAGTGCAGAACCTAATACGGAAACACAAGCTCAGCCTTAAAGAGGTGACGGACTAGGAAAGGAAACAGACAGCAGCTGTGCAAACCCTGCTCCCACTGAAGTCTCTGGGAGTTCCGCCATTGACTTCAGGGGGTCAGGGGTTGGAGGTGCAGCACAGGCCGGCAGAAGAGCTGTCAGGATGACTGAGGACTCAGGGCGGATGGGGGTTCTCTCGTGATGCAGCTGAGGCGTGTGGGGAGCTGTCCACTGAAACTCCTCGCTCGCTAATGCTGCGTTTGCAAATCGGCCTTGGGCTACCACTGGAGAAGGGGAATCTGGGCAGGAGAGCGTGAGAGAGATTAGATACTACAGTCCACAGCATAGTTCAGTTTGTATCTAAAGCATGTTGTTGCGTTGTGTGCTACTGGAAGATGCTCTGATACTATGGTGATGAGCACGATATAAGAATCTATGTAGACTAGACTAGAATTTCCAGGAAGATGCAATGCAGCCCTTCCAGCATTGTGTGTGTGTGTGTTACTGTGTCTGTGGGTCCATTGGATGAGACTTTATAATCCACAGTTATTGGATTCCAGAGCACTTTTGTAAGGTTAAGGATTTACCCTGGAGAACTTGCTTATTATTATTTAATATTTATATTATGGTAGCAGCTAGAGACCTCAATTGAAACTGAGGTCTTATTGTGCTAGGTGCTGTACGGACATATAAGAGACAGTCCCAAAGAGCTGACCAGCTAAATACACAAAGGGTGGGAGGGGAAACTGAGGCACAGTGATTTCTACAGCAGGTCAGCAGCACAGCTGCGGCAATAATGCAGGTCTCCTGAGTCCCAGTGCACTAGCCACTGCCTCTTGGTCAAAATATCCTCTCTCCTCATGGTTGTGTATTGTGTTCTGTGCTAATTAGCTGCTGCCATCCATCCCAGAAGCAGCTGCATTCTAGAAGTGCTTTGGTAGTCTATCTATAAATGTTGATTTCCTAGCCCACTCTTCTTCAGCCCATTTTGTCTGAGGGAAAGGAAGCACACAGTGACCTCAAAGCCTGAGGGCTTGAATGCAAACGATCAGCATAAAGGACCCAAAGAGTCAAAACCTGCTTTCATTTAAACTGGCATAAAACCAGCAAAATTCCAGTGATGTTAGTGGGGTTCCTTTACTCACAGTTTTCACAGATGCAAGAAAGCCCAATTTGGCCCCATCATTTTACCACTGAGAAATGTCCCTGGGCCTCTATATTTGGCACAAGGAAGGTCATGAAAAGCTTTTAGATGTTGTCATGTGCAAGGGCTGTGAGCTGGGATACTTTGTTTCAGTTTCCAATGCCCCTCATTTCAGATCCAACTGTTTGCCACCAGGAAGCACCTTGGCCCATTGTGGTGGCATGCTGAGGAGCATGTGTTGCTATGGCAGAATCTATAGGGAGCAGCGAGTTGGAAACGTCCTTGCCTGAAGGCTAGGAAAGGAAAGTGCTTCATAAACTAGCCAGAGGGCATGAATGTGCCAAAGCAAAACTGAGAGAGAGTGCTAATGTTGCCCCAGATTTGTGGGGGGGCTGTGTACCCCAGATTTTGGTCACGCTAATTGCAACCATATTGTGTGCGTTCAGCCAGCATGAATTAATAAAACAGAACACCACATAGTTAAGGGTAATTTGAAGAAGCAGAGCTCCTGGAAGCAAGGTCAAAGTTACCTGTAGGTTTGCAGTTTCTGCTAATTAGAATGGGAGGCGAGGAGAAAAGAGTCAACATATTGAGACTGAAAGAAAATAAGTGGATGAAAACCTTGAATTTGGACGCCTTTGAGAGAGAAGCTTATTATGACTAAGATTGTTAGGAATGTTTGTTGATAAGTAGTTTACTGAAGTTAGGAGAGGTGATGATCCGGTATAGCAGGGGTTCTCAAACTGGGGGTCAGGACCCCTCAGGGGGTCGTGAGATTATTACATGGGGGGGTTGCGAGCTTCAGCCTCCACCCCAAGCCCCGCTTTGCTTCCAGCATTTATAATGGTGTTAAATATATTTTAAAGTGTTTTTAATGTATAAGGGAGATCGCACTCAGAGGTTTGCTTTGTGAAAGGGGTCATCAGTAAAAAAGTTTGAGAGACACTGCAGTAGAGGGTCACTGTGTGTTTTGTAAAGTTATAAAAAGACTAGATAATAGAGCGTACTTTGGAGCAGTTCCCTGGAGCTATCCTATTAGACTCTTTCCTGACACCTTACTCCCCAGTGAGGAAGCGACCAGCCATCCTCATATTCCAAACCAGTCACATTGAAATAATGTGGCATTGGGCTGTTAGGAAGACGATCCTGTCCTGATAGTGCCCATCACCAGCAGATAAAGAAAGAGATCTTAAGATGGTTAAAGAAAACTTAGTTTGATAGCATCCTGTCAGGCAAGAAATCACTTATCAATGGTTGTGGTTGTGAAACCCTAATTTCTGTATTGTTTTATCTTTGTGGCCCCCACTTTTCTATTGTTAATCTGTCTGGTTCTCTAATTGTTTCTGTCTGCCATATAATTAATTTTGCTGGGTATAAGTTAATTAGGATAGTGGGATATAATTGATTAAAGAATTATGTTACAATATCAACAATGAGTCCGGTGGCACCTTGAAGACTAACAGATTTATTTGGGCGTAAGCTTTTGTGGGTAAAAAACCTCACTACTTCAGATGCATGGAATGAAAATTACAGATGCAGGCATTATATAATGACACATGAAAAGAAGGGAGTTACCTCACAAGTGGAGAACCAGTGTTGACAGGGCCAGTTCAATCAGGGTGGATGTAGTCCACTCCCAATAATAGATGAGGGGAAGCAATTCCAGGAGAGGCAAAACTGCTTTTGTAATGAGCCAGCCATTCCCAGTCCCTATTCAAGCCCAAATTATGTATTGTAACATATGTTAGGATTGGTTAGTTAAATTTCAGTAAAATGATTGATTAAGGTATAGCTGAGAATATTACTATATAAACTGGGGTCAAACAGGAAGTGGGGGAAAGGGAAATTGGAATCATGTTTGCCAAGGGGAGGGGAACGGGAATGGGGAACAGGGACACAGGCAAGGCTCTGTGGTGTCAGAGCTGGGAAGGGGGACACGGGGTAAACGCTCTGTGGTGTCAGAACTGGGAAGGGAACACTGGGGAACAGATACTTTCGGTGTATAGAGATAAGCTTGACTCGTGTGAAGGGCTTTGGAATATGCTTGCTTGGAAACTAACCTCAATAAACATCGCATTGTCTGCGCTTCGGACTTCTGGTCTTCTGCTTTCTGTCTATGTGACAAGAACCAGGGGAGAGGGTGAAGGGAAAGCCCTCTAACAAAACATCTCAGATTCTAGGTAATTATGTGGGATGTTCTAAGCTTATTGCTTATGTCTCTGTGTGCATAAATCTAATAAATTATAGTTTTAGATAAGAGCACACTGACTTGTATCAATTTTCATCAGCTGGAAGCGCTGTGTTCCCATTGATTTATTCCTGACACTGACTGGCATGAAACTATTACGTTACCACTGCTTTGGGTTCTGAAAACCCTGGGTAACGCTATTCCCAATGCACTGCTGCCTGCGCCCCTGTTGCTGTCCGATGTCCCTGAGGCCTCCTTGTATTACATCTGTTCAAACAGAGGATCAGTAAAAAGCTGTTGTCAGGTCATGTGTGATCCAGCAGCCAAGTAGGGGTTAAAAAGGTCCACCTGTGTAGCTACAGGGATATCTTGGAGAGTTCCCGGAGGCCTCACCCTTCCTATTATTTCAAGTGGCAAGAAGAGGAAGGCTTACACTACACACAGTCAACCGGTGGAGCGCCTTGCCAGAGGATGTTGTAAAGGCTAAGACGATAACAGGGTTAAAAAAAGAACTAGATATGTTTATTGAGGATAGGTCCATCAATGGCTATCAGCCTGGATGGACAGGGATGGTGTCCCTAGCCTCTGTTTGCCAGAAGCTGGGAATGGGCGACAAGGGATGGATCACTTGATGATTACCTGTTCTGTTCATTCCCTCTAGGGCACTTGGCATTGGCCACTGTTGGACGACAGGATACTGGGCTAGATATACCTTTGGTCTGACCCAGTAGGGCCATTCTTATGTTCTCACAATGAGCTTTGTCCTGAAATCCTGTGCAGATCTAGGACTGTGGGACTTCTTGGCCCCTGAGTTCATGTTACAGAAGGTGAGTAGGTGTCAATGACACTTACCTGTGTTGAAGTAACTCCTGAGGAAGTTGGGGCCAGATTGTGATGTCAGACACAGTGCCCTCAGCTGCAATCAGTGGGAGTAGTTTATATCCTGTCCTGGGAAAACAGTTCCACAGAATTCTAATCCCGGGTTTTCCTGCTTCGTGTTTGCTGAGAGATGGTAAAATCCTAGAGATGACAAGGCAGTTAGGAGTTTTCATGTGTTGGAGCAGCTCAAGATTAAGACTGCGGTGGAGCCTACGGTTTACCTTTTCCTGGTCATGTGTTAAAATCACAACACCTTTTCTTTGCTAGATTTTACCTCATTTCAGGGCTTATCTACATGGTAAATTATTGCACGGCAAGTGAGGGCATTGATCTACAGTGCGTCTTTTTGCCACACAGTAATGGCCACTGCTACAGCGCACAGAAAGTCTCGGGGTACGGCTTGGTGGACTGTGCTTTCAAATAGCAGTACGCCAAGCCACGCTCTTGCACTTTCAGTGTGCCGGAGCAGCGTCCATGTGGGATGTTACTGCATAGCAAGATGGGGCCTGTAGTGTCACACCTTGGCTGGCTGCACCGTAATTTGCCATGTAGACAAGCCCTTAATACCATGTGTCAGCTTTTCTGAGGTAAGAACACACCTTTTTCCTAGTGGTGACAAGGCCTTCCAGCACTAAGTGACTTCAGATTAGAGCTGGTTGAAAAGTTTTTGTTGTAAGTTTTTTTGTTTGTTTGTTTATTTTTTTTAACAAGCAAATGGCTTTTTAACGGCAAATGGCTCCAAATAAAATTCTGATTTTTAAAAAAAATTTTTTACAAAAGAAAAAGAATGCAAACACTTTACACTGTTTTTTGTTTAAGTTTTTGCTTTTTGATGGAAGGTCAAGAAATTTTGATGCAAATTAAAATTTTTCCCTTTCATTAACATTTTTTGCAGGAAAAAATAAATTTTATATACATTTATACACTTTATATAACTGCCCCTTCATTAGTATTATCAATTTCCATTCAGTCTAAAGAACATTTTCCTTTGTTTTTGAAAAGAATGAGACGGTGTTTGAAGCAAACAGATAATATTCCAGTGTGTTGATTTTTTGATAAGACATTCCTTTGTCAGAAGCAGAAGTTTCCTTCTTATTGGACCTCAATCATTTGATCTTGCTATTGAAGGCATTAATTGCTTTATAATCTCAGCACCCAAGAAAAGAAATGAATTTGTAAATACACAGAAGGTGTTGACATTAGATTAGTGTGGTGAGATAGGAAATTGGGTGTCAGCAATTAATGGAACAGGGGGCGGTATCCTGGGGACAAGGCCCATGGTATAAAAATAGGGACTCCATATCACAGACTTCAGCCCACTTTTGCTGTGGTGGCTGACACATTCTGTACACGAGCCGGCTGGTGGAGAAATCAAGCACCATGAAGTGGCTCATTCTGGCCTTGATTTGCCTCCATCTCTCAGAGGGGCTTGTGAGGTGAGTATCCCAGTGCCGGTATTGTAGTGATGAGGACATAGAAGTACCCAGATAGGTAACAGACTGACATCAGCATTTCTGTATTCAATTAAGCCATGCCCTTATCTTTCTTTAGACCTTCTACTATTTCTGTGACATGGGCAAATCTATTTATGCCTCTGCACGGCCTTCCTCACTTTGGGTGGTAAAACATTGACCACTAAGAGGTCTGCAAGATGAGGGAACAGCATCATGTCAGGTGACGGAAGGATGAACGCTTTCCTTGCTGATTTCTGAGTTCTCTTCTTCATTCTGTGCAGAGTCACGCTGAAGAAAGGCAAGTCTGCCCGAGAGGTGATGAAGGAGAAGGGAGTGTTAGAGGACTTCTTGAAGAACCACAAAGTTGATCCAGCCAGAAAGTACTACTTCAATAATTACAATGTTGCTGAGGAACCAATAGCCAACTACCTGGATGTGAGTATTAAGGCTCTTTCTCTCTTCCTTGGCTGTTGTTAGCTCTAACTAGCTATTCCTTCTTTATTACCTACCTATGCACATAATTACGTAATGCATTTATGTGCCTGTATGGTCCCATTAGAGTAGTACCTATTTCTTGTTCTTTATGGCGATAAGTCAATAGAAGGTTTTGATCCCTCTTCTCAGACCTTGGAAAACTGTAAGTATTTGTAGAAAAAGCGGCGCTTGGGTTCTGCTGTTTATTTTCTGCTCTGTTACTCTGCTGTATGTTCTCTGGGACATTTCCAGAGAAAGGCGTTAGGATTGTAGTATAGGACTGGGAGTCAGAAATCTGGGGTCTGTTCCTGGCTGTGCTACTGAATTCTGGGTGAGCTTGGGCAAGTCACTTCCCCTCTCCATGACTCCTTTGTCCAGTATGCATCAGGGGAATAATGGTAAACATCTTATCTCACCCCTTGTGAAGCTTAGCTCATTAATGGCACTAAAAACCTTTAGGATCTTCAGCTGGAAGTAGTTAGAGAAGGGCAAAATGTTACTTAAAAATGATGAATAGCGCAAAGGAATCCACCTGCCCACACGTCTTCTCTTTTTTGCAGTCCTTCTACTTTGGACAGATCAGCATTGGAACTCCGCCCCAGAACTTCTTGGTTCTCTTCGACACCGGCTCCTCCAATCTGTGGGTGCCCTCTACGTACTGCCAGAGCCAGGCCTGCAGTGAGTACTGCTCGGCTCCTTAGCGTTCGGTGGGTGCATGTCCTGGGTGCATTGTTCCTGAGAAGCATAGTCAAATTCCAACCAGGCAAGAAGAACTGGTCCTCTCAGACAGGCTTTGGGAATGTCATACACCTGTATCTGCTACTCCCGTTCTGGGGCGCTTCACTAAGCTCTGGCGACAATATGGATCGCTCTTTCCTCATAAAAAGGTACTATGGTATTCTAAAGTCGTTGTCGACAACGTCAGCAGTGATGCTGCAGTGTATTCTGAAGTTCAGGGAGTCACACTGGGAGACAACTACTGCTTTGAATGGCATAACTATTGGCCAGCCTTCAGCTGATGTAAATTGACATAGGTGCATTGATTTCAAAAGAGCGACACTGATTTACAACAGAGGATCTTGCCCAAATTTCTTAGCTACTCTGGTGATGGGGGCAATAGAGATAAGAAGATAGATAATATTGGTGACATAAGCGCTAATCCCAGTGGTTAGTGCAGGGGTCAGGCCTAAAGGTTAGAGGAGAGGGTGGTAGTCAGGAATTGAAGCTCAGGGTCTGAACTGGAGTCAGAGGCCCTGTGCCAGAACGACGGGTCAGAGAGCCCAAGTTAGGAATCAGAGCTGAAAGTCAGGTTTCCTGGAGCGAGGCAAGGCAGGAGGCATAGGAGCTATCATAGCCGTAGGCAAATGCTTTGAGCAAATGTTGTGCTGCTACTTTGCTGACTCTTCACAGCAACCAGGCAGCCTACCACAGGCCAGCTGCGCTCATTAGGTTGCCCAGAGACTGGCTCTGCAACAGCCCCTGATTCCTGACAGGTACATACAGAAGACGGACTTTAAAAAATGAGGTGATGCAGTTTGCATTAGTGCTCATCTCTGTTATGCGGAAACCGCTGGGCTAACTCTTGGATCTGTTCTTTCACTCCACGGGAAGTCAGCTGTTGGGAAGGGCTGCCCTGTCAGGCTACTCAGTCACCAGGTGGATGGGAGGCGGTCAAATCCAAGAGAGTCACCATGATCTTGTTTTGAATCCAGCCAATCATGCCAGGTTCAACCCCAACCAGTCATCCACCTTTTCCAACGATGGACAGACCTACACCCTGAGCTACGGGAGCGGCAGCCTGACTGTGCTTTTGGGTTACGACACGGTGACAGTAAGTGAAATACGCACCGCCCTATCCTGCATCGTCGTTCACACAGTCCAAGACAAGAAGGCACCATCGCGATCATGGAGTCTGACTTCCTGTATAACACAGCCCATCGCACTTCCCCAAAATATTTCTTAGAGCAGATCTTTTAGAAAAACAGCCCATCTTGATATCAAAATTGCCAGTAATGGAGAATCCACCACAATCCTTGGTAACTTGTTCCAATGGTTAATTACCCTAGTGGTTAAAAATGTATGCCTTATTTCCAGTCTGAATTTGTCTATCTTCAATTTCCAGTCATTTGACCTTCCTCTGTTAGCTTGAAGAGTCCATCATTAAACATTTGTTCCCGTGAAGATACTTTTAGGGTGTAATCAAGGCACCCCTTAACTTTCTCTTTAAGCTAAACAGATGGAGCTCTTTGAGTCTATCACTATAAGGCATGTTTTTTAATCTATTTGAGCTGCATCTCTAAAATCATCAGACTGCATTAGTATTAAAAACAGCAGAGATCACTGATAAAACTTTTCTCTAAAATATGTGACACATTGCTCTAGTTTTACTGCATGGGACTTGGGGACATTCATCTAAGGACCCTTTATGAGCTAAATGAATCCATGATTGGATTCCATTGGTTTCAGTGTTATGACACCAGGGATGAATTTGTTCCTGTACATTTGATTTTTATGTTGTTGATTGGACCCTGTTAATACAGGACATAATAAGGGCTTGTGTACATGAGAAACTTGCACCAGTTTTAACTTAAGGTGTGAATTTAAACCGATTTAGTTAAATCCGTGCAAACCCCAGTGTCGACAGTCCTATGTCCGTTTAAGAGTGGCTTATTTGGGTATAGCTGAATTGATCAGAAACATAAGAGGGGGCACAGTCATCTGATTTCGTTACTGTAATTTTGTGTAAAATTCCAGGTTAGAGCAATTGTTTTCTTCCCTGCTAGGTCCAGAACATTGCCATCACCAATCAGGAATTTGGTCTGAGTGAAGATGAACCTACCAGCCCCTTCTACTATGCTCATTTCGATGGGATTTTGGGAATGGCTTATCCTGCCATGGCAGTAGGGGGCTCCTATACACCTATGCAGGAGATGTTGAAGCAGGGCCTGCTTACTGAACCCATCTTCAGTTTCTATTTCTCCCGGTAAGATCTCTCTCAGTACCCCTCTCTCTGTCTCTATTACCACATATAACACTCTATTTTCCCATTTCTCTTTCACATTCTATCTATCTATCTATCTATCTATCTATCTATCTATCTATCTATCTATCTATCTATCTATCTATCTATCTATCTATCAACTCACCCACCCACTTTATTTGACTCTATTTATCTATACATCACCCACCCACCCACTGCTCTGTCTCTTCACCCATTGGGTGACAGGGGATGGATCACTTGATAATTACCTGTTTTGTTCATTCTCTCTGAAGCATCTGGCATTGGCCACTGTTGGAAGACAGGATACTGGGCTAGATGGACCTTTGGTCTGACCAGTATGGCCATTCTTATGTTCTGTCTGTCTGTCTACTACCATAAGTACCCCTCTGTTTATTTTCTCTGTCTAACCATTGACCCCCCCCCACACCACACATACCATCCCACCTCCCATCCACATATATGTTACAGCTCCTGCTCCATCGGAAGGTAGTTTGTGTAACTTATGTCTGACGTGTAACCATGTGTGTTTCCAGCCAACCAACATATAATTATGGAGGAGAAATCATCTTTGGAGGCATTGACACCCAGCTGTTCTCTGGCCAGATTACATGGGCACCCGTGACCCAAGAGGTTTACTGGCAGATTGGTATTCAGGAGTAAGTTCTGTTTGCAACCCCTCCCCTCCCCCCCCCCATTATTAACATAGGCAGGAGCCTTTCCTCCTTATGGTCTGTAGGGAGCCTTTCTGGCTGTAATTAGTGGAGTCAGTTGCCCTGTGTCAACTCAAACTCTCCATGGAGGAGGATGAATTTGGATCAGGTCTGGATTTCAGGCACCCTTAAAAGGAGTTTGGATCCAGATTTTTGGTTCTAGTAATAAAAGCTCCTAACCTAGGTTTCTATTCTGCAAACCAATTTGAACTTTAAACACGGGAGGAAATCCCATTCATGTTAATGGGACTTAAGCGTTTACTTAAAGTGAGGCGTATGCTTAAGTGCTTTGATGAACAGAGATGGGCTTAAGCTTGTACTAAGAGTTAAGCATGTGCTTCTGTGCTTTGCTGAATCGGGGCCAGGGACAATGCTTGGCTGTATAGAATAAGGGTCCTAGGGCTGCCGGTTATTGTGTATCCAAAACCGGGTCTCATCCTGCATCAGAGGCAGTTCCTTTTGCTGACAAGTTGCTATAATGAGGTTTCTTGTATTTCCCTCCTTAGGTTCGCTATCGGACAGCAGGAGACTGGCTGGTGCAGTCAAGGCTGCCAGGGCATTGTGGACACCGGGACGTTTCTGCTCACCATCCCACAGCAGTACATGGGGGACTTCCTGCAGGCTGTGGGTGCTCAGGAATCCAATGGAGAGGTAGGAGCAACAGGTGCCTTGCCGTGCTGCCGACGACATCTGTGAGGGATTTTGCAACGCCTGACACGAGGAATTTGAGACACAAGAAGATGAGGATGATGGGCTTTTGGGTGATCAGGCAAGGGTTCCTAGAGGAGCTCAGAGTCTTAAAGCTGGTGATGGCACTAATTACATCTGGGGAACAGGAAGTCTCTCCTGAGGTTGGGGAGAGAGCTCCTGATCTCCCGTTCCCCAATGTAGATCAGAAGTAACTCTACCGACATCTGTGGGCCAGACCCGGTTGGTGTAAATCAGCACAGCTGAGTGATGCTGATTTACCCCAGTTGAGGAGCTGGCCCAGTGTAAAATCAGCAGGAGATCTGAAGCCAGCATGGTGAACGTAACCTTGCTGCTGTTTGTTCCCATGCAAGGCAGGGGAGCGTGCGTGGGGCTGGGGAAGCTGCTGCCCATGGGAGGGCGGAGTGCAGCAGGGCGGTTTCTCCCCTCTATTGGATAGAAGGGTCAATACCTGGTAGTGCTACTCACCTCTATTGGAGGCCCTGTAAGGGCAGCTTCTGCTCTCGATTGTCACAGTTGTAACCTTCATTTGTCTTTCATTTCCACAGTACGTGGTGAACTGCAACAATGTCCAGAACATGCCGACCATCACCTTCGTCATTAGCGGATCCCAGTTCCCACTGCCCCCCTCTGCCTATGTCTTCAACGTATGTATTATTTTAACAGTGTAAAACACTTTTATCTCACCGAGACAGTGACCCAGCAGGGAGTCAGAGTTTCTGTGCAAATCCAGAGACCTTTCTCCTGCACTGCAGCTCTGTTTGCCTGTCTTTCCTACCAGCACTCTAAATAACGGGGTGGTTACATTCCAACACTGTGAGCTTGTAGGGCCTGCTGCCGCTCCCATCAGTCACTGCAAAGCTGCCACTAATTCTGCTGGGCCTTCCGTGGCTAGTCTACATAGCCCTCTTCCTAGTCAAACAACAGCCCTGATGCAACCTCTCTCTGTTTTTCCTCCTGATAGAATAATGGCTACTGCTCCGTTGGGGTTGAGCCCACATACCTGCCTTCCCAGAATGGGCAGCCCCTCTGGATCCTGGGAGACGTCTTCCTCAAGGAATATTATTCTGTCTATGACATGTCCAATAACAGAGTGGGCTTTGCCCCATCAGCCTAGACAAGCAGTTCATCAACCTGAACCGGACGAAGCCTTTCCCCTTCCTCTTTTCCGCTGGATACTGACGGAATCAGACTAAGTTCATATGGACAGATTGCATCCTTCTTAATATGTCTTCCGTAGCTTTTCTTTGGCTTGCATGCAGCAATCAGTGCTCTCCAAATGTATCGTTACAAATAAACTGCAGTGAATCCAATGGTCTTGTGTCGTCTTTGGAGTTTGTTGAGTGAAGGTTGAGCCCAGCTGTCTGTTTGTGGGTCCTGCAACCTTATGATGGTGCACACACTACTCACTGGGACACAAAGCAGCAAGTTAACCTCTTTGGGTCTGTCTACACTGCCGTAAAACCCCTGCAGTACCGAGTCTCCGAGCCCAGCTCCGCTGACGTGGGCTGGGGCTGCAGGGCTACAAATCACAGTGTAGAGGTTCTGGCTTGGGCTCTGAGACCCTCCCCACTCGTGGGGTCTCAGAGCCTGGGCTCCAGCCTGAGCCTGAACATCTACACTGCCATTTTTAGTTCCACAGCCTGAGCCCCGCAAGCCCGAATCAGCTGAGCCAGGCCAGCTGTGGCCATGCCCTGGGTTTTTTATTGCCATGTAAACGTACCCTCTGTTATCCACTCTGGGCCAGACTTTTGAAAGAGCTGGGCACTTAGGGTATGTCTACACTTCAATGTAAGCCTGGGCTCAGACCCAGACTTGAGCCCAAACCCCTTTCTGTCTACACACAAATCCTATCATGAACTTTCCTATTATAAATCAACCTCTGTGGTCTATGAGGGCCTGCTTCCAGACAGTTATAGCAACCTGCTTCTGGACTGGCAAGGCTGCCCCCTTGCATGTATTGTTACACTGGAGGGTTAGGCCAAGCGGCTCACAAAGTTCCATATGCAAGTTCTGGACCCGCTGCTGGTCAGCATGACAATGTGATCCCACCAGTCTGTGCTTGTGGCCCTGCTCCAGAAGGGCCGGTCTGCATAGGGGGTGTCAGCGGCTATACCGGCTGTATTGAGCCTCATCAGCCGCTTCACATCTGCAATGTCTGTGTCCTCCTGATCCATCCATAAAGTCTGCCTTTGGTGGGTCAGGAAACGCCATCAAAATGTCCACCTGTAAGTCATGGAAGCTCTGCCCGTTTCCTGACACAGGAGTGAAAGCGCAAGCCACAGAAGCTCTTCAAAAGGCACTGCCTCCATGTTGCTGGCACCGGTCGATGGGAGCACACAGACCGAAATAGTGGCTCTGCAGGCTGTCTTAGTGGACTGTTCAAACTTCCTGTAACATGCTGGGTGGACAGGCAAGATTTCCCACTCTACACCACGGTCAAAGGACTATAGTAGCCACATTTCAGTAGGGTGCTGGGGAGTCCAGGGAATGGTTGATTTGATTCGCATTTGTGTGCTGCAGTGTGGGCACCAGAGCCCCAGGTTTGCACCCAGATTAGAAAATTCTTAACATAGGGTTAACCATCAGTAGTTCCCAAACTGGGGTTCACGAAATATTACAGGGGGTTCTCGGGGGGGAAAAATCCCTAATGGCGGTCAGAGCTGTCCCTAAGCAGATCAAAGCAAGCATATCTATCACACCGAGGAGATTGAAACTTCAAGACTCCTTATAAGAAATGGAAAGGGAGATGGATATTTTTTGCTGTTTTTAAAATGAAATAGGCAGCTAGTATTGTTTTTAAAATTATTATGAAGAACAAGTTTAAGCTTTGTTGTAACGTGCGTTGTTTGCCTGGACTGCTCAAGACCTGAATGCTTGTGTAGGAGGAACTCTGAGCAACTCTGAGTTGGCTTCTTAAATACCTTCATGGTCACAGGTTGTTAAAGTTTGGGAACCACTGGTGTAGATGCTCAAGGCTGGAGTTTTTAAGCCAAGGTGAGCTGACTTGAATCCCACTAACCTTGGGCTTACATTGCAGTGTAGACAGACCCATGAAAACAATGGAGAATTCCGCCTATATTCCTATTGGAAACCAAATTTCCGAATTCTCTTTCTTTGCATAGCTGTGATGGAGAGGCTGATAGTTACCTAGCTTACACAGGGGGCTGGGGAAGCTTCATTCACTGATATTTGTAATATACTTTGAGATTCTCAGATGGGAGAGGGCGTAACAAAATGTGGTTGTGGTGAAGGAGGGAAGGGCCCTCTGTGTTTCTTACCCACGTATAGTACTCACATGCTGTAACACTGCATGGACATCCTGAGGCTCTGGTTGTTCCTAGCCAAGACTATCCTAACCAGTGGAGTGGTACGTGGTGCCCCTGCCTTCTCATAGCCGCACCTCTGCAGATTTAGTTTTGCCTGAGACTCGTTACTGTTTCACACGTTGCCAGTGCAGAACCTAATATGGAAACGCAAGCTCAGCCTTAAAGAAATGATGGACTAAAACAGGGGTGGCCAACCTATGGCTCCAGAGCCGCGTGGGGCTCTTCAGAGGTTAATATGCGGCTCCTTGCACAGGCGCTGACTCCGGGGCTGGAGCTACAGGCGCCAACTTTCCAATGTGCCGGGGGGTGCTCACTGCTCAACCCCCTGCTTTGCCCCAGGCCCTTCCCCCACTCCATCCCTTTCTCCAAGGCCCCTGCCCCTTCCCCCGAGCCTGCCATGCCCTCGCTCCTCCCCCTCCCCCACAGAGCCTCCTGCGTATGCGAAACAGCTGATTGCGGGAGGCGCTGACTAGTGGGGCTGCCGGTGGGTGGGAGACACTGGGAGCAGGGTGGGGGAGCGGATGGGGGGCTGCTGACGTATTACTGTGGCTCTTTGGCAATGTACATTGGTAAATTGTGGCTCCTTCTGAGGCTCAGGTTGGCCACCCCTGGACTAGAAGAAACCATGAGCAGCAGCTGTGCAAACCCTGCGTCCATTGAAGTCTGTGGGAGTGCCGCCATTGACTTCAATGCGCTCAGGATTCGGAGGTGCAGTGCAGACAGACAAAAGCAGACAGCACTGATGAGCTGTTGGAGTGGCTGAGGATTCAGGACAGAGGAAGGTTCTGTTATGTGATGAAGCTGATGGTGGGGAGCTGGCTACTAAAACGTCGTCATTTACCAGTGGATGGACGAGACAACTCCATCAGCCATGAATGCAGCATTAGCTAATTTGGGCACCAGTGAAAAGGGGCGTCTAGCCAGGAAAGCGAGAGAGACATTAGATACTACAGTATACAACATGGTTGAGTCTGTGTCCAAAGCATGTCATCGCTTACTGCACTACTAGAAGGTGCTCAGACACTATAACGATGGGCATGGGATAAGAACTTCTATAGAAAAGAAATTCCTAGAAGGTGCAATGTGGCTTTTCTGCTATTATGTTCCCTTCAATGTGTGTGGGGTCCATTGGATGCGACCTAAAAATCAGGATGGTTTAATTCCAGGGCACTTTCATAAGGTGAAGGATTTTCCCTAGAGACCTTGTTGTCATTATCATTACTTAATATTGATATTACAGTAGCATTTAGAGGGCTGAATTGAAACTGAGGCTTATTGTGCTAGATGCTGTACAGATATATAAGGTATGGGGCATCAAATTAACCCCTCTGAAGCAAAGAGAGAACACGCCCCTGGTCTGACATTTTGATAGGAGCTTTCTCTATGCTGAGCAGCAGTTTATATCGCAATCATTTGACCTCACTATCTTAGAAACATAAGCCTGGCTTAATGTGCTTAAGCTACATTGAAATAAAGCTAACTGTATATCGAAACAAGAGCATTCACCGAGGGGTTTGCAGTGGTTTAATTAATTGGTTGTAAAAGCTTTTTAAGTTAAACTAGTGCAACTTTTTCATGGAGCCAAGCTCTGACTTAATCAGAGCGTGGGTCAGTTAGGAATAATCTTAGCTACGCTGACCATTACTAGGCATAAGTTCCACAGCTATACAGATGCCCCCCGACTTACGCAATCGTTCCGTTCTGGAAAGCCTTGCGTAACTTGAATTTTGTGCAAGTCGGAAACGTATACCCATATGTTACGCAAAAATTTCTGCAACTTGAAAATCCTTTTTCCATAAGTGCGAATTTGCGTAAGTCAGGTCTTGCGTAACCCGGGGAGCGTCTGTATATGTATAAAAACAACAAGGAGTCTGGTGGCACCTTAAAGACTAACAGATTTAGTCTTTAAGGTGCCACCAGACTCCTTGTTGTTTTTGTAGATACAGACTAACACGGCTACCCCCTGATACTTGTATATATAAAGATATAAATATTCATTTGCTGTTTTTCGTCTATAGAGTGGCCTTGAATTTTCTTCTCTGAGGCAGTGTGGTCTCCACTAACTCCCGCCCCAGATCAAGTATATGCAGCTGTTAAGAAAAGCAGCAGATCAGCATCTAACCTTTGTGAGATGCTTCATCTCACTTTTTTGAGCATCACTTACCCTTAATAATGAGACAGTCATTTGATTAAGTTACCATCATTTTGTGTAAAATTCTAGTTGGGAGCAATTATTTTCTGCCCCTCTAGGTCCAGAACATTGTTCTCAAACACCAGGCATTTGGTCTGAATGAGAATGAGCCTCCCAGCCCCTTCTGCTATTCTTATTTCAGTGGGATTTGGGGAATGGTTTATTCTGGCTTAGTGATAGCAGGACACAACACAGTTATGCAGGAGATGGTACAAAGCAGGGCCAGCTTACTGAACCCATCTACAATTTCCATTTCTCCCGGTAAGATCTCTGTCTCTCTTGCTATAATTCTCCATATCACCAAATGTTGCTTGTCTGTCTTTGTGTCTGTCCATCCCTCACACACATCCATCAACTAAACCTCCATCTCCATGTCTTTTATGTTCCCTGCCTCACAGAAGGGTAGCTGCTGTGCATCTGATCCTTGTCTGATATCTGTTACCATTTGTGTTTCCTGCCAGCCAATGTATAATTATGGAGGGGACATCATGGTTGGAGGCATTGACCCTCAGCTGTTCCCTAGTCAGATTACATGGACATCCGTTACTGGCAGTTCAGTATTAAGGAGTAAGTCCTGTTGGGAAACCCCTGTTATCAATGTGGGCATAAACTTTTCCTTCTTATTGTCCGTGGGGAGCCTCTCCAGATGTCATGAGTGGAGTCAGCTGCCCTGTGTCAACTCATCCTCTCTGGGCAGGAGGCAGAACAAAGGAAGAAACATCTGTGCCGTCCTCAAGATAAAATGGAGGGATTACGGCTTAAAGAGAGGTCTGAACTTGGCCCAGGTGATCTTGGCATCGGGCTCTGGATTTCAGACACTCTCAAAAGGTGCTTGGAGCCAGTAATGATAAAAGCTTCTATCCTAGACCCCAGTTCAACAAAGTTCTTCAGCAAGTCCTAGACGTTAGATACATGAAAGCCCTTAAAGTTAGCTGCATGCTTTGATGAATAGAGAGGGAGATAAGCATGCATTGAAAGTTAAGCGAGTGCTTCTGTCCTTGGCTGAATCAGGGCCAGTGACAGTGCTTGGCTCTATAGAATACGGGTCTCTGAACTGCAGCCTTATCGAGTATCAGAAGGCTGAGCCAAGCCTGCATCAGAGGCATTCTCGTGGCTGACAGACGTGTACAGTGAAATCTCTTGGGCTTCCCTCCTTAGGTTCACTATTAGACAGCAGGCAACTGGCTGGTGCAGCCAAGGCCTGGCAGGTGGCTATTGTAGACACCAGGACGTTTCTGCTCACCGTCCCAGAGCAGTACATGGGGGACTTCCTGGAGGCTGTAGGTGCTCAGCAGAACAACCAGGATGTAGGTGCTATGAGTGCTTTGCACAGATGCTGAGGATGTCCTCTGAGGGTTTTTGCAATGCATGATACAAGGACTCCAAGACCATAAAGCTGTGCTGTGGTGTGTTCAGGCAAAGATTCCTAGAGGACAGGGCCAGCTCCAGGCACCAGCCGACCAAGCACATGCTTGGAGCGGCACCTTGTAAGGAGCGGCCAATCTTGCGGTGGCAGGGGGCGCTCGGGGTTTTTGTTTGTTTGCTTGTTCTGTTTTGGCGGGGCGGCGCTTGGGGGTATGTGTGTGTGTGTGTGTGTATATATATATATATATATATATATATATATATTTTGGTTTGGCGGGGCAGCACTCGAGGTTTTTTTTTTGTTGTTTTTGTTTCGGCGGGGTAGGGTGGTGCTCGGGGGGGTTGTTTCGGCGGGGTGGCGCGGCGCTCTGGAGGAGTTGTTTCGGCAGCGCTTGGGGGGAGTTGTTTCGGCGGTGCTCAGGGGGTTGTTTCAGCGGGGCGGCAAGGCGCTCGGGGCGGTTGTTTCGGCGGCGCTCGGGGGGAGTTGTTTCAGCGGGGTGGCACGGCGCTCAGGGGAGAGTTATTACGGTGGGGCGGCGCTCTTTTTTCTTTTTTTTTGCTTGGGGTGGCAAAAAAGTTAGAGCCAGCCCTGCTAGGGGAGCCCAGGAGCTGGAGGCTTAAAGCTGTTAACATTAGCATTAACTACATTTGCAAGTAAGTACAGCAAGTCCTTCCCTGAGTTTAAATTTGGAGAGAGAGATCCTGACCTCCCTTATATCGCTGTAAATCAAAAATAAATCCACTGAAGCCTGGGGGGCCTATCACTGACTGGTGTACATCGATGTAGCTCTGCTGAAGCCAGAGGAGTTATGTTGACTAACCTCAGCTGGCCCAGTGTAAAATCAGCAGGAGATCTGAAGCAGGATTGGTGAACGTAACCTTGCTGCTGTTCCCGTGCTAGGTAGGGGACAAGGGAGCATGTGTGAGGCTGAAGAAGCTGCTGCCCGTGTGATGGCAGAGTGCAGCAGGGTGGTTTCTCCCCTTTGTTGGATAGAAGCATCAATACCTGGAAGTGCCAATCTCCTCTGGTAGGCACTGCAAGGGCGTCCTCTGCTCTCGTTTGTTACAGACTTAAACCCTCTGTCTCTTTGTTTCCAGAGAACGTGGTTGACTGCAGCAATGTCCAGAACGTGCCGGCCATCACCTTCCTCATTAATGGATCCCAGTTCCCTCTGCTATCCTGAGTTTCGGTGCCGATTCAGAGACCTTTTCCCCCATGCTGCAGCTCTGTTAGACTGTCCTTTCTAACAGCACTCTAAATGATGGGGTTAGTCTTCTAGCAATGTGACTTTCTAAGAACCTGCTCCTATCAAAGCCACTTAAATTTCCCAGTGTGTGTGCCAGAACTTCAGGGTTTAGGCTACGTAGTCAAACCACAGCATTGAAGCTGCCCCTGTCTGTCTGTTTTCTCTCTTACAGAAACATGGCCGAGGTTGAGATCACTTACTTGCCTTCTCAGAACAGACGACCTCTTTGGATCCTGGGTGATGTCCTTCTCAAGGAATACTCTTCTGTCTATGACATGGCCACCAACAGGGTGGGCTTTGCCCCATCAGCCTAGACAAACCAGGAGTCAACTGGACAGGACCACGCCATTCCCTCTCCAGTCTAAATCTTCTCTCCTGGATGCTGATGGAATCATACTAAGTTTATATGGACAGAGTGTATCATTCTAAATGTATCACGGGTCCTGTGTGAACCTGCCTTCTGCTTTTGTATATTAATCAGTGCTTTCTAAATCTATGGTTGCAAGAAAACGGCAATGAGTCAAATTGTCTCTTGTCTTCTTTGGCATTTTGTTGAGTAAAGATTTAGCACAGCTGTTTATTTGTGGGTCTCGCAGCCTTCTTATTGCACACAAACTAGTCAGTGGGTATAAAGCAGCAAGTTAATCCCTCTGTCGTATGTTTCTGGTCAGACTTTCAAAATAGCCGAGACCTCAGTAGCTTCCAAGTGAGAACAGTGGAAAATCCCCACTATGTTCCTGTTGGGAATCATGGGCACTACTCTGTGCTGAGCACTTGTAAAACTCCTGCCATTTCATTTAGGTGCTTAAATGGGAACTGAGCTTTATGGAAAATATGGTCCTTCCTAGTCCACTTTTAATTTTAAGGGCCACACTTTCCAAAACAGCCTCTGAAATGGCGCTAGCAGATTTCCAGGTGTATGTTTTTACATGGACAAATATCAGGTTGGAGCCTTAGCTAGCGTAAATCAACCTAACTGCATTGACTTCAGTGGAGCTGTGGCACTTTGCACCAGCTGAGGATCTGGCCCTTGCATCTTTGCACACAAATTGGATTGGGGAAGGGGAAACCTTGTGGTTGAGGCACAAGACTGGGGCTCGGGACAATTGGGCTGTAGTTCCCTGATCTGCTGCAGACTCCCTGTGTGACCACTTGAGATCACATCTTCAACCTGCTGAATACCGTGAATTCACATCGAATTCAATGGGAGTTGCAGGTGCTCAGCACCTTTCAGGATTTGACCCATTACTTATCAGGGCTTCATTTTCCCTACTGTAAAACAGGGATAACACTGACTGACCTCATGGGGGATTGAGAGACTTAAATTAGTTAATGTTTGTAGAGTGCATTGAGATTATCAGCTGGAAGGCAGCTGAAAAAATGTCAACTGTTACGGTGTGACTGCTCCGATCAGGGCGCAACATACAGAACTGTTTGATTTTCATGTGTAAATGCCGTTTTGCACACACCAGTCCAGGTGTTTGCATGCGCACACACACAAACCTAGAGGTGAAAATGTACAGATACAATTTTAGGGGTTGTTTGAAGGTCTTTTGAAAAACTCCATCCTGAACAGTTGCTCTCAGTTCCAGATGAGCCTGAATTGGAGGAAGCGATGTGGAGTGGAAAGTTCTAACCCACCCAAACTTTGGGACAAGTTGGTTTTGGTTCTGAACTGCTAGCCTCACTCTATGACTCCTCTTCAGTCCTCATATTCTATCTCTTTATTACTAACACAGACTCACAGGGTCGGGTGAATGGCTTTACGATCCCTGTCCGACCTGGTGTATCAGCTGCAAGCAGCATGCAGGCTAATTTGGTAGTTACTACAGCAGAGAGGAAACAGAGTGAGCCATCATATACACCATTTAGCATTATCATGGAAATCCTCAGCAACCCGTCCACATGGAAAGATGCCTAATTTAGGAGGTGTTGGGTGTGCAGACAGAGCAGTGACATGAACATCCCTTTATTGTCTTAAGACCTCAGTGCTTTTCAGGACATAAACATCAAGTCCTATGCATTCAGGGTGGGAGTTTCCAAGGAGTCTAAAGGGGCTAGATGTCCAAACCCCAGTGAAAGCCAGTAAGATCTGGGCTCCTAATTCCATTACACTCCTTTGAAAATTCCAGCCTCAGCAGCTGGCTATATTCACCTAAACTGGGCTAAAGATTGCTCAGGGTCCAGCAGGATAAGGAAAATGAGTTCTGTCTTCAAATACTAACTCTGAAAAGTTAACTCTAAAGACCCATGGGGGAGAGTGAAGGTTCTATTAATATTTTGCACAGACAGCGGCCTTTCATCTTTGGATCTCGATGGTGAGATAATTTCCCCTCTTCCCTGCAAGGAGGTAAATAGTTTACAGTGGGCAGAACCGTGGCACAGAATGTGGAATTGATTTGCCTGAGATTACACTGTGAATCAGTGACAAAATGGGGAACAGAACCCAGGTGTCCTCCTAGCCCTTCTGCTACTTGTGTGTGTGACATGAGTGTAACTGAAGGCTGGCTTTGTCTCACTGATCACACTCCTTTGAGAGATGTATCATGGGCTAAAGGCACCAGGAACAGCCTAACTGTTTATTATGCATAACTTGTGATTGTTATTACCATGTTCTGGAAGGTTTGATCTCGCACTACTATAGTGGGGTTTCCTATGTGATACAATTACAGACAGATTCAGTATTTCTCATTCCCCTGACCCCTTCCACATTCAGCCACTCACCAACTCTTTTTGGATGTGTTCCCAGAATCCTTTGCACTGATTCCCATGCCTAATCAACGGAGGTAGCTGGGGCATCAGGAGAAGATACATAGATACATAGAATATCAGGGTTGGAAGGGACCTCAGGAGATCATCTAGTCCAACCCCCTGCTCAAAGCAGGACCAATCCCCAGACAGATTTTTGACCCAGATCCCTAAATGGCCCCCTCAAGGATTGAACTCACAACCCTGGGTTTAGCAGGCCAATGCTCAAACGACTGAGCTATCCCTCCCCTTATGGTTTAAGAGATGCTCTTGAGGTCTGAGCAGGACCCAGTTGCAGCCAATAGGGCAAACCTGTTTCAGGAATGGAGCTGGTTCATGAACTGCCCAGGTGAGCAAACATTGTACTTCTTTCTCTTCTCTCACCTTCTCTTCTCTTGACCATGCTAAAGAAGTGTGTTAGGAGGCGAGCCCGAGGACTGAATTCCCTTCAGCTGAGTTAATTTATCACTGGTCACCTACACTGAGCAGGGGAACCTGCAAGTCCTCAATCTGTCCCTGGAGTGCCTGCCTTGACAATCCTCATAGGCTCATGGAAATAACTTAAGCCATTTCTATTTTTCAATATTTGGAGACTGCTCAGGTACTATAGTGATGGAGACCATCTTGGGGAAGAGATGCAAGCCAGCTCTTTAACATAACCCTATTGAAATTCAGTGGGTGGACTGGAGCTAGATGAATTTAGCTTAGCAATAAGGTGCACATGTTTAAATGAGGGTTAAATTAACCACTGGGACAATTTATCTAGGGCTGTGGTGGGCTCTCCAGCACTTGAAGGTTTTAAATCAAGCCTGGATGTCTTTCTAAAAGATGTACTATAGCTCAAACAGAAGTCATGGGCTTGATGCAGAACTTATTGGGTGACAGTCTATGGCTTGGGTTATGGTGGAGGTCAAACTAGATGCTCATCACGATCCCTTCTAGCCTTAAAAATCTGACCATATAAGCCCTAATGCAGGTAGACAGGCAGACTGAGAGGGCAAATGAAAGGGGACACGAACTAAAAAGAGGGGAGGCTGAAATGAAAATAGTAAGTTACCACTTTTCTGTGCCTCAGGACGCAGAGGTTTGTTGGACCCCATAGACTCCATACCTGGTGTTTTCTGTTTCATGAGCGCCCAAAAAACCTTCTTGGATTTTTCTGAAGCAAAGCGTACCTGGTAAGTTGAGGTGAACCTTTGCCATTGTTTATTCAGTTTGTGACTGATAAGATTTGTCCACGTACTCACTCCAAGGAAAATTATCTGTCCGCTCCCGTTGAATAGCAGGGGACTGATAAGCACAATTCCAAAACTGCCTTTAATAAATTAACGTGGATTAAAATGTGTTAGTGGAACGCCAACAAGCCCCAGTCATTGGCAGGCAGGATTGAACCTGGGGCCTCTAGAGCAGGGGTCGGCAACCTCTGGCACGCAGCTTGCCAGGGTAAGCCCTCTGGCAGGCCGGGCCAGTTTGTTTACCTGCCACGTCGGCAGGTTTGGCTGATCGTGGCTCCCACTGGCCGTGGTTCGCTGCTCCAGGCCAATGGCGGGGCTGCGGGAAGCAGCGGGGACGAGGGATGTGCAGGCCGCGGCTTCCCACCAGCCCCATTGGCCTGGAGCGGCGAACCGCGGCCAGTGGGAGCCGTGATCAGCTGAATCTGCCGACGCGGCAGGTAAACAAACTGGCCCGGCCCGCCAGGTGCTTACCCTGGTGAGCCACATGCCAGAGGTTGCCGACCCCTGCTCTAGAGCTTAGTGCATGAGCCTCTACCGCCTGAGCTAAAGGCTGTTAGCGCAGGCTGTAGAGTAGACTCATTTTACTTCTCTCTCTTGTGTGGTCTCAATGCCATATGATGGGACAGAACACCACACCCAGAAGGTGTGTTGGTTACATTTGGTTAACCCTTCTCCATGCTGAGACCATGCAAACTCAATTCCATCTGGACCGGTATAGTTAACAATGTGTGGACCCTGGTATATCTGGATACAGCAATGTACCCAAATACAATTGAATTGAATGTGTGTGCATTCAAATTACAAAACCATATATACATATAAAGCATTGGACATTCAAATTAATATGTCAGTCACCTTATTTGAATGTGAAATCAGATGACAGGTGTTGGGTTGACTTTCTAGTTTGGAAACGTGTGCTCTGTATGTTACTGTGGGATTGCCCTTGAGGGCTGATTAAGACAGTCCTATAAAGCCTGGTCCATGTTGTTTCTAACCCTAGTTTAACCTTGTTCAGTCAAATCAAGATCAAGACCAGCAGAGGTCAAAGATGTTTCTTCAACAGTATTTAGAATCTGGAAACTTCAGCACCAAAGTACACACCCCTACCACTACTTCAGCTAAAGGAGTAACTTCATGAGCAAACGACAGAAGTAGGCTGTTATCCTATATGTAAACCAGCCACTAGAGGAGGACATGACACATACTTTACAAATATTTTACATTAACACTTTGAAAAACATATTATTTCAGTTACACGGTTTAAAAGCCGCAAGAGCTGAATGCTCTGATTGAGGGTAAATCTGGCTGTAATGCCATTAACTTCAGTGCCGTTACTCCAGACTCATTTTGGTTTAAATGAGAACAGAATTCACCTCACAGCATGGACAAGGACTAAAATATTTAAACTCTGGCGAAGTGTCTCATAAATAAAATCTGTTTTGCTTAATTTTATAAACACATGCACCAACTAATGGATGTTTTATTTTCTGAAAGAAACTTTGGACTGAGGTGACTAAAATAACTGAGTCTTTTGACTTCTTGATCACCCCAATTTTTTCCCTAATTATCAGCAAGTTTGTTCCCCCTTATCAGATCCTAATCACTTCATGCTACTGTAACTGGCAATACTTGTTTTTACTGAAAGGTCAGTGGAGCTGTAAGGACTTTCTTAGCATACTTAAGGCAAGAAAACACACAGAAAGTTTTGACCTTGGGTGAGTGCAGTGATATGGGAAACTGAAGTGTAAACAGATAGGGCACCATAAGGCAGTACCCCGGGTATAAAAGTAGGGATGCTAGACTTCAACTCACTTCTGCTGCAGTGCCCAACGTGTCCTGTATAGGAGCTGGCTGGTGGAGAAACCAGGCACTATGAAGTGGCTCATCCTGGCCCTGGTTTGCCTCCAGCTCTCAGAGGGACTGGTGAGGTGAGTATCTCAGCTCAGAGGCTACAGTGGTGATTGTGGTCAGAGTAACTCACTAGTCAGCCAGATAGCTGGAGCAGTGCACACGTATGCAGCAAGGCCGCACCTGGCTTTATCGCTAGCAGAGTAAGTCGTGTTAGAATTCACCCTTGAAGAGCCACAGTAACTAATGCTATGTTAAACTCTCAGTAAAGACAAGGACATTGCACCAGCTAGTCATGCTTAACCCAAGGGCAAACTCTACAATTAACCATCAGCTGCTGACATGATGCTAAACACAACAGTCCCTGTCTATAGTGAGTGGTAGTTCATGGCTAACCTTTAATTGCCACAACTTCTCAAGTCCTGTGAGTGGCAACATAATTAGCTGTGGGGGGACCCAAGTGTAGGGAACAGCATCATGGTAGGGTTTCTAGATGGACAAATGCTTGAAGGATGAGCAATTTCTCTGCTAAGTCCCTGGCTTCTTCTCTTCATTCTGTGCAGGATGACCCTCAAGAAAGGCAAGACTATCCGAGAGATAATGAAGGAGAAGGGAGTGCTGGTGGAATATCTGAAGCACCACAAAACTGATCCAGCCAACAAGTACCGTTTCAATGAGTACAATGTTGCTTTTGAACCAATGGAGTATATGGATGTGAGTAATGGTTTCTTTCTTTCTTTCTTTCTTTCTCTCTGTTCATCTCTCTTCCATGGGCCCTGTCACCACAGGATACATTATCTTTAAGGGACATGGCTTGTACCATGTGCCAGAGAAGATGCCCCCAACTTGCAAGATCTTTGACAGGCTTCTTGTCACATTTCATGTTCATTTGGCCAAGGGGCGCATCTGGAACTCAAATTTCCCGTTCCCTTTGTGAGCGCCCAGCCATCAGTGAAGAAACAGGAAATTGATCTGATTTGGGGATTACTGTCTGTTCTCCAGAGTGTACAAGGGACCAGCGTTATTTCTAGTGTAACTCTCTGGCTGCACGGGGAGTTACACCACAACTCAGTCCAGCTCACTGTCCTCTCTGGGAGAACCTCTGTTGAAATTCATATCGCAATATGCCCTCTCTAGGCATCCTACTATGGGGAGATCAGCATTGGAACCCCGCCCCAGAACTTCCTGGTTCTCTTCGACACCGGCTCCTCCAACCTGTGGGTGCCATCTGTGTACTGCCAGAGCCAGGCCTGCAGTGAGTAATCCATCCCGGCCGGCTGTTAAACAATTTTGCTTCTAGGTGATTAGAGCCTTCAGTTAATGCACAGAGACACGTCCTCAGGACAGCTCGATTCCTGAGAAACCGAATTCATACTGAATTTTCGTCAGTCAAGAAGCCACAGCCAACTGGATTCTGAAGGCCGATCTCTATATAATAGCCCCTATAATGAATCATGACTACCTGGCCCTTTCACCAGATGACTGCAACACACTTTCCAGGCATCAATTAGGCTTCACAAACTCCATGGGAGTTCAGGAAGTGTTACTACCTCCAATATACAGATGGGTAACCGGAGGGATGGAGCCGGAAGTAGAACCCAGGAGTCAGGGCTCCCAGCTCCCCCACTTCAACTAGGGTTGCCGGGTGTCCGGTTTTCGACCGGAACACCCCGTTGAAAAGGGACCCTGGTGGCTCCGCTCAGCACCACCGACCAGGCCGTTAAAAGTCTGGTCGGCGGTGCTGCGGGTCTAAGACAGGCTAGTCCCTACCTGTTCTGGCACCTGCTGTGCTCCACCCCGAACACCGGCTCCACACTCCCATTGGCCAGGAACCGCGGCCAATGGGAGCGGGCAGGTGTGGGGGGGCAGTGCCTGTGAGCAAGAGGTGGGCGTGGAGACTCCTGCCCCCCCCCCCCCCCCCCGGTCTAGGAGCCGGACCTGCTGGCCGCTTCCCGGGCACAGCGTGGAGCCAGGACAAGCAGGGATCCCACCTTAGCCCCACTGTGCCATTGACCGGGAGCTGCCCGAGGTAAGCTCATGTCCCAACTCCGAGCCCTAACCCCCTGCCCCAGCCCTGAGCCCCCGAGGTAAGCCTGTGCCTCCAAACCCAGAGCCCCCTCCTGTACTCCAAACCCCACATCCCCAGCCGCAGCCCCCTCCTGCATGCCAAATCCTCGGCCCCACCCCCCCAGTCTGGAGCCCCCTCCTGCATCCCAAAACCCTCATTCCCAGCCCCATCCCAGAGCCCGCACCCCAGCCGGAGCCCTCACCCCCTCCTGTCCCCCAACTCCCTGCCCCAGCCTGGAGCCCCCTCCCGCACCCTGAACACCTCATTTCTGGCCCCACGCTGGAGCCTGCACCCTCAGTTAGAGTCCTCACCCCTTCCCACACACCAATCCCCTGCCCCAGCCCAGTGGAAGTGAGTGAGGGTGGGGGAGAGCGAGCCATCGAGGGAAGGGGAATGTAGTGAGTGGGGGCGGGGCCTCGGGGAAGGGGTGGGAAAGGGGGAGGGGCCTCTGAGCAGTGGCGGGGCTAGCGTGTTTGGTTTTGTGTGATTAGAAAGCTGGCAACCCTAACTTCAACCTTTCAGAGCTGGGAATCAAACCCAGGACTCTGGTCTCCCATGCCCACCCTCTAACTCTGAGACCATGGAATATATGAACACATATTTATATGGAAAGCAAGACGGGGGGACAACTAGCGGTAAAATTGCATTGTGTTTCTAGGCAACCATGCAAGATTCAACCCCAGCCAGTCCTCCACCTACTCATCCAATGGGCAGACCTTCTCCTTGCAGTATGGCAGTGGCAGTCTCACCGGGTTTTTCGGCTATGACACCATGACAGTAAGTGTTATTTCTGTGACACAACAATCCGTCGAGTGAGTCAGTCTAGTGATGACTAACAATCATTAGGATCTTTTTGGCCAAAACCTACCGACACAGAGCCATGGGGCGGCACTCCGCCACGAATCACTAGGCCTTCCCTCCCCTCTCACAATCGAGTTGTTCTGGTGTGAGTGAGAGGAGAACCAGGCCCCGGGGCATATTGTGGCTACGAATCCGAGGCCTTTCACAATCCCTTAGTACTGGTGTGAGTCACCGCTGAGGAAGCTTCCCCTCATCCTTAGGGCTGTGGTAGCCACTCTGCTCCCCATGCCCCCCTCATCACTAGTGGAAAAGGTGACAAGGAGACCCTCGAATGGCATCAGAGAGGCCACTTGGCCATAGGACAGCCATGAGCATTCTACCTCTCCATACCTCACAGGTTGTATCAGTGAGACAAGGTGGGTGAGGTGATATCTGGTATTAGATCAACTTCTGTGGGTGAGAGAGACAAGCTTTCAGCCTACCCAAAGCTCTTGTGTAGCTCGAAAGCGTGTCTCTCTCATCAACAGAAGTTGGTTCAGTAAAAGCTATTCCCTCCCCTACCTTGTCTCTCTCATATTCTGGGATTGACACGGCTACGCCACCACTGCAAACAGGCTTAGTGACACTTTCCCGCCCTCTCTTTAGCTCCAGAACATCGCCGTCACCAACCAGGAGTTCGGTCTGAGTGAAAACGAGCCTGGCACCAACTTCATTTATGCTCAGTTTGACGGCATTCTGGGTATGGCTTACCCTAGCCTGGCGGCAGGAGGCGCTACCACTGCTTTGCAAGGGATGCTGCAGGAAAACCTGCTTTCTCAGCCAATCTTCAGTTTCTATCTGAGCAGGTAAGGGAGCAATCGAATCATCCATCTATCCTATTATTTATTTTAGTGCCAAGAAATAAAGGCAGTCCAGGCCCCAAAGTTCTCACACTGGCTCCATCTCTCCATGTTTTCTCATGTCTCTCTCCCTGCTTTGTCTTTTCTTTTCTTTGTTTTTCTTTATCTTTCTTTTCCCCTCTATTTCTCTCTGCCTCAACTATCCATTCGCTCTCTGTGTCTCCTTTCTCTTGTCATTGGTAACATAGTCAGCTGTAGAAATGCTAACCGAGGACGTCATCACTTTTGATGTAACCACAGTTGGTTGTGATGGCCCATGTGGCGCTCCCTTCCTTGCACTCCACTGGCTTTGGCTGTATTGTGTTGTGAATGTAGGTAATGTCAAGAGCCAGAGGGACATGCTTCCTTTGTTTGCGTGTTTTCATTTAATTTACCTTGAATTGAAATCCCATCCCCGTGTTAACTGTCGATCTGTCTCAGACCCATGTGCTTTGCTGGGAAACCAAAGACAAACAAGAAGGGGCTTTTCTGAATGCTGACAAATCCCCATCACCAGGCAGGGAATGATGTTCTTGTCCTTTTAAGTCTGGAGAGCTACTGAATGTCTCTAATCCCACTGGATATACAGTGTCTTTGCTAGATTATTTAGAGATTACTGTGTGTAGCTGATCCTTTCCCTTTGTGCTCACAGCCAGCCAAGCTCTCAATACGGTGGGGAGGTCGTTTTTGGAGGAGTAGACAGCAGCCTTTATTCCGGGCAGATCTACTGGGCTCCCGTCACTCAAGAGCTGTACTGGCAGATCGGCATTGATGAGTGAGTTGAATTTCCGATCCCTGATTTCAAAATCATTCATTGTCTGTAGTGGGCTTCTGCAACTGAACATGTGGGGCCATATCGCTGGGTCTGACCCTTGCACGCAGCTCAGGAGGGGACTTTATCGTCCTCAATATAAAATGCATTGATGCCCCCATGAGCAAGGAAAACTCATGGCTCTAGGGGTTCAAAATAAGGAGCTGAATTCTGCCCTTGTTTTGACTCATACTTCTCCCATTGAGCTCAGTGGGATTTCAGGGGTGCGACACAAGGGATAACTTGGCCCAAAAGCTAGCACTGGAGCCTGGCTTCCTAGCAGGTAGGCAATGCTGAGTAAGGATCCTTAAGTCATTAGTGTTCACGGGGAACTTCTCACACTTGGCTCAACGTTTGCACCGTGAGCCCTGTTGCATTTATCTCCTCCTTAGGTTCGCTATCGGTGGACAGGCAACGGGCTGGTGCAGCCAGGGCTGCCAGGCCATCGTGGACACAGGAACCTCCCTCCTCACCGTCCCACAGCAGCTCATGAACAGCTTCCTGCAGGATGTAGGTGCTCAGGCGAATGAGTACGGCGAGGTAGGTGGAGCAGCTGCACTACAGAGTCGCTGGTGGTATCCCTATGCCAGTGGTTCTCAACCCGTGGTCCAAGGGCTACTTGCGGCCCAATCAGCACATAGCTGCGGCCCATGTGACGTCCTCAGAGTCATAGAGGTAGTATATATATTGTGTAGATGAGGCCCACATAACACACAGAGAGCTGCATATGCGGCCCACAATGGTAAAGAGGTTGAGAACCACTGCTCTATGCTCATGGAATGCCAGGAATTGAGAAGCACTGCACATTGGGCCAGGGGAGGCTGAGTACGGCCCCCCAATGCTTATGATAGCCTGGGTGGAGGAAGGAATGAGGCTGATAATCAGCTTTTCTATCTGCCGAAAGTGCTCAGTGCACTGTGGCGGCCGGGGAACGTCCTCATGGTTAGTGCTACAGTGTCCCTCCCAGAGTCCCAGCTCTCTGCTGGTACAGGCTGTTCATGTGACCTTACCTTTCTTTTCACAGTATGTGGTTGACTGCAGCAGTGTCCAGAGCTTGCCCACCATTTCCTTCACCATCAATGGAGTTTCATTTCCTCTGCCTCCCTCGGCCTACATCCTCAACGTACGTATTATGGGTTTGGAAGGGACAAGCTCCTCTGACATCTCTTTATAATCTGATCGACAAAGAGGAGAGCCAGGATTCTTAGTCAGTAGTGGGACTGTGTGGAAATATTTCTGATGATATGATATCATACAGTGCAGTGCACTGCAGTGCCACATAGCAGAATGCAAAGCAATGCAACACAGTATCATGCAATACAGTACAATGCACTGCAATATAGACTAATGCAATGCAACAGAGTATATTACAGTGCCCTGCGAAGCAGTATGGTACAATGCAATGCACTACAGTACAATGCAGTGCAATAGAATAAAATTAAATGCATGTCAATATAACTTTGTTTAGCATAGCCTTCTGCACACAATAACTGCGTTCCAAATAATTTTACACAATTAAATAATCACTAGGAGAGGGAGGAAAAAATTAGCAGACACAGGCAAAATCGAAAAGGGATGTTTCCAGCTGAGACTGGGCATGAGATGGAGAATCAATGAAGAGCAGGCACAAGCAGTTAGTTCCAGACTACAGGACTCGGAGCTGCAAAGAATCATGACAGGTGGAACAGAAGAGTAAGAATAACAGATTTCTTTGCACCCGATTCTCAGCTGGTGCAAACTGGTGTAGCTGCATAGACAGCAATGGAGAATCTGACTCTTTGTTTATATAAAATAGACATTTGTGGGGAGTTCAGATAAAGCTATGGTGAGTGCGGTATAAATACCTAGATAGAAACTTCCAGTATTGCCAACCGCAAGCATATAAAAATCATGTGTGAGGCTGCAAATATCATGAAATTCACATACAAATCCTGAGATCTTTAAAACAATACATTTTGGGTGCCTTAGACTCTCGTGCTTTCTCCAGATTCCAGCAGCTGGGGCTTTAAAAAAACGCACCTATATTGAGGGAGTTAGTTAGCTACAGTGTTAGATTGCTGGAAGGATGGATACGAGTGGCCAGGTTGTATGAATAGCCAGAGAGGAGGCTGATGCTACACAAACAGTGGGTGCAGAGAAGGCAGAAGTTTGAGAACATCTCTCCTTGTGTGTTTGGAGTATGTGTAGCTCCTTGTAGGCGCTGTGGCAATATAATAGATAAATCACATGTCAGGCTGGCAGCAACAAGCCTGTGGCGCATTTTACAGATGAGGCGGGCAGCTCTGAGCTGGCTCCTGTAGCCAAGAGGGTGTCAGCAGAGCTGAATGGGCCTGGTGATGCTGCAGTCACCTGTTTTTCTTCTCCTTACCCATTGTGTAATGGCCCAGCCTGCCACTTGCATTCTCACAATCCCCACAGAGGGCGCTGAAGTAGGGGGGTGTTTACACGGGTTGGATGTAATTTGTTCAGTTTTCCACCCAGGGCTACCTTGTGCTCATGATGTCCCAACCCTTCTGAGTCTCACTCATCATGTCCTACCTCCTTGGTTCACAGAACAATGGCTACTGCTCCGTTGGAGTTGAGCCCACGTACCTGCCCTCCCAGAACGGGCAGCCCCTCTGGATCCTGGGAGACGTCTTCCTCAGGCAGTACTACTCCGTCTACGACATGGGCAACAACAGGATCGGTTTTGCCGCTGTTGCCTAGACCTCCTGACCATCACTTGAGCTGGGCTGGGCAGCTTGTCTGTTTTTTCCCACACACTCCTGTTCCTTTCAGTTCCTGTGGACGGATCCTTCTGAACTCACCTTCCTCTGGGCTCTCTTTTTCCTTCCTTCAATCAATAATAATCTTTGCTGCAATAAATCATTAAAAACAATGCATGCCTCGAAGTCTGTCATGTATGCCTCAAAGTCTGTTCCTACCCAGGGAGGTGCGAGACCAACACGTATTGCTACAATGCTCAGGGTCTACCTGTAATGGTCCTGCAAGGTCAGATAACAGCAGCCAAGCTGACACCCAGCACCTGCCACAAAGAGTTTGGGGGAGGTTATTGGGGTCTCTATAGCCTCAGTCTCTCCATGCTGCAAGTTCCCCTTCCTTTCCCTTTCATGCTCTGCCTCAACATACGTACTTTTCCCCGTGGATCTTTGCCACCCTGTTGTCTGGAAGAAGGAGACTCTGCTGCCAGCTTCTCATCAGGAGGCCAGGGAAGAGTACAGCAACCTTTGCTCTGCTATCACAGATAAATGATCACTTTGCTGAGGCAGCAGTATGACCCACAGAATTGCTTTAAGGCCTCCCAAACAGCAAAGCATTTAAGCACATGCTAAAGTCCCATTGAGGTCCATGTTCAAGCATGTGCTTAAATCCATAGCAGAATCGGGACCTCAATGCAGAATTGCCCTGCAAACAGCTTGCACAGCATCCTCGAACCCCTGAGCAGTCGCTGATTGTTCGCTAGCCTATGGGCGTGTCTGTGGCTTTTTCACAAATACACAGGAATGATCACATAAAATCATAGAATATCAGGGTTGGAAGGGACCTGAGGAGGTCATCTAGTCCAACCCCCTGCTCAAAGCTGTTCACGAGCTGTTCCTGAACAATTCACTAAGTGTGCCCAAATATTTGAGTGCGTGCATGAATTTTTCATGAATCATTCATGTGTATTTGCAAATAATTGGGGAGCAGAGCGGGCAGAGCTTCATGACTTGACTCTGGATTCAAACTGCCCCAAAGTTTGGAGGTATTGGAATCTATCCCAACATGCAACCCCACATCTAGATGTTGCAATGTCCAGATTTTTGTCCTATAAGACAAATAGAGAAGGCGGTAACTGTAGGCGATGCCTTATGTAAGGTGATATCAGTGCTGCTATATTGCCATCTAGCGGTCTAACTGATAATCTAGTGGAAAGGGTGACAAGGTGGGTGAGGTCATATCTTTTATTAGACCAACTTCTATTGATGAGAGAGTAAAAAATACCCCCCCACCCCGTCACTGTAATATCCTGGGCCCAACAGGGTTACAACAACACTGCATACAACCTAGTGGGTGATCAGAAATAACCCCTACAGCAAGACTGCAATACCAACTTGGTGAAGCAGCAGGATAGCTGCAGACAGTTGCAGTGAGATCTGGCCCTATAGTCACAGCGATATTTAGGGGAAAGAGAAGACAAAAATGCCTTTAATTTCACCGGCATGCACTGGGGTATGACACAAACTGGATCAGGTGACCAGTTCATAAAACCCATTCTCCCGCTTCCTGCTAAATCCAACACCTGATGCGTCACATGATGGGGAACTCTCCCACACTGCTCTTGGGCAGGGTTACAAGTGGGAGGGGGAACTTCCTTCCAGTTCCCTGCAGTGATCAGTTTACATGGGATCTTATCTGCATAATGACAGACATTAATATTGGTCATAAAAGTATCCCATCCTTTACAAAAAATCTAACCACTGGTATTTGACTCTATTACCTCCTGTGGCATGGGGTTCCGCAGGCCAACCACACACTATAGACCAGCTTTTATAGTCAAAGAATCAAAAGGCTGGGAAGGAACTATCAGCTCATGTAGTCTGACCTCCTGTATAGCACAGGCCACCATAGGGTGACCAGATGCCCCGATATTAGGTATTTTGTCTTATATAGGACCATATTACTCCCCTCCCCAATTTGTCACGCTTGCTAGTTGGTGATCCTAGGCTAGCAGTGCTCAAATTTCATTGCATCGTGACCCCCCCGCCCCCTTCTGACAACAAGATTACGACATGACCCCAGGAGCAGGGACCAAAGACCAAGTCCGCCTGAGCCCCACCATCCCAGGTATGGAGGGGGGGGACAAAGCTGAAGCCCAAGGGCTTCTGCTCTGGGCAGGGGGTATGTAACCTTAGCCCTGGGCAGTGGAGCTTGGGCTCGTGACTTGCTGGGGCCCAGGGCCAACACCAGCCTTGGCGATCCCATAAAAATGGGGTCCCGACCCACAGTTTGAGAACCCCTGCCGTAGGCCACCAACACCACCCACCCACTAGGCCCACCCACTGAAATTAGACCACAGGAGACTAGACTATTATGTGTCGCAGGCAGGGAACAGGAGGGACTCAGGTGCACCAGTGCCCGAGGCTCTGCAGTGGCAGGGAAATGATTCAAAAGAGCCCAGCACTCATTTAGACACCTCATAAAAATACTCCAGCCAGGGCTACACTACAGACCGATATCGATATAACTATGTTGCCCGGGGTGTGAAAAATCCACACCCCGGAGTGACGTAGTTTAACTGACCTAACCCGTGGTGTAGCCAGGCCTATGCTGGTGGGAGAGCATCTCCCACTGACACAGCAACTGCCTCTCACGGAGGTGGATTAACTACGCTGACAGGAGTTTCTGGAGCAGCGTCACTTAAGCACTACAGCGGTGCACTGCATCGGTGCAGCTTTTTAAGTGTAGACCTGTCCTCAGACTTGCAAAAGGGCTCAGCAGCGGTCACTGAGAACAACAGAGACTCCTCCCACCCAGGGCTGCCCAGAGGATTCAGGGGGCCTGGGGCAAAGCAATTTTGGGGGCCCCGTCCATAAAAAAAGTTGCAATACTATAGAATACTATATTCTCGTGGGGGCCCCTGTGAGGCCTGGGGCAAATTGCCCCACATGCCCCCCCTCTGGGCGGCCCTGCTCCCACCCCGCGAGAACAATGGGAGCTAATGAGAGCATTTTTGAAGCTCTGACGACTTCTCGTGAGAGGCCTAAATGGGAGGTGAGCGCTTTTGGAAAGCTGGCTGTTTAGGTCTGATTTGCAGAGGTGCTGAGCATGTGCAGCCCCCATTGACTTGTGAGGTGTGCTTGACACGTTTAAAAACCGGGCCCAGGGCATGTCTAAACTTAAAATGCTGCTGTAACACTTTAATGAAGACTTTCCCATCAGTTTAGTTAATCCACCTTCCTGAGAGGCAGTAGCTATGTGACAGGCAGTGGTGGATTAACGCACGGGCCCCGGCCAATTTTGGAGCCCCCGCAGGAGTGCTGGAACCTGGGTAGAAGTGGGGGGACGCCGGTGCCGCAACTGTGGCCCCGCCCCCTGCTCCTCCTCTTCCACTGCGGCCCCGCTCCCTCCTCCTTCTTTTCCATTGAGGCCCCGCCCCTGCTCCTCCTCTTCCCCTCCTGGCTAGGCCAGAAGCCAGAGACGGGCAGTGGTAGGAGATGCCCAGGGAGCTTAGGCTGCTGTGGGGAGCTCTGGACCCTAAACCTGTCCTGGGCTGGGGTGCCCAAAAGCAGCCGCCAGCCTGTGTCTCTGCCCCCCCAAGGCATGACGCTGCTGGTGGGACCCAAGGGCGGGGGCTCCTCTCTGGCCTCTTGACGTCTCCCCGGGGCCTGCAGACATGCTCTGCGGGGAGAGGAAGCCCTGCCCCGACTAGGAGGCAGTGGGGAGTCCTGGGAAGGTCACAGGCAGCAAGGAGCTGGGCAGGGAGGGCTTTTCCAGGACAGTTCCCGCTGCTACTGGCCTGGCCTTAGCAACCACCGCACTCTGCCCGGGCTCGCTCAGTGTCTGCACCCAGCTCCTGGCCTCCCGCTGTCAGGCTGCCCCGCACCAGGTCCCTCCTGCTCCCAGTGACAGGCTGCCCCCGCTGCTGCCTGGGCTTTGTGCCCGAGGCAGCAACCATGTACGGCACCATTCCTCCTGTCGCCTCTGGCCTGAGGCTTGCAGCTTTGGGGGGCGATGCCTCTTTCCCCCGCAAACTACGCCCATGCTGCCGCTGCGCTGCACCTGCCTGAGGCTACTAGCCATGTTAGAAAGTGGACAGGCATGGCCCTCCTGCTTTTAAAAGTGTGGGGAGCCATAGCCCACCGGCCTCCCTGCCTCTGGCACCCCTGGGCCCCCAAGGTGTGAGGAGCCCAAATGTTCTTTGTGCCAAGGGCCCCAATAAATCTTAATCTGCCTCTGGTGACAGGAGAAGCTCTCCCGCTGACATAGCGCTTAGGTCGGTATAACTACATCGCTCAGAGGTGTGAATTTTTCACACCCCTAAGCGATGTAGTTATAACAAAACAGGGCTGTAGTGGAGACCAGACCCCGGTGTGAAGAAATGTCCTGGATGTATTTCCCTGTTTGTCTCATCTCTATTTATTATGATTAATTATTAATTATGATTAATTATTATTATTTTATTTTGTATTGCAGTAGCACCTAGAAGCCCCTGTCTCAGATCTGGACCCCCACTGTGCTCGGCGCTGTACAAACCCTGAACAAAAAGAGGCCTAAATACCTCTTAAAACTTTCCCTGTGAAAATCAATCTGGGGGGAAAATATAGTAAAAATGAAAAATTTAAAAGAAAAGTTATGTGTGTGTGTGGGGTGGGGGGGAATGAAATAAATAATTAACAACTTCTATGCTGGCAGGTGGGAGGAAAAAAAAACCCAGGGAACAAGGACAAAACTACAAGTCCCATCATGCAATGGGCTCCGGGTGGCTCTGGAAGGGGCTCTCAGCGGCCCCGGGGAACTACAAGCCCCGGCATGCCCCGCGGCGGCGAGCGCCCGGGGAGTGCTGCCCTCTTTTGGGTGCCGCGAGGAAGCGGGCGAGAAGGTGCCTGACAGCGGGAGGGGGGAGCGCTGCCTGCCCGCCCGGGGTCCCAGGGGTGACGAGCGCGGCCGGAGGCGCAGCGCGGGTAGGGCGGGCGGCAGCGGCTGGAGCGGCCCCCCCGGGGAGCGGCCGGGTGTCCGGCCAGGCGCGTGGGGCCGCCGGGACTTGGAGCAAGTTGGGGAAAGTCCGCGGCGGGGCGGGCGGCGGGCGCTGACCTTCACGGGAGGGTAAGTGCGCGGGGCGGGGGCGGCTGCAGGAGCCGGCCCCTGCCTGCAAAGCAGCCCGGGGGGTGGGGGGCGAACGCAGCTGGGGCGAAGAGGGGGTTGGGGGGACGCTGGGGTCCCCCCCGAGTGGGGCAGGGTGCGTGGCCGGAGAGCGGCCCTGGAGCTAGCGGCGGACCCAGAACCGGCTGGGGGCGAGCGGGCAGTGGGCTCCCTGCCCGGGGTGGTGGTGGCAGGGGTCTGTAGCCGCTCCGGGAGAGAGGGGGCAGGCTGGACTCCGGTACCAGCACCCGAGGGGCAGGCATGAGTGGGTAGATGGGACACCCTCACAGGGGGATGGGGGCGGGAGCACGCACACTCTGGCCCCGGTGCCAGAACCGGGAGCTGAGCACAGCAAAGGGGGGGGGGAGTTACCCCTTTTCCCAGCAGACCCCATGGCTGTGGGAGGGGGGGGAAGCAGGAGGGGGGTATGTGTGTATGGAGAGGGGGGTGTCTGCTTTCGCAGCCGCGCAGAAAGCAGATTAAAAGTGAGTCTCATGGATCTTATGTAACTTGTTACGGTGGGAAGCCAGCGCTTGTGCGAGCGTCAGGCAGGGCTGCGCTACTCGCAGTAACGCCAGGCAGCAGGGTTGTTTTGTACTTGTTCCTTTTGCCTTCTGGAAATAACTGCTTAGGGTTTTCTTTAAAGATGAAACCAACTTTGGAAAGTCCTTCCCTGTGCTTGAAAACGGCACCAGAAGTCCAGCAGGAAGGAGCTTTCTGGTGTTATTGATACTGACAAGTGTTTGGAAAATATTGGGTGGCAAACTCTCTGGGTGGTTGGTGTGTGATTGCAGTGGGATGTTTAGACTGAATAATGAATAAATACTTAGTGCTCATCTGAGGGTCCGGCTCGCAATGGGTGCAGTGTGGATGCAACAGCGCTTTTTGCTTTTCAAGCACTCTACAAACATGGTCTGTGCTTTATTATTTACTATCTAAGGATTGAGTGTAGGCGTTTGGTGCTGCATGCTACAGCTAATGTTTAGAATCTGAGGCACTGATCCTGCAGTTGTATCTGGGAAGAGGTGAGTGGAGCCTGTGCAGATCCTGTTTCAAGATTAGAACCTTTAACGCACAAAACAAATCAGACCCAAGGGGCTGTATTAGAGCTGTTTTTTAAAAGCATTATTAATAATAACTTAGCACTGCGATTACAGTACTGTTATTATTTAGATTGTGGTAGCTACAGGCACTTTCCGGACTCAAAGGAAGATACACTGTCAGCCTTAATCTGTGTGTAGTTTTAACATGTTTTCAAAACGTTGCAAACCTTAGCTAGCTAAGGTCTTGCATCTGAAGAAGTGAGGTTCTTACCCACGAAAGCTTATGCTCCCAGTACTTTTGTTAGTCTCAAAGGTGCCACAGGACCCTCTGTTGCCTTTTAGCTAGCTAGTACTCACCAACCCCTTCTGAAGTAGAAGGCCTCAGTCCTGCTTTGGGATCCATTAGTGTGAGCCCCTTTGCGTGTACTGATTCCCACTGACTTCAAGTGTTGTTAATCCCCATTTTATTGATGGGGAAACTGAGGCAGCAAATCCATATTTGCTGTTGCTCTGCACTTTGCCATTTACACCAGTGTAGAGTGGATGTAAAATGCTGCCCTTCTGATTTGGTGTGGTTTTCACATCCATGATGCGTTGGCGTAAATGACTCCACAAAGTACAGGTCAACCGTGAGTTGGGCCCAGGGAAGCAGGTCACTCGATAAGCAATGCATTGTGTTAGTGTCAGGGATAAAATGCAGGGATGCCTGGCTTTCAGTCTTGCGCTGTTAGCAGTGAGAACACACTGTGCCAGATTCAGATTGGGTGCAACTACAGCCTCTGATTAATTAATTGTAAATCAGGAAGGATTGCAACAGCCCTCCAGCATGTTTCCTGATTCCACTGAACCTCAGCAAGTCAGATGATGGGGAAATTTCCCTTTAAAAAAAATGTGGTTTTTTTATTATTGTTTCTTTTAAAATGCAACAGATTCTTCATGTGACCGGGGGGGCTTCTCCTTGAATTGTTTGCAGTGATTTTGGGTTGCTTCTTGTTTCTGTGAGGGCCTGGAGACTTTACTGAAGAGAGTTGAATAGATGGTTAGCTTTTTCTTTTTTTTGCCTTTTAATTCCCTCTGCCATGTTTATTTGACTTCATGCCACAGTGCTCCTATGCGTGGTGGCTTGGACTGGGGCTGTGTGGAAAGATCCTTGCTTAGTGCTTCTCCTTGTACTTCTGTTTATGAATGCTGGATCTATACCTAAACATGACTCTCTCTCTTTCTCTGTCAGGTGGGCGGATCTAGTAAATAGCAGTAGTGGCTTGCTTTATTTCCAGAGCATTTGTCTCCCAGATTCAAAGACAATTAGAACGGGACTACTAAGGCCCTGATCCTGCAATCAGATCCATGTGGGCTGGACTTCCATGCTTAGGGTTCTGGCTGAGTGGATCCAACTGCAGGATCACTCAGGGATTTGTCAACTGATTATTTGTACATATGTAGAGTTCATGTCGGTGAAAGGGTCTGGATTGACATCCCTGCAGGCTAACCACAGAGCAGGCAGCAGGGAAAGTGGTGCCCTATACTTGTAGGGCTATGGCGTGGCCACTGTTGAAAGCGCTTTAGGTTTTGGGAATAATCCAATTGGACAGCAGAAGCCATGTGATTTAGGTGACCAATCGTGCAGCACCAAAAGCAAAGGATGAATCCCAAGTACTTGAAGCAGTAGTCAGGGAGCAGTCCTTAGCAAGCGGCTCAGTAACATGTTTACTGGTGAATAATCTGCAAATGCAAAAAGGGACGGAGCTCTTGCAATGAATTGTTAAGAAGATAAGAATGATGAGACTGGGTCAGACCAATGGTCCATCTAGCCCATAGCCTGTCTTCTGACAGTGGCCAGTGCCAGATGCTTAGAGGGAATGAACAGAACAAGCCAATTTATCAAGTGATCCATCCTGTCATCCAGTCCCAGTTTCAGGCAGTCAAGTTTAAGGACAACCAGAGCATGGGGTTGCACCCCGACCATCGTGGCTAATAGCCATTGATAGACCTATCCTCCATGAACATATCTAATTCTTTTTTGAACCCGGTTATACTTTTAGCTTTCACAACATCCCCTAGCAATGAGTTCCACAGGTTGTGTGCTGTGTGAATAACTATTTCCTTATGTTTGTTTTAAATCTGCTGCCTGTTAATTTCACTGGATGACCCCTAGTTCTTGTGTTCTGTGAAGGGGTAAATAACACTTTCTCCACGCCATTCATGATTCTGTAGATCTCTGTCCTATCCCCCTTTAGTCATCTCTTTTGTAAGATGGAGAGTCCCAGTCCTTTTTAATCTCTTGTCGTATGGAAGTTGTCCCATAGACCTAATCGCTTTTGTTGCCATTCTCCGTGCTTTTCCAATTCTAATATATCTTTTTTGAGATGGGGTGACCAGATCTGCATGCTGTATTCAAACTGTGGGCATACCATGGATTTATATAGAGGCATTGTGATATTTTCCGTCTTATTATCTATCCCTTTCCTAATGGTTTCCTTTCCCTTTCCTAATATTCTGTTAGCATTTTTGACCGCTGCTGCACATTGAGCAGATGTTTTCAGAGAACTATACACATTGACTCCAAAATCTTTCTTGAGTGATAATAGCTAATTTACACCCCATCATTTTGTATGGATAGTTGGGATTGTATTTTCCAATGTGCATTACTTTGCATTTATCAACATTGAATTTTATCTGCCATTTTGTTGCCCAGTCCCCCTCTTTTGTGAGATCCCCTTGCTACTCTTCGCCGTCAGCTTTTTGAACTTACAAAATTACCCAAGATAGTTATCATCTGCACACTTTGTCATCTCACTGTTCACCACTTTTTCCGGATCATTTATGATTATGTTGAACAGCAGTGGTCCCAGTACAGATCCTTTGGGGACTCTGCTATTTACCTCGCTCCACTATGAAAACTGACCATTTATTTCTACTCTTTGTTTCCTGTCTGTAAGGACCTTCCCTCTTACCCCATGACTGCTCTTTTAGCTTAAGAGCCTTTGGTGAGGGACTTTGTCAGAGGCTTTCAGGAAGTCAAAGTACACTATATCCACTTCATCACCCTCCTCCACATGGTTGTTGACCCCCTCAAAGAATTCTGATAGATTGTAAAGGGAAATCATGCCGCACCAAAAGCCGTGTTGACTCTTCCCCCAACATATTGGGTTCATTCATGCGTCTGATTGTTCACTACAAATGGCTCGCCAATCTCTAGTGCGTGTACTCGAGGAACTTGTTGCATTTATACCTGTCTCTGTATTTGCACGCATAAATGTACATGCGGATCTATTCTAATCTATTATTATTTAATTGATTGTGGTACAGAAAAGACATTCTCTGCCCCAAAGAGGTCTGCCTCTCTGTTCATCCCATGATGATCGCTGTGGTGTCTGAACATTGTTACTGCTGCTTGAGCTCTTTCTGTAGAACAGAGGTGGGCAAACTACAGCCCGCGTGACCCTCCTGCCCAGCCCCTGAGCTCCTGCCCTGGGAACCTCGCTCCCAGCCCCTCCCCTGCTGTTCCCCCTGCCCCGCAGCCTCAGCTCACTGCGCCGCCGGTGCAATGCTGTGGACGGTGGGGCGGCGAGCTCTTGCCGGGCAGCGCAGCTGCAGAGCTGCGGCCTGACCCGGTGCTCTGTGCTGCGCGGTGGCGTGGCTGACTCCAACCGGGCGGCGCGACTGCCTATCCTGGTGCTGTGGGTGGTGCGGCTGTAGCGCCGCCAGCTACCGATGCTCCTGGCAGCGCGGTAAGGGGGCAGGGAGTGGGGGGGTTGGATAGAGGGCAGAAGAGTTCGGGGGGGTGGTCAGGGGGCAGGGGTGTGGATAGGGGTCAGAGTGGTCAGAGGGTGGGGAACAGGGAGGTTAAATGGGGGCGGGGTCCTGGGAGGGCAGTCAAGAAGTGGAGGGGTTGGAAGGGGCAGCGGGGGGCAGTCAGGGGCAGGGGTTCCAGGGGTGGTCAGGGAGAAGGGGTGGTTGGATGGGGCAGGGGCCCTGGGGGGCAGTCAGTAATGAGAGGAGGGGTTGGATAGGGTGGTGGTGGGGCAGTCGGGTGGGGGGTCAGGGACGGGGGGGGTGGATGGGGCAGAGGTCCTGGAGGGGGCTGTCAGGGGACAGGGAACAGGGGAGGTTGGATGGGGCAGGAGTCCTGGGGGGGCCATCGGGGGGTGAGAAGCGGGGTCGGATAGGGGGCAGGGGCCGGGCCATGCCTGGCTGTTTGGGGAAGCACAGTCTCCCTTAACCGGCTCTCCATACAATTTCGGAAACCCGATGTGGCCCTCAGGCCAAAAAGTTTGCTCGCCCTTGCTGTAGAGGCTCCTGCTGTATTAGTGATCAGTGTGTGTGCTGTGGGCCGGTCGCCTTGTGGGAGGGTGAGCAAAAGGGTAGCAGGTCAGCTTGTGTGTCTATAGACACATAACTGCAAAGTACACACTCTAACATCCGGGGTTTTTGCAGAGGCGGTCAGGGATGTTTTCAAAGGGACACTGGGCTCGCCTGATTCCAGGGTTTGCCCTTATCAGTAGGAAATTACACCAAGGTGTGGCTCGGTGGGACAGCATGAGTCCAGTTTCCGGGTGCTTTGTTTGAAGCCTCCGTTTTTCGATCCAGAGCAGCAGGTCCGCTGCACACATGTCCCAGCGATTGAAATCAGGCTCCGCCTCCCACCCTGCAATGAGGTTTGCAAAGCCGGCCTGGGGAGATAGCAAACTCTCTGCAACGCTGTCTGGAAAGGGAAGAGAGAGCCCTGCATTTCCTAGGAACTGAAGTGATTAGTCATTGTGTGTGTTTGGGGGTGCGGGGTCAGCCACAGTGCTAGGAGGATGTAATGGTAAAGCCTGACCTGCAGCAGTAGCAAAACCTATTGTATAATTTAACACAGAGAGGCTGTGGAGGCAATGCAAGGGACTTCCCCAGCGCCACACTGGGGAAAGGGGTTGAAGGGCCACTCCTGTAAATGCCCTTCTGTTTCCCCGGCAACCTTTCCCCACCTGCCAGGAACTACCAAGCTGGGGCTCAGCCTGGGAAACCCGGCGCTCTCATGTCATGGAGGTGTGTTGGTTGGCCTCGTGTCTCGTGGCATGACTCTGTGTGGTGTGCTGGGAAGCTCTGTGCAGTGTTGTGCCTTGGCCGGGCTCGTTGAGTCATATAGTGTGATGCCAGCCCTGGGCTGTGAGTGGTGCCGGGGCTGCTCTTGCAGTTAAGATGCGGATCTCTGGAGCGCTGGCTCAGCCTGGCTTTCCCCGGGGTTTGGTTATTGCTTTAATGACATGATTAGCTGAGGTTTATAGAGTCTCTCAGCACCTGTAGCCGACAGGGAGGCAGGTTCTGGAGAGGAACCTAGGTGGTGAACTGCAGACTGTGATGTGATCTCTTATTCCTTGTAATCTAATTTAGTCCTAGTGAAAGTTGCTAGAATGACTGCCCTGGAGAATAACCGCTTCTAGTTCAGAGTACGGCCCGAGCCGTGGCAGGGCAAGCTTCTCCATCATGATGCATCAACTGGCTTTTAAGGGGGCCCCTAGCAAGTAGTTCTCCATGGCCTGTTTGGTTGTTTTCCCTGCTGACGAGGCCACGTACAGGGGTGGAACGAACTCCCACAGGAACAAAGAATGGTCACAGACCTCACTATCTTTCCCTCCCTCTGCAAGGTGTGTTTCTTCAACCTGCCTTCTCTGGCATAAACACAAAGCAGTGCGGACGTTTAAAAAAGCCAGCCCCCCAAAAACAAAACTCTCCATTCCAGGCACAGTTCTCCCCCTTGGATAAGGATGAGAGAGCGAATGAACCACACCTGTTAGTCATGTAATTTAATGCACTGCTGGAAGGCGTTCACGCACTGCCGTGAGGAGGGCAATAAAGGAACCTATTTGGAATAGAATTGGGATGGGGCCCGGAAGGCACTGGACCGACACCCACCAAACTGATTCCATCTCAGGGCGATCCAGCTCCCCCTTTCCATCAGTGTCTGTGTTGCTAGCTCTTGGTCACTTTCTTCCTGTTTCTGTCCATAGATACAGCATATTTGTAAATCTCCCACTGAGATTAGCTGAAGGCCAAAGGCCTCCATTAAACACAGAAAACTAGGGTGAGTCTGACTTCCTTCTCCATATAGATTTCCTTCAGCAACACTGACAATCCAGATTTTGATCTGTCTAGTTGCTTATATGGCCAACATTTGGATAGAATTTGAGCGCTCTCCAAGTGTGTTTAGAAATAGCACTGAAATCTTCCTTCTTCCCTCCTGGCCTGTAGGAGAAATGATTAATTGTGTGTCTGCAAGTGGGTGTGTTGCGTGTTCATGTGGTTGTGTTGTTGCAAGTGTGTGTCTGCAAGTGGGTTGCATTGCGTGTCTGTCTTTGTGTGTGTGTGTGTGTGTGTGTGTGCATGAGATTATTGAGAGGAAACTGAGTCTTAAGCTTTGCATTTAGTTCTGAGCACGGTGAGGCCTGTGTCTAATCTCATTGTTGTTCTTTATTATCTATGTACTGTGGTAGTACCTAGGAGCCGGAGTCCTTGCTCAGGACCCAGTTATACTAGGCGCTGTACAGATGCAACAAGAAGATGGTCCCTGCCTCAAAGAGCTTACAATCAAAGTATAAGGCAAGAGACGACAGGTGGGTACAGACAGACAGATAGGGGAGCGCAAGGAATGAGACAGTCTCTTGAGGCAGTGAGTTCCACAGTCTAGGTCAATCTCTTGTGAAAGTTCCATCTCCTGCATTCATGAACCTTTGCCTGTTGGTCAATCGTTTCATTGTTCTGATGGGGATGTAGCCATTCTGGGCAGTGGGGGTTCCAGAGAGAGACGACCTCTCAGGTAGTCAGGACCAATCCAACTGGAGCACTTGTGTGTGCTGCACCAGTAATTTTTTTGGCCTCTTAGACTTAACAGCTCTCAGGCTTTTGATACCCTGCAACATGCTGCTGATAATTCATCAAAAGGTTTCCACAGAAATTCCCCCTCGAGAACCTATGGCTGCTCCTACAGAAATCAATAGCAAAACTCCCATTGATTTTAAAGGGCCAAGTCCTTAGTCTTTAACAACCCCCCTGTCCTGGGTAAGTGTGTTTCCCAGACAGGAGGCGTCAGGCACATCCATCCCTTTGATTTCTCACTTAACCAATAATGCTTTCTCATACTCAAGAAAGGAGGCGGCACCAGCTGGCAGAAAGAAGTCTGTTGAGGGCACTTGCTGGAATTGATCCTGAGGAGGATCTGAATTATACTGGTAGGAGAGAATGTGGGCAATTGTAAGTCATGGCAGTGGGAGTGAAGACTCTGGGGTATCCTGGCCTATGCTTAATGCAGATGCTTCCTTGCCATGGGTATGTGAGCCCCAAGGATAAATTCTCTCTGGGCGGGCTGATCTAGCCGTAACCAGGGGGCAGAGATCTATTGTAATGTTTGTTATTGTTACATTTATATTTATTGTGGCAGCACCTAGAGGGAAAAGGGTGGGAGAGGAAACAGAGGGGAAGTGACCTGCTGGAGATCAGACAGCAGGTTAGTGGCAGAGTTGGGAGTAGAACCTAGCTCTCCTGAGTTCCAGTTCGGTGCCCTAGCCGCTAGCCTATGCTGCCTGTCAATGATACTGGTTACTCCATTATTCCAAGTCTGGCAAGGTGTCAGGAACTGTGATTTTCCAGGGCAGGATGCCTCTCTTTGTAGCACTCCCCAGTGCAAAAAGGCAAGGCCGGCTGGAGAAAGCATGGGATTGTGTTTTCCTGGGTCTGATTCATGCTGGCTCACGGTCACCGTTTCCTGTCCTACGGCACCATGGCAGCCCCTTTGCTTTCGGAAATTTACAAGGAACTTTATAAGCTGCAGAAGCTGATCTACTCAGTGTTTTACAGTATTGTACAAGAGTGCATGGGTTGAGGCTCGGTGCACATCTAACGTAGCACTGCATCGCTGCTGGGCTATGCAACAGGCAAGCAGACGTGCCAGGGTACCAGCTCTTGAAGCTGTGGATGGTGTAATCAGACAACGCAATTGTCCCTGTACTCGTGGTTGATATTGGTAAAGCACGGTATGCGGCGGGAGGGGGGGAGGAGAGAACTTAGGATTGCATGAGCAACTGGATTCCTCTTGCACCAGGTATGGACAATCCACTCAGGTCATAGCTTAAGCCTGGTGTCATGTTGGGGGAAACAACATGGTTTCAGTGGAAGCCCAAGACTGGATGAATATGGAGACTGCATTTCCCCATGGTGACAACAAAAGATGGCTCTTTTACAGTTGAGGCCTCTCTGAATGGCGCACCAGCCTCTGGAAGGCAACTGATGCCTGCAGGACTCTATGCCAGCATGGGAAACCATGGTACCCCAACCATACTAGCACCTTCTAGGTTAGGATTGTGTTACATGGAGAAGCTTGTTAGCATGTCTTCCCGCTTTTGGAAATCACCAGAAGGCAATTCTCACTGCCTCGTCCCGCTTCCCAGTTGGCTGATGGCTGTTTCCCAGGAAAGGTTTCTGGTGAGTTATGTAGTGACTGAGAGGAAGATGAAAGCTGGAGGGGGCCATGCTAGAGAGTCCAAATTTACTGTTCTTATTTTAATAGCAGGAAATGCTTTCTGAAGTGCAGAAAGAGAAGTTTGGGCTTTAACATGCTGGAAGACTAAGGGATTTTTTCCCCTGATGTATCACAGTGACAAGAAGTATGAGTTAACTTTTTTTTCTCCATGTATCTTCCTCAGCAAGATCCCCGGAAGATCCCCTGTGATTTATAATAATGTCATGCCTTTGCCTTCTGACAGATTTTGAGGCTTTGCGGGTTTCCTATTGGAGGAGTAATCAGTGAGACTGAGACAGGGCGTTTTCATAGTGTGACTTGTTTATTTACACAGAGACACACTAGTCTGGGAACCCAGGTGGTCACAAACGGCATACAGGCAATCCCTTCTTTTAGAAATCTCAGATCAAACACCTGTGTCCTGTTCTCCAGAAGCAACCCTGCACTGAGATTTAACTCTAGAAAGAGAGAGATCAAGGCAGAGACCAGTCCTTCTTGCTGTTTGCCACAGCTCCCTCCAGGTAACCTGACTCAAAAAGCTAGTACAAATATAGCATATCTTCAAAGACACTACTCCCACACTAAGAACCCCGCCCCCTTGTTACACAGTTTTACATTGCCATCTGCTGACTGCCCCATAGCAATGATATCTCATGTTTATATAGTGCCCATCACCCTGAAAAATGCCAAAGTTCTTTACAAACTTCTTTGAAATTTTTGCTTTGAAATTTCAACATTGCTTTTGCTGATGTAAACAAGTAATGTACCTATAGATAGTACATTATAAAGAAAGAAAAATGCCACACAATTTCCCTGTGAATAGAGGAAGAGAGAGAGAGAAAGAACCACATGTGACAGATGTTAGTCATATTGCTCAGTGCATGTCTGGGAAGCGCTCGTATTATGGTGATGAGGACAGTACAAGAACTTCAATAGAATGTAACTTCAGAAAAGTTTAAGTGAATTTAGCACTGGCCACAGGTGCTGAATTGACTCCTAGATTCTTTTCCGGATTCTGTCATTAACTTGCTCTAACTACTAGACCATTAGAAATAAGGCATGCATTTTTAACGGTGGTGGTGATTCACCATTGGAACAAACTAGTGGTGATTCTCCATTCTTGGTGTCTTCAGATCCAGACTGGATGCTTTCCTGGAAGATAAGATTTAGTCAGACACAAGCTCTTGAAGTCAGCCAGAGATTATGGGTCTACTTCAGGAGCAAGTGGGTGAGGTTCTGTGGCCTGTGATGTGCAGGAGTTCAGAGTAGATGATCATGATGGTCTCTTCTGATCTTAAAGTCTATGAGTCTGTGATACAGAAGTGTAATTCTGTGGCCTGTGTTATATCGGAGGTCAGATTAGATGATCACAAATGCCTTCTGATTTTAAAAATATGTGAATCTAGACCATAGTCCACCCTTGAAATATATTTTGGGGAGGCCTTCATTGGTTGAGTAGGTTAACTGCAGGGGCTGCTCCTTCTCTGTTCTGTCTGTGCCTCCGTTTTTCCTAAGTGGGATACTAATACCACCTAAATAAGGATGATCATACTTAACTGCATCCCAGGGAACATGTGAGATTTCATTACTACTTTTACAGTGACTTGAGGCTCTTGGCTAAGCGTTACTCTCGAGGTATTATTATTATTGTTGATTATGTATTATCAGCTTTCATCATATATTATTAACAAGGGCAAAATCCAGCAGGTTTTTGGGGGTTATTGGATATGTTTAGGCTCTCACTTACTTTATGTAGTATAAAGCCTTGCTTTTATGGACTTAAATGGTGTGACAAACTTGGCACGAGGCTTCGGAGTGATTTTATTTTTATTTTGCTTTAATTTTAGAAGCAAAACACTTGGGGTAATAATTCAGTCATTTGTGGTGGTTTTGCCTTTTTTTTAAAGCTTTTATTTAAAATATATACCATATATACTTGTTCATAAGCCGCATTTTTTTTTTTTTTTAGTAAAAAAGGGAAACATCAGAGAAGGGGGTCGACTTATGAAGGGGTATAGAGGGGGGAGAGGGGGGACACAGCCCCCTCCCCCAACAGAGGGGGCAAGGAGAGGCAGCAGAGCCAGAAGGGAAGAGGCGGGGCCAGAGTCTCTCCTCTTCTGGCCATGCTGCTCTCCCCCCAGCCTCCGAAGCAGCTGCAGCTTCGGGGCTGGCAGGCTGCGGCCGCGCCGCTTGGCCCCGCTTGCCGGAGCACGTTGCAGCCAAGCCAGAGACATCCTCCCCTGGCCCACCCCAGCTAAGGTGGGAAGGGATGGGATGGGGAGAGTGTGGAAGTCCCGGGCTAGGGGTGGGACAGGGAGGGGCTACACGGGGAGGGGTCATGTGGGGAGGTTCCAGGTTAGGGGTGGGGTCATGTTGGGGTTGGTCACAGAGGTTACTCCCCTGACCCCCAGCTTCTTCCCTCCCCAAATATTTCCCCACCAGTTGCTGTCCTGGCCCGTCAGGGTAAGCCGCTGGCAGGCCAGGACACTTTGTTTACTTAGGTTTACCTCCGTGCCTGCAGACGCTCGAGGTAAACAAACCTTCTCGGCCCGCTAGCGGCTTATCCTGATGGCCCGGGAACCAACGTTTGCCGACCCCTGAATTTTAGGGTCGGCTTATGAATGGGTCCTAAAAAATTGCCGTTTTTATTCAGCCATCTTGGGGTGGGGGGGCGGGCTTATAAACGAACCGGCTTATGATACAGTACTTAAGAAATCCGAACAACTTAGAGCCAAATGCAGTGCTAGTGCAGTTCCTACGGACATTGCTGTGGTCCCACGGTTGTAATGGAGAACAGAATGTGGACGCCCAGGATTTAAAGAGACTTTGCCTGGGTAGTGTGTCCAATAGAAGAAAAAAGGTGGGCTCAAACCTAATGGAAATGCTCATGAAATGGATTTCATTGCATTTCTTTGCATCTCTCTATCCATGCCTTTCAAATGTTCCTTGTCTTGGGTCTTGTCTACATGGGAACATTGCACTGGTTTAACTTAAATTGTTTTTTAAACTAATATAATTAAACTGGTGTGAATGCCATTGTTGATGGTCTTGTTTTGGTTTAAGAGTGGCTTAGCCTGTTCCCAGTCGATGTAAGCAAAACTGAAAAATGCCACTTTTTTTATTGGAATAAGAATATTCACACGGGTGTGACCAATTGAACTGATTTATTATTTTGTGTATTGTGGGAGCAGCTGGGAACCTGAGTCTGGGATCCAGCCCCCACTGTTCTAGGTCCTGCACAGACACGGAACAAAAGCCCCGGCCCCAAAGAGTTTACAGTCTAATCTGTTTAAGTTCATACAACTTTCTTGTATAGATAAATCCCAAGACCCAGGGTCACTAATGTTTCATGCAGATTGAGTGTCTCCCCATTTTTATTGTTGAAAATTTACTTCAGAAATAAAGAATCCTGAAACTGAAGTTATAGGTAGTCATGTATGTTAAAGGGAGGAATCCCAGCATATTTCAGGATACCTACACGAAGATTTTATTGTACTGCATGCATCTAATCTAATCTATCCATCGTCCTCTTCCATCACTGTGATATGTGGGTAGCTCTGTTTTGGATTTAAATAGCCCCTGAGAGGGTTGAAAGCTAAGCACAACTGTGCAGTTGTTGCATGAGAACCAGGAAGGGAAACTTAGCAGAAACAGAAAGTGAAACTGACCAGGGTGGCTTCACAGTTGTATGTGGGGCTAGTTCCATAGATGGTACTTCCAGCACTTGTGCCATCAGTGGTGGAAAAATAAGCCAATCAAGTGTTTAATGTGGGTGAGTTTTTGCTTGAGGAGGGAATTGCTGATTCATCCTTTGTATTTCTGAGAGCAGGGTGCCTCGTTGGTGCTGGCTGGAATCAGAGCAGCCAGTCACCTGACTGATTTGTCAGATTCCCTAGCAGCCTGGTGGGAGCTCTCAGAAAGGCCTCAAAGCTGCAGCAAGACTGAGGTAAACAGTGTGTTGTAATATTAGCAGATGATAATGCAAAACCACAGGCAAGCCAGAGGGTGGGGTGGGGTGGGGAGGAGGAGGGAGGCAAAAGGAACAGATATGCTCCCCTCCCCTGACTGGAAAGACATGTTTACAGCCAGAGAACAGAGAGGGGACTTTTTGGAAAGGTGGGAGGGAATGGGAAGAGATTCCTCTAGCTTCCTGAATTGCTGAGAACAGCACTAGCTTTAGAGCATTTCCTCCTAGCATGAAGGCTACTTTCCGCGGTCCTTTGAGGGAAGATGATGGGTGAGGTTTGGTTTCAGCATGGAGTGACTGGGGGGGCCGGTGAGAGGAGACCCACACCCTATCCATGGGGTGAAGCTCCCAGAAGATGCCCAATGAATTGGGACCGCAGAGTTGTGTAACCTAGTGCGGAGGGAGCTGTTCCATGCTATTGTCCTGCAGAGCTCTAGCTCAGGCCGGAGGGATGTGGGGAGAATGATGTGAGCCACCCTGGGTCAGTCGAATTGCCAGATATTTCTCCAAGCCACTAAATCTATTTAATAGCCACTAATGTGGGAAATAGAGCCCTGTCACCTCACCTCTTTCCGTGTCTGAAACAGGTTCAGGACACTGCGGCCTGATCCATCTCCTCCGTGCGAAGGCCCTTCTCCTTTGTCTTTCAGGACTCCAACCTGTGCCCTTCTGCTCCTCTGGATTGTCCCTTTCGTAGGATCCGTCCCTTCACGCCCCAAGCCTTTTCTCCCCATACACTCCTCAAGGAAGCTAAGCGACAGTGCTGATAATCAGACACAGCTGCTTGGGCCAGAATCTCTTGGCTTGCTAGTGATTGAGTTGGCACCTGATAGTCGGAGCCTTGTGGCAGCTCTCAACCCCACCGTTGAGTACCCAGGCCTAGGGGGTGCCCCGTTAGGGCTGGATCCTGATCTTGGTTGTGCCAGCATCACTCCATAGTTTTCAGTGGGATTACTCTGAGGTCAGACTCAAATGTGTAACCTTCAATAAACTCTAAAATGCGGGGCTTGCACCGAGTGGGGGGGAGGGGGAAGGGGAAGGAGCAAAGCTGGTGTTGCTGATTTCTCCATTGTCAGTTACATTTTTACAGCTCGGAACTCTGCCCTCCGTTAATTAACATGCCTGAGAAGTGGGCTCGGGGCTGGGACAAAGGTAAATTCGGGTGTGAAAGCAGGGACAGTTGTGAGGGCTATTTGGGAAGTCAAGTCACACTCTGTCCTTTTGACTTGTTTATTATTGGGTATGAGCAACAGCTGCAGCTCCTGTGTTCAGAGAGGCCGAGAACTCATGGGGCGACGCAGGCACGGTACAATTACATGCAATCCACCTTGTGTTAACCCTCCCGGTCGCCCGGGGGGGGGCTGGCTGATGCACATTTATAAATACTACCTGCTTCCCAGCACTGCGGTGCATCTTCCAAAACAGCCAAGGTGAGGGGAGACGAGGGGGATGGTTGGAGGTTTCATGTAGGTCCACCTCCCTTAGGAAGGGGTACAGGGTTCCTTCAACGATCGGATGCTTTATCCCTTTAGTTTGAGATTGCCAGGAGCTTATAGGTATATCTATGCTTCAAGCTGGAGCTGTAATTCCCAGCTCAAGGAGTGCTAATGCGAACTAAGAGCTAGTGTACTGGTCTGATTCTGACCCCCATTGCCCCTAGTTTATATTGCTGTATCTCCTTTAACCTGTTTGAGTCAGAGCAGAATCAGATTTTGCTTGCGTACCGGTCTTCTGTGCTAACTGCTGGACCATGATCCTTCTTTTTTTTTTTATAGGTTCCCCCCTTCTTCCCCTCCGTTCTCATGAGCCATATGGGGATCGTTCCTCCAGGGATAGCCATTAGATGAAGTGGGCTGTAACCCACAAAAGCTTATGCTCAAATAAAATTGTTAGTCTCTAAGGTGCCACAACTACTCCTGTTCTTTTTGCGGATACAGACTAACATGGCTGCTACTCTGAAACCTGTCATTAGAAAGTGCGGCCTTTGCTGAAATTAATCTGAAGAGTTGCCGTTTCCCCTGTGTATGGGCGGAGAGCCTTTCACAAGGTTTGGCCAAAGTCATTCTGATTTTCCCCTTGCCCTTTTGCTCAAGGGTAAAAAGGATGGGGGTGGGTGGTGTTTTACACACTCAGTCCCTGGGTGTTGCTGGGTTCCCTTTGCCTCGTTTCCTGGGTCACTGAGCTCGAGTTGATTTACCTTAAATGGAGGATTGATCTCCTGCCGTGTCTTCAGGGTGTGTGGTCTTGTGACTCGGTTAGGACAGAGTTTTAGTGAGCTTTGTCCCACTTCCCCCCGCTGCCTGGCTTGCGATGTTTAATTCTGGCGGGGGATTGCCACCCCTCGTGAGTGCACCGCTGGCTAGGTGCACTACGGAGTAGTTCTCCCTTTTCTCTGAAGCATCGTCTGTTGGTGGCCGGATCCCCAGGCAGAGCGGAACACTGGGTTGATCAGCTACAGTGATCCCCGTCTGTGTTTTCCATACTGCCTTCCCGCTTCCAGCAACTTGCGTCTGGTTTGTCTTGCGTGCGTACCCAGAATCCTTTGCAGCAGTTACATGGTTCCTAAGTCAAGGGGCGAGGGGAATGAGTGCAAGGCACCCAGTGTTCGAGGAGGACCAGATATCAGGGACGGGCATGGGGCCTAGCCGATCCTCCTCCTTCCACATTCGGGCACTTTGGAGGCCATGACCTCCAGCTGGGCTGGGGGCCATGCTTTGAAGTGTGATTGATCATTGATCTCTCTGCCCCGGGTTTGCTTTCCCTCACCTAGGATGAGGGCACTGGCAGGTTTAGAGAGCTGGTTTTATTAACTCTCTCACTGCTGCCACAGAGGCAGGCAGTTTGTCCAAGGGGATGAAAGTACCTGGCATGTTGGGTCAGAACCGGATCCTGTTGTGTGCCTGGGGCAGCACCTGTCCAATTCAGGTGGCTGCGGATGCTCCGGTAACCCTGACACAAGTGGAAGTGCCCCAAGGTAAATGGGGCTTGCGTGTCCCCCTCAGCCCGGGTCCTGCTGTTGCACGCCCGCCTGGAGGGGTAATGTTTTCACTGTGCTAAATGTCTGGGCTGCTTCTGACTGTGGTATTTAAAGTAAGGGAAGGGAAAACATTTGGCCTCTGACCCAAGTGCCTGTTAACAACACAGCGGTCCACGTTGCTGAGATGCCGGAGCTAAAAACAGGCCCTGTGACTCAGTCACTCGTTGGCCTCCTGCCCTTATTTGCTAAGGTCTCCCCTCCTGGTGGGCTCCGGGGGGCCTGCCATGCCTATTAAAGGGCCGCTTCTCCCTTTCAAGGCTGCGTGTCCCAGTGACATGAAGGGGGCCCAGCCCAGGATGCCATCCATGCGGCTGTGGGTGGTTGTCTTCCGTCCATCTGCCTAATCGATCTCTCTGCCCCTGCCTGCTTCAGCTGTGAGGTATCAAGGGCAGAATTTCACAGTTTGCCACTGGGCTTATGCAGCCGGATGCCAAGGATGTTTGCAAACAGCGATGTCAATTAGCTCTCCCCTTTGGTCTCCGTCCCCTTGCGTCTCAGCCCCTTCACAAAGCCAAGTGAATGGTTGGCAGGTTTCATTTCTGTTCCATCTATTGGTGAGCAGCAGGGCCTTGTTTCCACATAGGTGTGTCGCCCGTGCTGTGCCCACATCGCTTAGTCTAGGGGCCTGCACTAGATGGGATTGGATCGGAGAGTGAGTTGGTTGAACTGTCCGGTAGTGCCCACCACGAAACGTCACTAGTGTGACAAAAATAATAATAGTATATTGGTGGTGAACCATGAATGCACAGCGAGCGTGCAAGTGGTGCAGAGCTCGGACACCAGTGATATACTACCAATGCACAACTGATATGTCAGTGCACAGCTAGTATGCCAGTGGTGCACAAATAGCACACCAGTGGTGCATGACTAGTATGCCAGTAGTGAACTGATGGTACATAAATAGCATACTAAGGCTACCCTGCCAATTCACAACCAGTTCTCCAGAAATATGCCACTGCTGCTCCTCCAGTGCACTAGCAGTCGGCTCTTTCACTATTAGTACGCCCAAACTACACTGCTGGCACCCCAGCACACCATCAGCTTGTGAGAGGGACCCCAGCGATGTGCGCATGCAAACCCCTATTGGCATTGGCCTTTCTGGGGTCGCGGAGGGCTTTCTCATGACTGAGAAGTACCACAAAGATGGCAGGCACTATGAAGAAGGTACTAAGGATCAGTCCTAGAGTTTAAGGCCAGAAGGGACCGTTAGATCATCTAATCTCACCTCCTGTGTCTCACAGGCCAGCCCTCCCTTCAGTGTTCAGCGTGCGAAGAGACATAGCCTCGCGGGAAGCTGCCTGAGCCACAGAGATGGCTTTCCAATGATACAGCCTCCCAGGGCCTGCCAAGGGCTGTAAATAACCCGAGCGTCAGCAGCCAGCCGTCATCTCAGTGTGGGCTCATGGCATATGTCTCCTCAGGTTTGCCCTATGCTCCGCCACATAAAACAAGACTTGCAGTCCTTTGGGGACACTAGCCTCTTATTCATAGTGCCCCTCTCATGCCTGCCTGGGGCGGGATGTGCCTCTGGTGCTATCTGCTTTGACCCTTCTGTTTCAGAGGGCTTGGGTGAGGAAGCTTTCGGCAGCTTGTGGTCTCTTCTCTCTGCTTGTTTTGGGCCTGATCCTGGGAATTGCAGGGCATGGCAGTTTGGAATCCATCAGGATCAGGCCTTTGGAGAGGTGGCAGGATTAGCTGGACCGGCCCTTTTGTTGCCGTGGCGCACTGAGAGATGCATGTTGCGGCAAAATGTTTGGCTTGGGGATGGGCTATGGAGCCTGGCACTGGTTCTGATCCCACCCGGGTCAGTAGGTACCAGAGTTGTTCCCGTCTGTCTATTCGACGTGATCAAGGTGGGAGTTGATCTGTTGGGTAGCAGACAGGCGCATAGGTCGCCATCATGTGGCTGAGGGATGGGAAGTGCTGCCCCTTGTGTCAGTCTAACAGGAGGGGCAAGGACTGGACACTGAACTCCCCACTCACGCCCCACAGGGTCCCACCAGGGGAAGGCTGGGACCAGTGGGGGAAGCTTGCCTTGCGGTTGCCCTGCTCTGTGCTCGTAGCGGGGGACTCCATTCTCCAGAGTCAATCCAGTGCTTTTCACCAGCACGAAACCAACTTCGAATCAATAAGGTGTGTCTGATTTCCCTGATCCTGCGGGCGACTTTGGGGTTGCTGCCATCAGCCAGCTAAATCCTAGGAGGCCCCCCAGCCGAGGGGGGCAGAGGATGCCCAGGAGATCTGTGCCGCATCGCCCTACACATGGGGAGAGAACTAGCCCCTGGCTTGCTGTTGTATGTGCCCAGTTCTGATCTGTGTGAACGGGACCTAGAAGGATTCTGCTGATGAGAAGGGCGCTCAGCCCCGCACCCTCCTCCAGCAGTGTGTGGACGAGGTTTGTATGCACTAACTGGTAAATAAACAGAGGCCTTCCATGTCCCTCCTAGCTATTTAAATCCACAGACAAGTGAAAAGATAAAGATAGGCCCTTCAGTTTAGCTGGCCTGGGAATACTGGCAGTGGGAGCACTGCCGTAGGGGCCTCTCTGACCCCAAACACAAAGGGGGGAGGTGGTAAATAGACTCTCCACAAGGGAGGGTGTGTACTAGAGTCCCTGGGCAGCAGAGCCAGCTGTGTGAGCCTTCACACAGAGTCCTTGTCGCTGTCCCCCTCTGAATCGGACTCTCACCCCGGGGGTTCCCGCTGGTGCCAGCTCGGAGTGAGAGGCTCCTGGCGTCAATGCCGCATCTGTCTGAGCTACCGTTGTGTCTCTGGAGTGTTCCGATGGCCACGGAGCGCAGGGCTCCTGCTATTGAAGCCTGGGTGGGGGCAGATATTAGTGAGAGTGTAGTGGGGGGTTGGGGAAGGAACAGCTGGCTGTGTGCGTGCAAGAGCCATCATCCTTCCCCCGGAGTATGGGAGCTAGCTGTGAATGTCCTGCACCATTACCTGGTCACTGTCAGCTGTGGGTGTGCCCAGGGGCAGGGGAAATGCTGCAATGGGGTTTTAGTTTGTAGCCGCAGCTGCTCCCCATCTGCTTACCCCTGCTTTTCTGCATGCACCGTCTTTCTGAGCGCAGCACCTTTACCTGCTCGTTTGCCCCTGATAGGCCAGTGCCGTTTCACATGGGTTGGGGGCAAAAGCTGTGGCGGTTGTGCTTTTCCCCCCCAGCTTGTGCAAACCACAAATGATGGGTGTGTGGGAGACCAAAGAATGAGACAACCCACAGGTTTGTGTGTTCAGAATGGACAGGGGTGTGGGTTGTTAGGAGCAGAGATGAGGCCAAGCCAACCCCCCCCCACATCAAGGCACCCTGAATTTGGGAGCCAGTTTGGACCCGAATCTGGACTTTGTACCTGTCAGGTTGGGAGCTGACGGCCATGCCCTGTGCCACTGGAAATTCTAAGGTCTGATTCTCCGTGATTCCAGCGCCTTGTGCAATCAGTTACTCCAGTGCAAAGGGAGCGTAAAACACTACTGAGTGGGAGTGGCAACGATTTACACCTGCTCTGCCCTGGTGGAAATGACTCCCCAAGGTGTAGGGAGAATCAGGCCCCTGGTGTGGTCACTGACAACACCTGTGCAAGGTGGGTGTAAAACTCGAGCACATCGGGCTTCTTCCCTCATTCACACTCAGGGCAACAGTCAATGTCCTCTTTGCCTAGGTGGCATTGAGTCTGCAAGCTGCAAAGCAGGGCTTGGCTCGGGGTGTTAGCTTAGCTCTATGATAGCTCCTAACAGCCTGGCCAGGGACCCAGCTCATGTCCTGATCCTCAGGCGGTATAAATCAGCACAGCTCCCTTGAACGTAGTGAAACTACGCTCCCTTACACTCGCTCAGGATCTGACCAAATATGCCCAGCCACTGGACTAGAATGTGATTCATTTGCAAGGGCAAACGCAAATAGCAGAGCTCACTCATCTCTGAAATGCACCTTGTTTCCCTTTGACTTCCCCAGCATGTGCGCCGGGAGCTTTGCTACGACGGGGTGCATATTAGCTGTCTTTCCCCACTGCTTCCCCATCATTGTGCCCACTGATGGTAGGACAACAAGGGTAGACAGGACTCTGGTTGGCAGCTCAGGGTCTGGCCATCGGGATGTCTAGCCCTGCTCAGAGCAGGTCTAAGTGACCCAAGGGTTAAAATGCTGTCGCCATGCCTACTATAGGGCTCTGTTGATAGAGCCCCGCAGGTGATAGCAAGGGGGAGTTCTAGGGGGAAATCAGGGGAGTTTTACTGGAGAAGATAGCGTAGGCAAGGTCTGCGTGAGAGAGGCGTTTGGTCCCATGGCTTTTCACCAATTGTGGCCATGTGAGCTGAAACCAGCAGCCTCTGTTTCATTAACCCTGTCACTAACCTACTCTACCCAGAGTAACAACACTTGATTGCATCATAAAAGGGGCTTCTCTGCTGCCAGAAGTGCCATCTTTGGGGTGAGCTGTGAAATCAAGGCCCTGACCCTCGTGGTCAATAAGGATCACATGGCATTTTTCGCAAGAATAAGGGTGTTAGTCTCAGGGTCCTGGGCAAATTCCAACTTGGGTGGCTGGATCCTTCCTATTAAAATTCCACCCTCTCCCCCTGCAGTTTCAGTTAGATCCACGATTCTTCCTGCTGCTGCTCGGAATTGCTATGCAAGCTGTTAAACAAGTCTCCTTCCCCAGAGGCAGCTGCATTTCAGCTGTGGGAACTCTGAGGCTTGGTCTACACTACCCCCCCCAATTCGAACTAAGGTACGCAACTTCAGCTACGTGAATAACGTAGCTGAAGTCGAAGTACCTTAGTTCGAACTTACCTTGGTCCACACGCGGCAGGCAGGCTCCCCCGTCGACTCCGCGGTACTCCTCTCGCCGAGCTGGAGTACCGCAGTCGACGGCGAGCACTTCCGGGTTCGACTTATCGCGTCCAGACTAGACGCGATAAGTCGAACCCAGAACTTCGATTTCCAGCCGTCGAACTAGCTGGTAAGTGTAGCCAAGGCCTGAGTCCTCCAAATTCGTAAAGTATTTTGAGTGCCATTTGGACAAAGGGCAAGTCTAGTGCTGAAAGCACAGGTGTGAGGGCTGGTATCCCACAGACTCCCCCTGGCCTTGGGTAAGTCACATCACTTGTCTTTGCCTTAGTTTCCTTGTCAGGAAAATGTAGCTGATAATTCCTGCCACACATGGGTATTGCATGGCATGGTTAATAAATGTCTGTGTAGTGCTTTGATATCAGTGGTCAGAAGTTGCAAAGGAAGGGCGGAGTATTATTCACTGGAGGCTCATTAGCCTCTAGGAGAGGTTTGTGGGCCTAGTGGTTAGATCAGCGGACTGGGAATCAGGCCTCCTTGGTTCTAGTCTTGGCTCTGCCACTGACTTCTTGTGTGGCCTTGGGCAATTTCTGTAGCTTTGCTTCGTGTCTTGGTTTGCATATCTGTAAAGGGAGGATAATGACCTATCTTGTGGGGTGGGTTGTGAAGCTTGCTTAATTGATTTATGACTGCAAATCACTGAGAGATCCTTGGATAATACCATGTAATAATAGTTCCTGGCTGTTATGAGTGCCATGATAAGACTATGCCCAGGTTGAACAGAGCCGCCGAAGGCTTACATGCTGGCAGAGAGGAACTATAGACATGCGCCCTCGACCTCCTGTCCCCATGCAAGGGGCATCTGAGTGTGACTGCAGAAGCTCTGCCCCCTTCCTACACATCACAGGTGGCTGCTCACATCCCCTCCAGCTAGTGGGCAGAAGTTGGGAGGTGCGGGAAATGTGCGTGTCGTCTTGGAGAGGTCACAGTTCGTGCGGTAGGAGGGCAGGAGATGTGGTGATGCCTCGTGGCTGTTGGGTCTATTTTTTTATTTATTTTAGCCTGGCTTAGTAATTTCTTTGTCTCGTTAAGAGAATGAGACAAGCAGTCCCGGGGGCCTTTTGCAACTTCCTCTCCCCTGGCGCTACATTAAAAGCGGGGCCCTGAGGAAATGAGGAAATGCAGGAGTCAGACAGATTTACCCGGGCAGTGACGGGGGGATGCTGCTGGGTGTCCCCGTCCTAGTGAGGATCTGATCTCATCTCTCTACTATTCCTGGCTGCGGGGAGCCACGCTCGGCATTCAGGTAATGAGAATCGTGAGCAGCGGGTGTGTTGCACGTTCTTCCGTCCCCACTCCCAGTGAGTGCCAGATAGAGCAGAGCAAGTGGCTGTCCTTGCAGGACAGGAGAGGGGGGCACAGGTGAAGAGGGCATCTGTGGGACTATGTGATGACAGAGCTTGTTGGTTTCCCCCATGCTGGAAGCAGAGCTGAAAGAGGGTGTGGTTTAAAGTGCCAGGGGGCTCTGTTCCTGGGACGCCTTGTAGGAGAGTAGCCAGCTCTGGATGGGGAGGAGGAAAAATCTGCAATTTTGTGGTGCCCCCAAAGAGCACTGTGACTGTGGGACTGGGGTTCCGAGGGCAGGGGGAGCTGTCCGGAGGAAGCTGGATGTCCGAGCTTTCGGCTGGCTGTTGTCATTACAGTTTCATAGTGGGAAAACAAGAACAAACCAAAGCCACTGGTCACGGTGGGGTGAGGACAGGAAAGGCCTGGCACCTGTCGGAGCAAATCTCAATGCAGAGTAAGCGTCTCTGCTCTGTGCCCTGTCTCGGTTGCTGGTTCTTACCGGCTCTGCGTTCTGAACCAGACAAGCAGGCGTTCGGTTTAGAAGGGAATAGGGGCAATTTCGTCACCCCCACGTCTGCGTGCCTCCCTCGTTGTTGCTCCCTGTTCATCCCCGTGGTGCATACCAGCACCACGGCAGTGCCCTCTGGGTTCAGCTGGGAACTCTGCCTACACCCGCTGTGCAGTGCAGCCCTTCGCAGTGTGACGTGCACAGTGTGAGCACCTCCATGGGATAGAATGCTCCATGCCATCTGCGGTGCAGGGCCTGTTTGTTACAGCTGTGCAGGGTTGCAGTGAGCTCCGTGTGGAATAACCAGCTGAGAGATGCAACCGTGCATTGGCTTCTGTGCCAGCTGTGAGTTGAGCCTCCTTAACTCCTCCTGGCTCTGGTATCCCGTGAACTCCTCGCTGGTGGCACAAATCTAGAGCAGGGACGCTCGGATTGTCGTCCCCCCACCCCGTCAGCCTGTGATGTGACCCCCAATTTTTAAACCACGAGCTGGGGCCTGTGTCACTGGGCCCCAGAGTCTCCGTGGGCTGTCCCTAAGTTTTAAACTTGAGGATGGTGGTGATCGCCTGTGTGTGTCTTTTTAGGGCCCTGCAAACTGGGTGTGGCTCTGTGCCAGTAGCAGCTGCTTGGTTGGGCTGAGTTTGGGTGCCCCTGTTTTTTAGGCGTGTCTGTATATCTCTTGGATATGCTGGGCCTCTGCCAAAACTGTGCGAGGCTTTTGGTGCTGAGCTGGGCCACCCCTTGGTGGGCACTGCCCTTTCCTTCCCTTAGTGGCATTCAGAAAAGAGAAACAAGGAAGGAAGATTGCTCTTGTGTGTGTGTGTAAAGAAACAGAGTTATTTTCATTTCTTTCTTTTCTGTTTCCTTTCCTAAACACTTCTGTTTATCAGTGAAGCAGCACAAACTGAGTGTCAAAGGTCGGATCTTCCCACTCCCACCGGGCCTTCCCCACTCCCCATTGGCTCCCTGTAGCAACCTTTTCACTGCTTGGGAGTCAATATTCTAATTGATCTTTCCATTCATAAAACGCCATGATCAGCCATGGCTGGGTGGCTCAGGGGATTAGCAATAGGCCATCGAGCCTCCCCCTTCTCGGCCTCCAGTTCATATCTGTTCAGCAGGCCTGTGTGGAATGAGTTTGGTGGCTCGTAGTTCAGGCTCCAGCTGAAAGGTGTCGAAGGCACTGCAGTTAGTCCCCTGGGTTGGGCTTCTGAGCAGAGAGGCTTCCCCCTGCTCCCCAGAGATCTTTGAGAGCAGGGTTGTGGGGCAGTATGTAGGAAGCTTTCCCTGCTGTACGTGACGCTGTGGATCAGTCTCTGGGGCGGGCACTCTGGCTCCCTGTGCTCAGTGGTGCTGAAACAGTTTTGTATAGTGTGTGGGTGGGTGTGTGTGTGGGGGGAGGCTGAGAGCCATTGAACCAAACTGCATATAATGGAAACCGCTTCAAGCCAGGGGGTGCGGTAGCACCCCTAGTACCAGCACCCGTGCCTGTGCTCTAGGACTGTGGGACACTCCAGGCAAATCTGTTACTCCATAGGGGATCCTGTCCACTTGTGCCTAGCATCCGGTGCCCAGGGATGTAAGTCAGAGTGACTTCTTATAAAGCTGATGTATCAGTGACGCCAGATCACACCACCTCACCTCCCTATAACAGTGCAGCTGCTCTGCCCTGGGCACTCAGACTGTGCCCTGAAAGAATGGTGCTGTGCATGTGTCTTGGCAGCTGGATGCAGGGACAGGCAACCGTGCCCAGGATATTGCATCCAGGGGCCCTGTCACCAAGAGACTGCTTTGCCCCTCTGCCTTACAGCTTTTATCTGTGGTCCTTCTATGGATATATTCTTTACAGTGCATTAAATATGTCTTCTACGATGAGGCCCAGCTTCTCCTCTGCTATGCAGGACAGTGTTCCTGCCGGTGTGAATCTCTGTCAGCCACTCACCAGCAGCGTAGATAGTGCTTGGAGAGGCAGCATCCCCTCCTTCTGTCCCATCTGTCTGGAACACGCCGTGCGCACAGAGTGAAATTGAGAGCAGAGGGGCCAGCACGAAGCGCTGCTGAAGTCTCATATAAACCTTGATATTCACCCCCGTGCAGGGGAACCCTGCATGAGGCCTACAGGGGTGCCTGTCATACCTCCTTTTCAGCCTCCCAGTGAGTACCACGATAAGGCTGGCAGTTGGTTCCCCTTGGCTACGGTGGGGGCCTGTAACCTGAGCCATCCTGTGTGCTTTGCATGTGCTATATCTGGAAACTGGCTCGTTACGAGCTTTATTTTTAGTTCTGATTTTTATTTTGTTCGCTTCCACTGACTACGTGGCTCAGACTTTCCCCAGAGTCATTCGGTGGCAAGGAGGGTCCCATTGCTTGGGAGATCTGGACGGTAGGAGGAGATTGGGGGCGTGGGTAGTTCAAAATGGCAGCACCTTGCTATGTGAAGGAGAAGCGGAGCCGTAAGCAGCGCTGGGTGTTAGGCTGCCATTCCTTCTATATAAATAACTGCGGGGCATATTTTAAAATGTCACGGGGCGTACTGAGCCAACTGAGTGATAATTAGCTTCTGGGCAAGCACAGCGGTGCCTGGTAACGGGCAGCTCCACAAACCTGGTCAGTCGCTGAGCTATGGGTGTATACAACTTTGGAAAATACACCCTGTTGCCAAGCAACTGTCCCGATGCACCAGGAGTTGCTGTCTGTTGGTTGATGCATGAGTGGTCAGTAAAAATGACTCCAGGGGTCTGATTCTCTGGTGCTTCACAAGTGTCATTTGCACCTGTGCATAAGGAATGCAAAGTCCTCCCACAGCACAGCCTTCCCCTCCCACCACTGGTAACGTTTTTGTACCTGCTTGTACTCACTTTGCACAGGTGCAAGTGACAACTCAGATAGGGAATCAGACCCTGTGGGCTTTCGTCCCGTGGTGACGTGTGCTGTATAAAACCGATCATAGACAGACGGGGTCCAGTTCTGTCCTTGGTTACACCAGTTCTGTTCTTGGTGGAATTACTCCAGATGAACATTGGTGCAAATGAGAGAACAATAAGATTCTGACCCCAGTGAAAATGAAAAAGATCCATCAACAAAATGTGCGTTAGTAAATAACAGTGAGATACTTTTAAGGAAGATTAATTCTTTATTCTGGCATCATCCGTTGTATTTCAGTCCTTTAATTTACTGTGGATATCAGAAATAAGCGGTTAGCGCCCATGCTACAGACTTTCTCTCTGCAAAATCACTGTGGGCGTGATTGTCTCACTTACTCTGGTGTAAAATGGATGAGATTAGGATTAAGCCTAGTATTTTATGTTTACACAGCAATTTTCCCCCAAAGGATCCCAAAGCCCTTCACAAACTTAGGGCATGGTCCTGCAAACCTGTATGACTAGGGGCTGGTCTACACTACAAAGTGAGGTTGGATTAGCTACGTTGCTCAGGGCTGTGAAAAATTTCACGCCCTGTGCAATATAATTAAGCCGCCATAGAACCCAGTGTGGCCGTTGCTAGGAGAGGTGGATTTACCACATCGATGGACGAACCCCTTCCATTACTGTAGTAAGTATCTATGCTGCAGCTGTGTTGCTGGAGCGTTTCTAGTGTAGATATATCCTAGATTTTCCAAAGATCTGAAGGCCAGAGTGCTCAGCGCCCAGGATTGGGGCCAGGCTTTCTAAACAGCTCAGCACCTAAATGTGCTGTGTCTTTTGGAAAAATTGGCCATTTATTATGCTACCTAAATGGGAACACAGATCTTTAGAAAAACGGATTCTTAGTGTAGCGGATCTCCAACTGTGATCCATGCTATATAAATCCAAGCTGTTGGTTTCTGTGTGTGTTCTTTTCTCTTTACTCTGGAAAGAGGTCCTAAAGTGCTACATTTGGATCTGAATCCAAATTCAGAACCATACAGATATTATCTAAACCTACCCTTGTGTGCGCTGTTAAAGATTTGCCGCATGCCACCCTAGAGACAGCTCCATTTGAGTGGTAAGTGAGGTGATCCCCATGTAGAATTTGAAGATCAACTTCGAAAGCTCATTGGGATCCTTTGGGCTTAATGGATTTTAAATGCGATGGGCCTGAGTCTGATTGTCCTTTAATTATCCCTGTGTAAATCTGGAGTAACCACATTAGTATCAGGGGTACGTGAGGAGAATCCGAGAAATAGGTCAGTTCTCTCCTGCCATAACTCTGTTGGCCCAACGTGTTGTTCCTAGAGTCCCACCTGCCAGAGGGCAAATGCCATCATGGTATCAACGTGGAAATTCCCCAACAGGTGATAGCAGCAACCTCCCTGCATCTTGTCTCAGGCAAGGAATATACCCCAGATTCTGCAGGGAATGAATCTTCCTCTCTTGGTCCCTGTCTGGCACCCACTGGATGATCACCATTGTGTTAGCGTGAGGTATGAATCAGCCAGTCCCCACCCCAATGTGGCTGATACAGGCCCTGCAAGCCAGGGAGGAGCAGCTCTCTGCGCTGTCGAATTCTTGGCCTGCGGCTCTGCGAGGCTGCCATTTGTAGCTCAAGGCTGCACACACAGTGCCTTTGTTAGCCTGAGCTCCAGCCAGTGGGGTTGGGACGCAGAGCACGTCAACTGCAGAGCATCGCTTCTTCTGAGTGGGCCACTCCATCCCCCAGGCAGGGAGCAACTTCATGGATGCCATTGGAGGCTGCGTAGGGGTGTGAGCAGCCCTTTAGCTCAGGGACATCTAGCCCCCTGATGCAAGGGGCCAAGACACCAGCCCTCAGCAGCGTAGTTGGGGACCAGGCCCTGGGTATCGAGTTCCTAGTGCACATTGGGCCCACTCCTGCTGGTCAGGCCTCTTTTCTTCCTCCGTTTCCCTTACTGCTCTGCGCCTGCTTCCCATCCTCCTCCACTGCCCATGCTGCTCTGGACCCTCCGCCTCCCTGCTGTTCCCTAAACCATCTGAGTTTAGGATCCACCTTTTGCTCACCATTCACGGGCTGGACAGTGTTCGTAGTGGGGTGTGAACAAGACTCCAGCTTTCGAGATCCCAACAGGACTCTTGTGCAGGTATTCCAGCCCCACAGCTGACCAGACCTGTCCATATCCCCATCCCTACCGCTTGCCCTCTAGGCTTCCCTGAGGCATAGGCTACCGGACACCTGTATTTTCCCAGGCTCGGGACTTTGTCCGAACTGTGTGAGACTGAGCCCTGTGAATGAGCTCGAATGCGGTCTGGCTGGGATGGCTGTGAGGTGATCTTCAGAATCTGATGTAAATCCCCCACCCCTATTGAAAGCTGCTTGTGTTGTCTCATTACCTGGTTTAAATTGGCTTTGCTCTATTGACGTGAATCTACATCTGTTGAGGATCTGATCTTCTGAGAAACTCGGAATGTATCCCTGCATGATGGGGTCCTGGCTTGTGACTGGGGCTCCTAGGTGCTGTGGTAATACACACAATAAACAATAATTCATCATGGTGCAAGAGATGCAGTGAAGCTAGGGGAAAGGGGAAGTTATCCTGCATCTGGCGTGGGGTCAAACCAGACGTAGCAACACATGCTATCTAGAAAAGTTCACAGACCGCATGGATGTGGGTGTATGTCCAGTAATAGAATTGCCCTGCCAGCATGGGACAGTTCAGTGACCGTAAGGACCAGCCCACAGGTAGTGACCCTAACAGGACAGGAACGGGGTGTTAACCCCCTAGTGCATGCTGTGTAACCAAGAATGTGGTTGGTGGTGAGTGAAAGGCACCAGGAAGAATGTTTCCCTGTAAGCAGCATGGTTGGCCTCTGAAGTGACCCTTCCCCTCCCTGTAAAGTGGTCTCCTATCTGGGGCTGGAGGTACCTGATAATGAGGAGGGGAGTGGTACTGGTCGATCTGGCCCCAGGCATCTCTACCCCTGTGTGAGTGAGTGTTCTTGGGGCCCTCCTATGACCTCCTTCCAACCCTGGCTGCCTCTCCCTTGCCCCACTGTTGACATGAAATCCAATGTCTTCCTACATATATAGAAGCCTGGAATCCAGAGAAGGGTCAGCCAGGGACACAGCATGAGCTGAGTGATTTATAGAAGGCATCTGGGCTGTTTGGTTGGTTGCAGCTCCCCATTTGTGCCATTCAGGCTCCTGCAGTGCAACAGCGGATGCTGCTGCAGGGAGAAAGCATCACTCCCAGAAGCATGGTGGGTCCCTGCCCCTCCTGCTCCTGTCTTCTCTGCCCCTGGAGCCAGCGGCCTTTAGAGCTTCCCCAGCTCTCCCACCCTGGGGCAGCCACACAGCTCCTAGAGGCTCATCCCTCTGAGTTCCTTCCTCTCCGTTTCTCAGCCCCAGGTCAGCAGCACCAGCCCAGGGGTCATTGAGACCCAGTGTAACCTGAGAACATGATCCTTGCCAGGGTGGTGGAGTAACTGCCCTGTTTGCTGGAGCCCCCTGCCCTGAGCTTTCAGCAGGGAGGGTGGCTTCTGGGGTGGGTGTCTAGAGCTCTGTTTCAGATGATCCCGTCCCAGATTCTGGGGCAGAAGGCAAAGAAATTCTATTCTCTTCCTCTTTTTTCTCTCCTTCTCCACTCCCCATTTGTTCTCTTTTGTCCCCTCTCTTCTCTCTATTTTCTTCTTCCATTCCTTTCTCTCCTCCCCTCCTCCATTGCCTATACACTCTCTCTCTCCTTCCTGTCTGCCGTTCCCACTCCCCCCCCCTTCCCCTCCTTTGTTTTGCGAGTCTTCTGGCCTTACCGCCCAGTGACTGACAGGAGGCACTGCTCTGAGTGGGGCCAGTGGGAACAGGTGCTTGGGTCGCAGGGCTGGAAGGAAACCCAATCCCATCGGCAGGGCTGCCTTGCTAGCTGACTGCTGATGCACCCTACAAGCCCCGAGGTCGGGCCTGGGGGCTGCTGCCCGAGACAGAGCAGCCAGGTGGTGCCTTTCGGTTGGGGTCTTGGCTTGGTTGGGAGGAGCAGTTGCTTAGATTCGTGTCAGGCCCTGCCTAACTGGGATGGGCCCTCTCCCTGGCCTTGTCCAGGTTTAATCTGGGTTTAGACTCTGATGCGATTGCACTAGTGCAGGTAAGACCTTGCACGAGGAAGGGCCCTTTTTCTCTTCCCCTTGCCAGAGGCCTGCCCCTCTGCGAGTCACTTGTTTCCTTCTCCGGGGTAGGAGCCAGTCAATGGGATATCACATTCTAGCTGCAGGGAGGGATGGAGCTAATAAAGGTAGGGAAGGGGTTACAGAAGTGGGGAACGTGGCTGGAGTGGTGGAGCGAAGGGGGCAAGGTGGCTGCGTGAGAGCTGGAACCTGAGAATGATCTGAGCTGTAATCTATCTCGTCTATGTCTGTCTATACTTAGATCTAGTTTGTCCATGGCTATTTGTCTCTAGATCAGGGGTCGGCAACCTTTCAGAAGTGGTGTGCCGAGTCTTCATTTATTCACTCTAATTTAAGGTTTCGCGTGCCAGTAATACATTTTAACGTTTTTAGAAGGTCTCTTTCTATAAGTCTATAAAATATAACTAAACTATTGTTGTATGTAAAGTAAATAAGGTTTTTAAAATGTTTAAGAAGCTTCATTTAAAATTAAATTAAAATGCCGAGCCCCCCAGACCGGTGGCCAGGACCCGGGCAGTGTGAGTGCCACTGAAAACCAGCTCGCGTGCTGCCTTCGGCACCCGTGCCATAGGTTGCTTACCCCTGCTCTAGATCTAGATGTTACTGGATGACACTGAGGCTAATGCCTCTCGGAGGGAAGAGCGACCCCCTTTAGTGAATCACCAGCACCACATCCTGCAGCACCCTGGGCTTTCCTAGGGTGGGTCTCTCCTCCAAGTGCTGACAGGCTCCCCTCCCGCAGCTTAGTTCAGGGAGGGTTCATGAGACCCCAGTCTGTGGTGACCGTTCTCCAGGCTGAGCTTGCTGCCTTCGGTTTTCACGGCCCTTGTGACTCCAGTGGTTTTCATTCTCCTTCTGTCAGACCTGTTCGCCTCCCCCCACGCTGCGGGTGAGTCAGAGCGAAAGCAGAAGCTGCTGAGCGTTACTGAGGGTGAAGCCAAGGAGAACCGGCCGGGCTATTTTAAAACCGGCCTGATTTCCCCCTCCTCATTTCACATCAGGGGCCTGCCCTCACTTCGGCTTCCCTTTTCCCCTCACCCTCACCTCTCCCTCTCCTCAGGTGATTGGCTGAGGAATTTCCTAAGGGGAAATAGCAGAATTCTCCGCTCACCGCCACCCCCTGTTTCTTGTAAAGCAAGTTCACAGTTAGGGGAAGGAGGGAGGCACTGAGAGGCGCAGATTTCTTGGTTGTCCTAGGCCGTGTCTGTGCTCACAGACAGCCCCACTGAGAGACCAGTGGCCAGCAATCACAGTCGTTTGTCTCTTATTTTGTGTATGTAGAGTGCAAGCTCTTTGGGGCAGGGGCTGCCTTTTTGCTCTGCGCATGTACAGCGCCCAGCACAGTGCGGCTCTGACCTAAGTATAGGGCCTCTATGTGCTACTGTCATAGAAATAATGAACAATGATGGTGACCTCTTAAGCCTCAAGACGGATATGCAGGAGTTTGCACCCACCGAGCTAATCAAGAGCAATACCTGGTTACCTGCACGTGGTGGTGGTGGTGGCGTGTGCTATGCAGGAGGTCAGACTGGTGGATCTGGTGGTCTCTTCTGGGCTTAAACTGTATTTATTTATTTGGCATATGCAATCCGGTCATGCCAGGCCACAGCATTCTTCTCAACAATGTTCAAGGCACGACCTGCCTAAGCACAGGGGTCAGCCCTGGCCCAGCTACACCGATGGCTAGGCATTGACGGCTGACTCAGGGCATGTAAATAAGTTCCTCAGTCAAGATACGCCCTGGATGGTTTTCCTGTTTTACAGCGGTGTGAGGGAACCTCCTTGCTACTTGCTAATCTGTGCATTGATTCTCTGGGCCGGTGCATGTTTTTGTCTAGACTTCCCAGTGCTTCCAGTTGTCTTTGATCTGCCGATATTTCAGATGCTTTCATGGCAATCCCGAGCTGGATCCTGAAGGGCACAGAGTACCCTCAGGTCCCCCCCCCCCCCCGAAGGGATGTGAAGGCACTCGGCACCTGACAGAGTTCACCCCCCCATGTCCTCTCTCTCTTTCATCTCTTGGTTGTGTCAGCAAGGAGGGAGAAATGCAAACCCGACCAGAAACCTGGAGTCAGGAGGAGCAGGGTCGCTTGGGCATCACGTGGCAGAGTGAGGAGGCAAAGGTTGCTGGGGGCTCTGGTACTATGGCGATGAAGGGGCCATGTGAGACCCTGGATGGAGAGGGGCCACATTGTGCTCTGTTGCGATGCCGTGAATCTGGAGTAACTCCACTGAAGTCAGCGCAGCTGTTCCACATTTATGTCAGGGTCGCTGAAAGCAGGGTCTGGACTGGATGGATGGCCACGTTGCTGGGCATGGGGGATGGATGCCATCGTTCTGTCTGCACTGCCTGGGTCCGCTCCTGCGGGAGTGTGGACTTTCGGCAGCAGCAACAGGGCAGGAAGGGAAGCAGGTTCTGGTTTACGGTGACTGTCAGGGACAAGCCTGCGTTGTAATCTGAAGTGGGTGGTCATGGCTCAGTGCACGTCACATGACCCCCTCCTCCCCAGTCGATAGCCTGTTCTGACTGTGAAGGGCCCAGAGTGGGCTACTGGCATCCTGTAGGACCCGGCCTCTGTTTTGGCAGAGAGAGGCAGACTCATCCTGGAGCGGAAGCAGAGCTTACTCAATGCCGTAGGCTGAGAGCCGTTCTGTGCTTTCATTTCCTACTCCTCCCTCTCCCATCCTGCTCATCTCTAGGTTTGTCCCTACAGCTTCCTCCTCTTTGGGTGCTTCCAGCCCCTGCTGGCCTTGGACATGAGCTGGGGATGCAAATTCAGAGCCTCCAATGGCAGCACTAACTCCTCCAGTTCCCTGACCCAAGGGGACCAGCTGTGCATGTGAGAAGGGAGTTGGGCCTCTCTGGCCAGGCAGTCCTTGGCCTGGTTGCTGCTAGCAAGTGCTGGTGGGTTCTGTGCTGTCTGCAAGGAAATGGACTGAGGCCCACTCTCATCACAAAGGTGACCAAGCAACTTCACAAGGGCTGGGTTTGAAATCCCTCACCTGCACAGCTGTTCTCCGATCAGCCTCCCCAAGCCACCCTGTCCTCAGTGGTAGGGATTATTAACTGCTTCATTGCCAAAGCGTGCCCCAGGTATAATATTCATGAAACGTGCTCCTCCAGTTCAGGGTTTCATTTTCATTTGCTCTCCTGACTGTGTAGAGTTGCGGTGCGGCTTTTAAACAGCTGCTGTTTAATAGGGAAGCAATTTCAAGACCGTTTACAAAGTGCTTTTGGGTGCCTCCAAGATGGGCTCATATGATTTGTTGTCATTGCTGCTTTAAGGCTTTTCCTTGCATGGGACACTTGATGTTTGATTATTACTCCTCACTGGCATTAGCTGAGACTTGTCCACAGTCAGCCTTATTTTATTAGTTCCAGGCCAGTCTGTCATCTCTCCATCTCTGTGGCGTTTATTTCTGCACTTCCCTTGACTCTGCTGCCCCTCAAGGCTTAGCATCATCTTACAAATTTCGCCCTGTCCTCTGCTGTGTCTTCTAGCTAGTTTGCAAAAGTCATCTAACTGAAATGAGACTTAATACCCCTCCCAGTGGGACCCTATGGGCACCTCTCACCACTCCCCCTCCTCCCCCCCCAGCGAGATGAACCACCACATATAATTAATTACCTTCCTCTTGCCGTTCAATAGCCAGCTTTTGATCCATGTAATCGTATTTCTGTCCAAGCCGGCTTGATTTAATTTCCCCCTTAGGATATCGCGTGGCACTGTGTATCAGATGCCTCATTGAAATCCAGATATATTGTATCCACCACGTCTCCTCTGTCTAACATTATGTATTCTGTTTAAATAGAAAAACCCTTCAGATTTGTCTGGCTATATTTATTCCTAAGTAAGCCCGGGTTGTTTGGCTTCTGTGTTTCCCCTTTAAATATTTCCTCATTCCTTTTGGTAGAGGATGCGAGTTAACGCACAAAGAGGGTCTTTACTCTGATTGTTCTTTGTTCCCTCTTTAAAAATTGGTATCAGGCTGGCACAGGTTGAGCCTTGGAATGAATGGAAAAAACCAAATAAGCACCAGCTAGTAGCAGTTTTTTTTTCCCCCGTGGACCCTGGCCTCGATTTTTTTCAAAAGTGACTAGTGCTTTTGGATGCCTAGTTAGAGACCCCGTAAAGGGGCAGAGGGGCTCCGTGCTGTCTGATAATCAGGCCCCTTTAAGAGGTCTCATGTTAGGCCCCCAAACCTCTAGTGCAATGGTTCTCAACCAGGGGTAGGCAGAGGTCTTCCAGGGGGTACACCAACTCATCTAGATATTTGCTTAGTTTTACAACAGGTTACATAAAAAGCACTTGCAAAGACCGTACAAGCTAAAATGTCATACAGACAATGATTTGTTTATACTGCTCTGTGTACTATACACTGAATTGAAAGTACAATATTTATATTCCAGTGGATTAGTTTTATAAATATATGGTAAAAATGAGAAAGTAAGTAATTTTTCAGTACCGGCATGCTGCGACACTTTTGTATTTTTATGTCTGATTTTGTAAGCAAGTCATTTTTAAGTAGGATGACATTTGGGGGCAGGCAAGACAAATCAAACTTCTGAAATGGGTACAGTCATCTGGAAAGGTTGAGCGCCATTGCACTTCTGAAACTCTTGGCCTGTGTCTTTTTCCTGAGATGTAGAACTCCGGCCTTGCCCACCTGTAGGTCATGAGAGAGGGAGGATGGCCTAGTGGTTAGGGTACTAAGCTTAGACTTGGGAGACCTGGGTTCCATTTCCTACTCTGCCACAGACTTCCTGTGAGAGCTTGGCCAAGTCACCTAGTGTCTCTGTGCGTCAGTTTCCCCGTCAGTCCTGCCCTGCCTCACAGAAGGTTGTGAGGAGAAATGCTTTAGAAAAGACTGTGAGGTGCTCAGATGGGCCATATAAGTGCCAAGGATAGATGATGATGATGCATCTCTTCCCCCCCCCCCCCCCCGCACATCTCAGGTTTCTTATAACAGTGGGTCAGTATCATTGTTCCTGTTTTACCAATGGGGGAAACTGAGGCACACAATGGGGCTGTGACTTGCCTGGCTGAGGTCACACCATAAGTCAGTGGCTGTGCCAGGACCAGACCCTAGAGCTTGATTCTCAGTTACTCCGTTTCCATGCTGGAGGGAAGGGGGCTTTAAGCCGCTTCTGCACTGCCTGGATTCTGGAGCCGTGCACGGGCCTGCCCAGTCCCCTACAGATCTCGGGAAGCAAAGAATAACTACAGCACAGTACACTCTGCCTATGCCTCTGACCGCCCCCCCTTCCCCCCCATGCCAGAGGCTGGGAGCAGGGGCCATATGGAGCCTTTTCACTAGCTCACACTTGGCCATGCAGTGTCTTTTCTCAGGGGTCCGTTCCACGCCCTTTAAGACCCTTTTATGCTGCCAGAGTAGCACAGAAGGGCCATGACATCGCTGAGCATCAGTCCTCCTGTCTCTTGATTTGTACTCCAGTGCCCTATCCCCCCTGGGTCATGTATAGCTCTTTTAGAAAGCGTTGTGATGTTAGCTCAGGTGTCCTGGACAAATTCCCTTGGAGCTAATTGCATCCTGCCTCCACGAATACCCTTTGCCGTTTCCACTGGACTTATTTTCTCCAAAATGCAGTGCATCCTTAAACAGCACCCTGTATTTTGCCTCAGAGGTGACTGCATTTTAGTGGTGCGAGAATTGATTGCTAATACAGCAGCAACTCTGTAGTGAAGGGGATGAGACAGTTTCCATTCTGAGCCCAGTTTTGATGTGTTCCCACCCCCTAGAATATTAAAATGCTTTGAGGCCTTTCTGAATGAAAAACACTCAGTAAATGTAAGTCATTGTCTGGGCCTCTGGACTGGGTTATTATCCAGAGCTGTTGATTGGTGTATGTGTGTGTGTTGGGGAGCAAAGATATGGTATTTAAAAACAATACACCTGATCAGACAGTGTCTCCATGTACCCTCCACCTTCCACATCAGATAGGTAGCATTAGCCTCGCTTTGCAAACAGAGAGAATAAGGCATGGAAAATTTAGGGGACTTGCTTGTGGTCCGAAAGCCACAGATGGAGCTCAGGGGTCCTGGCTTGTGCCTTAAATGCAAGATCATCCTTCCTCCCTCTTCCTTGGTTATCAGCATCATGGGTTCTCAGGTGTTCGAGTGTGCAAACCTTGGAGAAGAGGCAAGGGTCAGAAGTGAAGCGCTGACAGGACTGTGTGGGATGGGAGTTAGACAAGACCTCTCCCCTTGCTGCATTTTTCTGCTCTGGATTGGCCTCTGTAGGACACTTCGTAGTGTCACAGTTCATGGGAGTGGCATGTCTTGGCTGAGTGGGAAAGGTACCCCATGTCCCCCTGACCACGCTCAGTTCCTTAAGTCCATTCAGAATATACAAGGAAGCGTCCCTTCCCTGCATTGACAGATTCACTGCTCCTGCTGCTGAATTGTGCACCTCCTGCCTTCTTCATCTCTACTAATATCTCTCCTCTCCCCTCCTCCCCGCCACATGTCTTCAGCCACTGCAGTCTGGAGGGAAAATTCTGCTTTGAACCACTCACCATCTTCCCCAGGTTATGGATGATGGGCTATCCTAGTGTGAGCTAGCAATTAGAGTAGTGGACTGGGAGTCAAGACCCCTGGGTTCAGTTGCACAGCCTGCATCGGCAGGTGGTTTAGTGGATTTGTTCCCAAACTTTTCCTAAGGTGACTCACCAACTGCATTTTGTCTTATTTTTATTTTGTTTTTGCGACCCATCATTACATATAAACACACTCTGCCCCGGCACTGCAACCCTAACCCCAGTGAGCCGTGCCTGCACTGACCCAGCAGCTCCTGTCCCGCAGGGCCAGGCCAAGCTCCGGGCTCATGGTGGGCTCACCCCCACCCCTGCAGGAACTCCCCCTGGCCCGAGACAGAAGGAAGGGTGTGTTTGCTTAGGCAAGGGCCCCGGGATGGGTTAATCCGGCCCTGGATGTGGTGACCCACTTAGAACCTTCCCGCGACCCACCATTTGGGCGACTCTTGTCTAGTGGGTAGAGCAGACGGTCCCAAGTCAGGACTCCTGGGTTCTATTCCCACTGACTCCCTGTCCCCATCTGGAAAATGGGGGTAATGACACTGAGCTGTACCTACCTTGCAGGATGGATGAGTCAGTAATGCTCAGGTAGGGTGGCTCCCTCTGGAGCCCTCTCGTCTCTGCAGGCTTCTTTAGCACTGCTTCACTGCACCTGAATGGGCTCCCATCCCCTTTGTATGGACAAACAAGAGCCCTGTCTGTGTCTGGCTGCGTCGCTCTCCGTCGCCTCGTGCTGCCTCTCTCGCCTCCAGACTCTTGCGTGCAGGCTCGTGGGACAGAAGGGGCATTGTTTGCATTGTTCGAGGGTTAAGGTTTCACTCTGGATTTGAGTTTAATTACTCCTGACAGTCTCCCCACCACCATGCTATGGGGAGCACCTCTAGGTTTAGGGGACAAGGGAGACTGGGTGTGGGTCATGCAAGGCCAGCTAAGAGACAGTTAAACCGTGTCATTCCACTTCCCGTGGAAGGCTCTTTTCTTTCTTCCTCTTTCTCTCTCTGGCTGTCTTTCTCTTTTTCATGTTCTCTTTCTCTTCACATATCTTTCTTTTGAGTCCCGCCAACAGCACATCAATGGGATTTCCCTTGAAATCCAGGAATAACTAACTAGCTGTTACCCTCTTTCTTCTCTCTCTGGCCTATTCTCTTGTCTTTCCCTTTGTGCTCCCACCCCCACCCACAGCTGGGTTCCTGGCCCTTGGGTTTCTCTTGTAGCAGTAGACACATCACCTGGAAGCTCTCCATGGAAATAAGAGGCAGTCTTGGGTCTGGGTGGGTGGCAGAATATCTGGAACCCTGACTGGTCCCTTGTCTCAGAACTGGGAAGTGCCTCAATCCAGGGCATCGATTTCCAGCTTCCAGGAGAAACCAGCACAAAAAGATCAGGGAGTGAGCGCTGGGGTCTGGATTCGCCTCACTGCAAGGATTCCACGCATTGCTGGTTTTCTTCACCCACCCACTTTCTCTCCCTCCTATTGGGCAATGGCTCTGATTATGAGCTCTCTCCCCTTCTTCTGCCAACTGGCCCGTGTTTGACAGCAAGGCAAAGTGACTTTGTCATGAAAGAGCCTGGCATCCGAGTACACGCAGGGTCCAGGCCTGAATCATTTCCTCTCCCAGAGCAGGGACAGCAGTGAGTCCAGGCACAATGGGACTAGAGGGACGAAGGCCAAGATTGAAAAGAAATGGAGGGGCCTGAACTGAGGCTCCTTGGCGCCTACTTAGATATGTGGCTGTGTTCAGCTGCTATGCCCACAGGACCTTCTGGTGCCTGGCATTTCTGAAAATCAGGCCTTGCTTATCTAGGTACCGAAATATCGACCAGGGCACCGCATTTTAGACCCCTATTTTTGAAAATCTTGGCTGAATTTCCAATCCCTCAGCAGAAGATGGCCTACTGAGGTCTGTGGGGTGGAGAACATCAGGCCTGAATCACTGGAAACTTCTCTTCCCCCCTTCCCTAGCAGAGGGTTGTGCCTTTGGTCCCTTGATATGGTAGCATCCCTTGGGAAAGGGGTTTGGGTCAATGAATGGGGAGCATGCACCATGGCCTAGTGGATAGAGCACTGGACTAGGACTCAGGAGACTTGGTTCTATTTCCAACTCTACCGCTGGTGTTGGGTGAGTTTGGGCAAAGTCTCATCCTTGCCCCGTGCCTCAGTTTCCCCATCTGTCCAGTGACCTCCTTTATAAAGTGCTTTGAGCTCTCCTGATGAAAAGTGCCAGATAAGAGCTAGGGATTATTATTTATTCCGAGCGCCTTCAGTGGGTCATTCCAGATCAGTGGTCGAAGGTGGAAAGATGTTGATTTTGGCCCCAAGTTTAGTGTTGTTTTTTTTTGTTTGTTTGTTTTTTTTAAACCCCAGGATTTTACAAACCGAAGGACAATTTTTGAAGCTGTCACGGGAAAGAGTGGATGGCTTTTTTGTGTATCCCTCTTTTGGGGGTTGGTTTATTGCCGTGGCTGTTTATTTGTGCTGGGGCCTAAAGATCGAAGCTCTGTTCTGCTCGGTGTTGATTGGGAGTCAGAGGCTCTTTTCCTGAGTCTGGGAGGCAGTTTGACCCACTGGTTAGAGAACTGACTTCCCGCGGTTCAGTTCTCTGCACCACCACAGGTTGCCTGCAGGTCATTCAGCCTCTCTCTGCTGCAGTTCTCCAGATATAAAGCAGGGATAATAATCCTTCCTTCCTTTGCCTCGTGTATTTCGATTGTAAGCTCTTCCGGGCAGGGGCTTTATTACTTGTACGTACAGCACCTAAAGTCCTCATAGTTAACCCTTATATCGCGCTTTTTAGAACGATCCCCCAGGGAATAGTCACAGGCTGGCGCTGCCTTAGTAGGACTAGTCTTGCAGTCCTTATGGGACACTGGGGCCCTGATCTTGGCTGGGATGCCACTGGTGATAGAGGTCACTTGGCTGTGGATGCAGCTGTCATACAGAGAAATATTCTGGGTTGCCATGGGCAAGCTCCTTTGCTGCCCCGTGTCTCAGTTTCCCCATCTGTAAAACGGGGATAACATTACTGACCCTCCCTACATGAAGCACTTTGAGATATCTAGATGACAGGCACAACCTAAGAGCACTGCCATTAGAGCCGGATCCCTTGGGCTTGATTTAATCCTATCGCAGCCTTTGCTATGGTCCAACACATCCCGTTTCTCTCTCTCTCTCTCAGCAATTCCTTTGTGCCTCGGGAAGAGCTGTGACCTGCCCCACACGTGCACCATGGCGTCGCGTATCGGCCTGCGGATGCAGCTTATGCGGGAGCAAGCGCAGCAGGAGGAGCAGAGGGAGCGGATGCAGCAGCAGGCGGTGATGCATTATATGCAGCAGCAGCAGATGCCGCTGGCCCCCACGCCTGCCATCAACACTCCAGTCCAATTCCAATCCCCACCATCCGTGCCGGGAGAGGTCTTAAAGGTACAGTGCAGATTAGTTTGTTTCCTTCTTTCTGGGGGGGGAGAGTCTTGGCCTTGTTGAGAGCTCTAATTGTTTTCCCCTGCCTGGGGTGTGTGTGGATTTTTAGGTTCAGTCGTACTTGGAGAACCCCACAACGTATCATCTGCAGAAGTCACGGGACAAGAAGGTCCAGGAGTATATCTCTGAAACCTACGGGAACAAGTTTGCTACTCACATCAGTCCTATCCGGCACTCTCCAAAGCCTCCCCCTGCCGCCTCGCCGGGCGTCAGGCCCGGCCATGTCATGTCCTCTTCAGCCGGCAACAGCGCCCCCAACAGCCCCATGGCCATGCTCAACATCAGCTCCAATCCGGAGAGGGAGGTAAGGAAATGGCTTGGGTTTATAGAGCACCAAGATGACTAGGGGAGAGGAAGGGAAGGATTTAAAAGTGGCATGTGATCAGTGTCTCTCCAGTCCTGGCTTCTCTCAGCGGAGGCGCTATAAGGAGCAGAGCGGAGAGCTGGGATTTCCCAGCAGGAGGCATGGTGGGACATAAGATATAAATACCTAGCTAGCATGTAGCGCGTTTCATGGACCAGGTAGCACATAGCATCAAAAATGAAACCACTGAACTGAGGAAACCCTCAGCTGTCTCTTCGTTTTCGCCCGGTGACCCCGCACCTCCAGCCGTGTGCTCTATCAGAATGCAACTTTCTCTTCCAGATAGACGAGGTCATTGATGACATCATGCGTCTGGATGACGTTTTGGGCTATATTAACCCGGAAATGCACATGCCCAACACCGTGAGTGTCTCTGATTGACTTCCGGACGGTTATCCTGACTCTGGAGGGAGGGGAGGAACCTGCATTTGACATGTGCGGGCTAGGGAACAATTAGAGTATATGTGCTCTAGGTTAGGGGAGACTGAGCTCTTCCAGCTAAAGGGACCCTCCAGGGAGAGTGGTGACCCTGCTACCCATACCCTCTGGGACGGATTGTCTGTGGCTCTCTGCCCCTTCTCTTGGTGGCCGAGAGCCAGGGTAACCACTGTACACTAGTGCAGTCTCGCAGACCTGGCACGGGGGGCGTGGACAGAGCACTGCTGTGCTCTTGCTATTCTCAGCTGCCAGGCCAACCCCTCGGGGCTGTGGGGAGCAGAGAGTAAACTAGAGCGGCCTCAGTGGCTGCTCTAACACACTGGGGGCCAGACAGGCTTTCGGCCGGGCTCAAAATATAGGGAGGCTCACCGGAAGCATGAAGCCGCCTTTACCACCCTGCCCCCTCAATTCCTGCCCTGAGCGGAGCTCGGCTGGAACTGAGAATCTGGCAACTGGGGTGTCCCTGCATCGATTGCTGCTACTAACTGTCAAGGCTGCAGCCCGGGATTTTGCTGCACACTCTCCGTATGTCAGTGATGGCTTTTGCCTGGCCCAGCGCCCGGCAGGCAGTGGGAAATCATGCGTTGTGGTGTGTACAAACTAACTGAGCCTCTCTCCCCCTGCCCAGCCCCTGGAGTTGTAGTGATTATTATTGCCGAGTAAGTCAGCAACAAGTGCTAGTCTGAGCTGGCTGCAGCCTGACCTAGAGACAGTAAACATCAGGTTGGCATTGCTATGTGTGGGCTGGGGGAGGGAAAAGCTGTGCAGTAGCATGACTGACTGCTATGAGACTCCATGAGCCCTTTGGTTAGGCTCCTGCTTTTAAATGAGCCCCAAAGGGCTGGGAGGACTTAACAGATTCTAAGCCCAGAAGGGACCATTGTAATCATCTAGTCTGATGTCTTCTACCAGAGCTCTAGAACCTCTCCCAGCTGTTCCTTTTATCTCAACCGTTTCTTGTGCGGGAGCTGACGCCTGACTTTTTTTTTTTTTTTTAAAGACTTCTGGTCTTGATTAAAAAAACCCAGATTCTGTTTTGTGCAACCGTGACTGTCCCCCATCGTGCAAACTCAGCAGGCTTTGAGGCCTACATTCCCTGCACTGGCTGCTACCACTTGAACTTCCGGCCTGACTGTGAGGATCACAGTCTGGTGGTTAGAGCAGGGGAATCGGGAGTCTTGGTTTCAGTTCTTGATTCAGCCACTGCGTGTCCATGGGCGAGTCCATTTACCTCTCAGTGTTGCCATCTGTAAAATAGGGCTAAGGATACCTAACTCCCAGGGTGCCTGGTGAGGCTTTCTTGATTGATGCTTTGAGATCCTGTCCTTGGATGGAAGGCACCATAGAAGGTGAAGATTGATTGATTGATTTTTAACATCCCTTTCCGTCACCTAGCGTCCCACAGTGAGAACGTATCATGCAGCAGTGAGGCAACTTAGGGCTTTGTAAATGTTTCTAGCTGGGGTTTTTGGTGGGGCTTAAGGGAGTTAGTGCCTAGCGCCTAGTGAAAGTCAATACCTCCCTTAGAAAATCTCAGCCTGATGGATTCCACGTCTGAGTCATCAACACCCTGCCCCTCGTGAATTAGGTTAGTAGCCTTGGTCTCATTTTGCACATAGGGAAACCGAGGCACGGAGTGGTGAGGTGACTCCCCTAAGGTCCCGCAGAGCAGGGAGTAGAAATCAGGAGTTTCCAGCTCCCAGTTGCATGCAGCCCCTAGATTGTGGTGCTTTCACGCTAGGCCTTATGATTTGGAATCTCCCCGGAGGGCCAGCCCTGAGCCAGCTTTCTAGCTCCCTGATCCCATCTCCCGCTCGTCCAGGAGGAGGACGAGAACCATACTAGTCACGTGCTCCCTTGTTTTTCAGCTTCCAATGTCCAGCAGTCACATGAATGTATATAGTGGTGACCCCCAGCTGACGGCCTCCCAGGTGGCTGTCACCAGCAGTTCCTGCCCCGCTGACCTCACTCAGAAGAGAGACCTGACAGGTAACGCATGTGAGTTTTGACTGCAGCCTATGTGTGCGTCCGTGTCTGTCAGGTTGGGCCAAATCCTGCGTCAATGCTCGTGCCACTGATGGTGGCGAGGGTTACGTGGGATGAGGGTCAAACAGAATCCTGCCCACCCTGTTTGACGTTAGGTACCGAGTGATGCTGGGAGAGGTGGTGAGAAAACACAGCTTTGTAACAAGTGTGGTGTGACCTCTTGGGTCTGTCTTGTAGATGCCGAGAACCGTGCCTTGGCTAAAGAGCGTCAGAAGAAGGACAATCACAACCTGAGTGAGTGGATGGTTCATTCTAGCTGCAAGGCTGGGTCTCCTGCCCTAGTTTCCTTCAGCCCAACCCCCGTTCTTTTCCTGGAGGCCCCTCTGTCTGTATCGCTGGTTTCCCTTTCACTCTACCTTCATCCTACACATCTGTCTGAACAGCCCATTCCACCTAGCACCTCTTGTGCTTGGCGTATAGGGATCCCCCGAGCAGGGCTCCATCTAACCCAGTACCCCGGCTGACAATGGCCAGCCCCAGATGTTTCCGAGGAAAGTATAAGAAACCCCATTATTGTGGTTATTTTATTTTTATTGCTGTAGTGTCTCAGGTCCCCAGTCATGGACCAAGCCCCCATTACACTAGGGGCTGTACATACAGAACAAAGAGACAGTTCTTGCCACAAAGGTCTTACAATCGAAGTAAGATGAGACAGTCTCTTCTGGACAGTTATGGGATAACCTGTTTTGGGGGAAGTTTCTTCATGAGCACTGTCAGGCCCTCATTACTGGCTTGTGCCCTGAAATATGAGGGTTTGTATCCCATAGTTATTGGTACCATGTCTAATGTAACTAATATTCTCTTTCTCCATAGAAATGTCTCTTCCTTTGTTTGAATAGTGCTAAGCTCTTGGTCTCAATGGTTTCCTATCCTAAATCTCTCCCACCCCACCTCCGAGCCCCCTTGTCATACCCAGTACCTCCTATGACACCACATGCTACCCTCAACCACTTCTCTCCCATCCAATGTGGCTCTACACGGCCCACCTTTCCCAACGTCTCTTGCAACCCACCCTCCTCTCTATACCATCCCTCACCCACTGAATGTTTCCCCATCTAGATCTTTGCCACCCCACCTCTGACTGCCCTGTGCCCATGGAATCGATCACATGTAAACTGCAGTCCTCCAGAATTGAAGGATGCATGTTTGGGTGACCGGGACAAACCAGCATCTGAATAGCTCTCCTAGTCCCTTCGCCCAAAGCTGGGTGAGGAGAACAAGGGACGAGAATCTCTCTGGGGAACTTGGTGATTCCCATAATCCAGGCTGGGGACAGTGGGGGGGCTGAGTGTGGTACAAACAGCAGAGCGTTGCAGCTGGTCCCAAATTCCTAAACCTGGGTCAGTTTCCATCTCTTTCTCTTCCCTCTCTTTAGTTGAAAGAAGACGAAGGTTTAACATCAATGATCGCATCAAAGAACTCGGAATGCTGATCCCAAAAGCCAATGATCTGTAAGTATCACTGCAAGCAGTACAAGTCGCCTTGTCTTACATATCCCATGTGGATTTGGTGGTGCGTGGCAGAGGAATTGTTAAGGATGGTCCAAATGGTGTGGCCCTGGGGGATGAAACTTATTCTGTAGATCAGGAGAAAACTTCCTAATGGCAACCGTTGAATGTTCGTCCCAGAGAAACAGTGGGGGGTCCCCTTGTTTGACATGTAAAACTTAACTGGACAAGGCACCTGAGGATTTACTGTGGAGATCAAGCTTTCCCTGGCCAGGGGATGGACTAGATGTAGATGATTGTCTGCTGTTCCTAGTAACAGCTTGTTCCAGTGCCGAGTCAGATTCTGTTTCACACACTGAGAATTTTCATTCCTTCATCTGATCTTCCAGCTGGGCAACTGCTTTGATACTGGCCGGTCAGGTGTCAGTGTCTGGTCCCACATCGAACTCCCTAGGAGTCTGGCGCTTGGTGTTTTCAGAGACTGGGATAATGGCATGTGTATATTGACCCAGGCCAGTGCCATTCCCTACATCAGTGTGTCCAGGATGGTAATTCAGGGCATTACATTTGCAGAGGCGCATTTCAGTACAGCAGTGCTCTGCAGAACTTGTCCGGGCCTTGGAGCTGGTTAGAAGGAGCTGACAGCACAGACCGTAATGACTTCTCCCATGTTGTACCCCAGGGATGTTCGCTGGAACAAAGGGACAATCCTGAAGGCCTCGGTTGATTACATCAGGAGGATGCAGAAGGACCTGCAGAGGTCGCGGGATCTGGAGAATCACTCTCGGCGTCTGGAAATGACGAATAAGCAGTTACTGATCCGTATCCAGGTGGGTTCCTATCTTCCCCCCGTCCCTCCCTGTTCTAACCCAGCCTGAGGGTACGTCCTCACTGTAATAAGAGACCCACGGCACGGCCATGGGTCACCTAGGTCAGTTGACTTGGGCTCACGTGGCTAGAGCTGCATGCTAAAAATTGTAGTGTAGCCATGCAGTCTTGGGCTGGAGCCCGGGCTCTGAAGCCCTGTGCAGGAAAGGGCGTTGGAGGGCAGGCTCTGGCCTGGCCTATGCTGCTGTCTTTAGCTCCACGAGCCTGACTCAGTTGACCCAGACTTGGAGACTAGGTGCCACAGTTTTTTTTTTTCTTCTCTTGGTGTAGACGTACCCTAAAACACCTTCAGGCGCTCCAATCTTGTTCTTGCCCCTTCACAGTGGGTCTGGGCCAGATTCTGTTCTCCCTTAAGGCCCTGCAATTGGAGCATCTTCATTGACCTAAATGGAGTCTGTCCAGACTCACGCTGGCATCACCTGAGATTCATTTCTGTCCCTTTGAGATGCTCCATGCACACGCTGAGCCAAAGCTAGTGAAGTCACTGGCTAGGTTCCCACTGCCTTCGGTGGGCTTTGCATCAGGCCCCTAGCAATGCTGTTTGCACAGCTCACTTACTGCAGACATTCAGGTGTGGTAAGGGGCTGCTCCTGTCTTGTGACTGACTTGAGTGCTGCTTTGCAGGCCAGGCCCTTGGCTTGCAGCCCACCAGTGACAGGGACGAGCTAGTTTGGGAGAGGTTCCATTCAGCACAAGGAACGCTCGTGGCAGTCGCGTGGGAGCCAGGCTTGCTGTGTTCGTAGCTGTTCCTGCCGTGGGGTGGCCTGTGCTTACCGGGCTGTGGCACTTGAGCTAACCCTTTCAAACCTGTTTGCTAATGGCAGGCTCCAAATCCATCTCTGGGCACCTAAAGAGAGGTTTTTAAGGAGCCTCGGTATGGATTTATGAGGCTCACTAGGCCGCCAGGTTGACCTAGGGTTTATGGTACCTGGTGGGGATGCTGGTGCCAGCTTTACCCGGAGATTTCATGTAGAGTAGCGAACAGCCTGCTTGCACTAAAGCACTGAGCCCACAATGTCTGCCTCACCTTATCTTTGGGTCGCTGAACACTGGAATTCAGCCTATGAAATAGCAAACCTGGCAGGGACTGGGGACTTTATGGGTTAAAGTTTGAAGTGCTGTTTTCTTCTTTGCCTCTTCCTCCTTCTCTCTTTCCCCGGGCATCCCCTCCCACTCCTCCTCTCTTTGTGTAGTTTGCCATCTTTCCCTTCTGCTGTGTCTCTTGGAATCCCTTCACCCCTCTCCAAGGTCCCCGGCTGTCTGCCTTTTCTATCTGGCCTTGTCACCGGTTCAGTCCCCTGAGAGGGATATTTGAAAGGGGTGGTGCAGCTCGAGGATTTGAAGTGAGCCATGCTTAGTGGCAATGGGAAGAGGTGGGAGTAACCACAAAAATGCTGTTAGTGGTTCTGGGAGCCATGGGTCTTATTTGCCGTACTTGGAGTGGGTGGTGGCCAGGGCGAAGGTGGTCAAAAGTGCCTGACTTAAGACATCTGAAACGGTCCTGATTTTCAGAGGGGCAGGTCCTCAGCCCTGTCTGAAAATCAGGCCCCTTGAAGGGGTCTCAAGTTGGGGGCCCAAAATCATTAGTCGCTTCGGACAGTCTTGGCCTGTAGCATCCGCACTGGCAGCTTTGTAAACCCTGCGGTCCTTAATGTGACAATGGTGCCTTTCACTCATTATGCCTGGCTGCCGGATTGTGTCCGTTCAGCTCTCAGGCTGGGGGAGGGTTCCCCACAGAGCAGTTAGTGGCTCCCTCCCGCTCCCTGTTGTGTCGTTGGTGCCCCTAGTAAGGACTCCTGGCTTGTGTGCTTTGTCCTACAGGAGTTGGAGATGCAGGCACGCCTCCATGGGCTGCCCGCCTCCTCACCCTCCGGCGTGAACGTGGCAGAACTAGTTCAGCAGGTCGTGAAGCAAGAAGTGACCGGAGAGGATGGGTCGATGGAGCCTCAGCAGCCCCAGCTACCTCCAGACCATGAGACGCAGCAACAGCCACCCCTGCCGCTGCTGCCTCCGTCTCCCTACCAGCTGGACTTTACCCATGGCCTGAGCTTTGATGATGGCTCCAGAGGGTTCCGCGACCAGCTGGACCCCAGCCACCATGTCTCTTTCCCCTCTTTATCCAAGAAGGAGCTGGACTTGATGCTGATGGAGGACACCATGTTACCTCTGGCTTCTGACCCCTTGTTCTCCGCCATGTCCCCCGAGGCCTCCAAGGCCAGCAGTCGCAGGAGCAGTTTCAGCATGGAGGATGCTGACATGCTGTGACAAGGAGCCGCTCGGAGCCTGGGGAAAAGGACGAGGAGTGAGGCTTGTCGGTGAAGACACGCCCCCACCCAAGAGGACCCCAGCCCACACTTGAGCCTACATAGAAATACATTTCTCTATGCAAGCGTTGTCACAGTCACTGGGAAAGTCAGACCCTTGTTGCTACAACTTGATCTGCAAACTTTCTTGCTTTGCCATTAACTAAGCGGAGCTCCCTGGCTTCGAATGACCCTAGATTTACAGCCCAGCTGCCTTGCCTTTCAGCTAAACTTCCCACAAGCCACATGCAGTGCAGGAGTGGAGGCTGGAAGCCGGGCTGTCAGGTATGAGAAGGAGCCTTCGAGTCCTGGTGGAGGCTAACAGGGGGCTTGTCGCTCAGAGCGCCTTGCTGCAAATGTGCATCCAGCCAAGCTTTACCACGTGAACCCGTGTTCCCTCAAAGTCTTCCCAAGCCCTGGCGCTATCGCCCTGAAGACATCGGCAGAGGCTGCCTTGTACCGTGTTCCCGCATTGGGCTTCCCCTTCTCTTTTCGGGCAGGGATGTGCAGCTTTCCTGAGGGAGGGTGTGGTGTCCCTGGTCGTCACGGCATAGGGGAGGTGTGTTTCTCAAGGCTCATTGGGTAAGAAGGCTGCAGGGGGGAGGAGGAAGAGGAGGAGGAGGGTAATCTGAACAAATTATTTAGTGATACCAGAGGGACACTTTCAAAGCCGGGAGCAGGAGTTGGATGCAACAGTCTCATTTATTTGTCACCTGGGTTTGTAAAGGTACCGGCTTTGAGAGTGGACCTATTGAGACCCGCTCAACTTCCACCCTATTAGAGATGGGACCCAGCCTCCAACTTCGGAAGTGGGTTCCTAACCCTCGAAAGCGTGTAGGGGGTTGGGATGCCGGTTTGGGCCCATCTCTGCTTCCTCTCAGTCTGTTCAGATGAATCCTGAAACTTCCAAGTGATATTTGGTCAAAACCATCAGTGTGCGCCTGGTAGGGAACTAAACCCTTACTGATGTTTCCAGACACCAGCTCTGGCTTTGCACCCGCACTTATTGGTGCCAGCCATTTTGCACTATAAAGCACTTGGGCAGCTTTTTCAAATGCACCTAAGGGTGTGTTCACACTGCAGCTGGGATAGGGTGACCAGAGAACAAGTGTGAAAAATCAGGGTGGGGCGTAATAGGCGCCTATCTAAGACAAAGCCCTGAATATCGGGACTGTCTCTATAAAATCAAGACATCTGGTCATCCTAGCTGGAGCGAGCCTCCCAGCCTAGGCAGATACCTGGTAGCCGGGCTCACGCTAACAGGCTAAGAACAGGAATGTGCTGGTTGCATCGCGACCCGGGGTTGAGATGGGCTTGTACTCAGGCTGGCCTGCATTGCTGCCTGTGCCGTGCCATTTATATTGTGGTTTTTAGTGGGCTAGCTGGAGCAGAGCGAGCATGTGTTCGCCTGCCTGAGCTGGGAGGCGCACTCCCATCTGCACCCGTAGACGTGCCCTGAGTGACTTGCGACTACCGAGTATGTCTTTGGGCTGCATCTGAACCTGAGACCTGGGGGCATATGTGTGTGGGAACCTCCCCTATGAACCACACCTGGAAAAGAGGTTTGCATGTGCCCCTGTAAACTGAAACCTCCAAGTTGGGACCCTCATACCCACATCCCCAGTGCCTGAACCTAGCAAATCAAGCTCATGGAAGGCACCCTAAATGACTGGTTCAGTTATCGTCAGGGTGAGCTTAGATCCCTTCTTCCGTTAAAACACTCAGAGGGCCAAATCCTGGCAGGCTTTGAGTGCCCTCTGCTCCCAGTGAAATAAGTGAGACCTGACTGAGTTGTTTTCTTTCTCAGTCTTTACTCAGGCAAGCCACCCATTGGGGCCAGTGGGAGGTTTTGCCTGAGTTAAGGGGCCTCTGGGTTTGGCTCAGTGTGTTCAGTGTCATCACGAACATGTGGAAGATGGCCACATGAGGTCAAGGGACCTGGATCCAAATGCTTTCTGCTGAAATGTCCATGGGAGGGAATTTTTCTGCCCTTAAAGAGCACAAACCCAGCCAGCAGGGCCGGCTCCAGCTTTTTTGCCCTCCCAAGCGATGAAGCAGAATAAATAAATAAAGCCACAATTGGCACTTCGGTGGCAGCTCTACCGTGCCGCTTCATTCTTCGGCGACAATTCGGCGGCGGGTCCTTCGCTCCAAGAGGGACTAAGGGACCCGCTGCCGAATTGCCTCCGAAGACCTGGACGTGCCGCCGCTTTCCATTGGCCACCCCAAGCACCTGCTTTCTTCGCTGGTGCCTGGAGCTGGCCCTGCCAGCCAGGGGTAGAAGCTGGGGGAAGTTACATGGGGTGGAGGGGAATCTGAGTTCATTGCTCAATGAACTTGGCTCTGAAGAGGAGGAGAACAAGGTCTCTGTTCTACAGGGTTCTCAGGCAGCACTGAGGAGCTCAGTGATACGGGAAAACTGGAGTTCTAAATCTCTCAGGTGGGTGCTCCTCCAACCCATGCCGCCCCTTCTTGAGGTTAATCCCAGAACCAATATCCCTTTGACGAGGAATTGCCCGGGAACGTTAAAAACAACCTCTTCCCTCCAACAAGTCCCTCTTCGACTTCCTGTGTCTTCATGTTCAGGTTGGGCTCTCTCTCGCTGGGCGTGGCATCCTAGAAACCGTGGAAATTAGCCCTGCTGAGCTCAAAAGCAAACATCAAGGAGTTATCCTACTCTGGGAAAGGTCTCTTTTGTGTCCTCATTGTGGCTCTCTGTCTTCCCCTTCGCCCCCAGTTGCTTCCATGTCCGCTTCCATGTTTCTGGCAACACAAGCCATGTTTTCGCTGATTGGAAGAGGATATTTCTATCCCTGACCAAAACAAAGTTTGGTCCATTAAGAGAATGGAATCGAGGACTCCTTCAACATGACCAGCGCTGTCTCCTGACCTCATTTACGTCGTCATAATTCTGAGCTGGGGTTCTTCAGACAGAAGGCAAATCGGTCTTTATACTGTGTCTTTTGGATCCTTAATGTAAACTTGTATCTGGGCCCCCACATAGAGACTGGGTAACAGGGCAGCCACCCTGGTGTGAAGCAGCAGGAGGAGGATTGTACGTTAGTAATGATTGCCAAAATCTTAGCCAGGGCTCTTTGGCTTCTAAGAGTCAATTTCCCCCCCCCCCCCCATCCTCAGATAGTTTTTGGCCTAAAGAGCCAAACCACTGAAGAATTTCTTTGCACAGCTTCATAGCTCAATTGTTTTCTGCTTTCTCAGTGCTGTTGATGTCGGCACAGCCACAAGGGGAATTGGGATGGGGAAGAGGGGTGTGGGGATCACTTTTATTTAAAAGAAAAGATGACAGTATTCTACAGTAAGAGCCTAAGGGGCATATGGGGAAGATGGGGAAATCTTTAGTAATGATTAGGGTTGTCAAGTGATTAAAAAAATTAATCGCAATTAATCATGCAATTAATCGCGCTGTGAAAAATAGAATACCGTTTCTTTAAATATTTGTGGATGTTTTCCACATTTTCAAATATATTGATTTCAGTTACAGAATACAAAGTGTACACTGCTCACTTGATATTTATTTTTTATTCCAAATATTTGCATTGTAAAAAAACAAATAGTATTTTTCAATTCACCAAATACAAGTACTGTGGTGCAATCTCTTTATTATGAAAGTTGAACTTACAAATATATAATTATATGTATATTTGTACAAAAAAAAACCTGCATTCAAAAATAAAACAATGTAAAACTTTAGTTTAGAGCCTTCGAGTCCAATCAGTCCTACTTCTCGTTCAGCCAATCACTCAGACAAACAAGTTTGTTTACATTTGCAGAAGATAACGCCGTCTGCTTCTTGTTTACAGTGCCACCTGAAAGTGAGAACATGCATTTGCATGGTGCTGTTGTAGCCAGCGTCACAAAATATTTACATGTCAGATGCGTTAAAGATTCATATGTTCCTTGATGCTTCAAACATCATTCCACAGGACATGCGTCCATGCTGATGACGATTTCTGCTTGATAACGATCCAAAGCAGTGCGGACTGACACACATTCATTTTCATCATCTGAGTCAAATGCTACTAGCAGAAGGTTGATTTTTTTTTTTTTTTTTTTTTGGTGTTTTGGGATCTGTAGTTTCCACATCAGAGTGTTGCTCTTTTATGACTTCTGATTCTTAAATCTTGGGTCGAGTGCTGTAGCTATCTTTAGAAATTTCACTTTTGTATCTTCTTTGCATTTTGTCAAATTTGCAGGGAAAGTGTTGTGGGCAGCATTATCTCCTGTAAATGTTAACAAACTTGTTTGTCTTAGCGATTGGCTTAACTGGAAGTAGGACTGAGTGGACTTGTAGGCGCTAAAGTTTTACACTGTTTTGTTTTTGAGTGCAGTTATGTAACCAAAAAACCCTACATTTGAAAGTTGCACTTTCATGATAGAGATTGCACTACAGTACTTGTATGAGATGAATTGAAAAATGCTATTTCTTTTATCATTTTTATAGTGCAAATATTTGTAATAAAATTTCAATTAGTATTTTATTGTTGAACAGTGCGATTGTTTTGAGTTAATTGCGTGAGTTAATGGTGATTAATTGACAGCCTTAGTAATGATACTACATTATACCCCAGTAACTGCCTTAAGTATTGCAGGAAGGCTACAGCAAATTGTAGTGTTTGGGGCCATTACTGGAGAATGATGTAATATCTTTTTTATTAGTAATGTCTGGATCCCAATCCTCAAAGTTCAGGAGCGCTCGGATCCAGGCTTTATAGATCAGGCCCCATCTCCAGCCTTGATTCTGCACTGAGAGCTGCGCGGGTGGGACCCCTGCACACACACACAGCTCCCTTGACTTCAAACCCTGGTGACTCGTGCTGAGCCAGGACCTAAAATCATAAGGGAAAACTCAACCTGCCATCTCCCTGAGAAGGAAAGAGCTCAGGAATTGGATCGTAGGGTGCTGAGTGTGAACGTGACCATAGGGTACAGCCCTGGGGCAAGCGCCGGTCTGTGATGGGAGTGAGATGACCTCCAGGGTGCAGGCATCTCCTGAGCTGACAGTGAGAAGTGCCTGTAGGAAGTGACGTTTGCATGTGATGGCAAAGAAAGCGAGTGAGAGAAAGCAGGGGAGAGGGCGGCACCCCTTCACCTCTTGAGATGGGCAATCCCCAGCCCCTGGCAGGAGAGTCAGTGTAGAGCAGGGGAAAAGGATGTTCCTAGCCTACGTTCCCTTGCCCGTATATTTGGTAACAGGAGAGGGAATGACTAGTCAGTGCCCCGAGATAGGAGTCCCGCAAGGGGAGCTTTTACAAATGTCAGTAATATAAATGCAGGGTTTCTGGGGGAGGTGAGCAGACAGGATTCTCTGTGGCTCTTTCAGTGAGTGGGGCCTGCAGGATGGGAGTGTCTGTGCCAGGTTAAACCAAGGCATGTGCTCCCTCCAAGAGAGCCATTACATGCCTATGAACAGGAGTAGTCCTTCAGAGCAGGCCCCTGGAGCCCTGTAGACTTGTGTTAAGTGCCTATGGATGTGCAGTGTTCATCCTCCAATACAGCCATTAAACTCCTTTACGCAGCGCAAGCGTCTGTGTGGATGCACGGTGTTCCTGTACACCTTTGAAGTGTCACCCAGAGAGTCTTGTGGACTTCTGCTAAGTGCCTGCGGGTAGGCAGCGTGCATCCTCTGCAGCAGAACCTATAGATCCACGTTAAGTGCCTATGGATGCACTGCCTGTCTGCAGAGCCTCGCACATGTAGACCTGCGGATGTAGGCTAAAAATCCAGCAGATACTGGAAGTGGTGCACGGTCAGAGCCAGCTTAGGAAGAGTTGGTGAAGTTATAGCTAGGGTAAGGTTCCAGGAAAGGTGGGTGGCAAGCCGTGCCCAATGGGATGAGAGTCAATTTCTTGGAAGTTCTGGTGGAGCCATAGCCAGTGGGCTGAGAGGAACATACCTAGACAGGCCTAGTTTGCTTTGTTGCTCAGATGCTCTCATGAGGAGAGTCCCTTAGAGGAAAATAAAACTGCCTGGTTTGAATCCAAAGCTCTTTCTGAACCCACAGCAGGTTGATTCTGTGTTATAACTGTGCACTATTCACGACATGCTTCAACAAACACGGGACGCGGTATATCGTGTGCATTATGCCGTGTGCTTGAGTGGCTTCAGGACATGGTATGTACTAGGGATGGGCACATATGTAATCTTCACTTAAGATGTCAGCTTGAATCACTTGACTTTTTTGTTCTTGAGGTCTGAAACGGTGGCATGCCTTTACGCTTCCTTTCTGTTGGTGGGTGGGACAGGAAGTGATGTCATCTAGTGGAAAGATTTTTTTCCCCCCGTCTGTTGCAGCGTCTGCAATCTGACCGAAGCCAAGATTTGTGTGGGAAGATCTGACCTCATAAGATTTCAGATATGATGCGGACCCAACCGTCTCAGAAAAGCATGTGAATTTGGGAGGGCAAAGCTTGGAAGCCAAGGTTTGCAAAAGCGACTAGTGACTTTGGGTGCTGTATTTTCAGACAGTGCTGAGCACCCCACCCTCTGAAAATCAGGCCCCTTTAAGGTGACTTGAGGTGGGTACCCAGAATCACTCGTCACTTTAGAACAACTTAGCCAGACACTTCGTGAAGTGCTCCTCCTCAGTAGTATATACGGTAGTGCGGCATGCTTCATGGACTGTGAGTAGCGGTGTGTGCTGTATGCAGAATGGGGTTAATTTCTGTCAGATACAGTATATGCTGCACTCAGCTCATGGCTATGGGATGCAGAACATGCCACACCATTATCCCCTGCTCCAGCCTGCGTGAGAAGTGGGGTGCTCCCCATGCCATGAGAGAACAGTCGTGGATTTTTTATCTCTTTTTTGTGTTTTGTTTCTTAATGCACTGTGCTCTGATTTAAAAATTTTACTACTGTTTTATAAATAAATGTACAAAAGAATGAACTGGAATGGGAAAAAAATCATTAAAATATATTTATTTACAGCCTATCCGTGTGTAGGGGTTTATTTGTGTGGGGCGAAGGGCAGCAGCCACGGCTGTCATCCCAGAGATCTCAAAGTGGTTTACGAAAGCAAATCAATATCACTTATGCCCATTTTACAGAGGGGAAAACTGAGGCACAGAGTAGGGAAGTGACATGTCCAAGGTCACATGGGCCAGAATTTTCAAAAGGGCTCATCTCCCATAATCAGAGACAGATTTTCCAGAGAGTTCTGGTCACCAGATTTGGGGTCAGGAAGGAATTCCCCCCCATCCCAAATCAGATTAGCAGGAATCAGATTTTTTTCACCTTTCCCTATGGCACGGGGTGTGACTTGACTGCTGGGATCACCTGGGCATTTTTCACCTAGTCAGTTCCCTGACATTGCAGGGGTCTTGGCCATTGGTGGCACCTTGGTCTCTCATCTCTGCCTGTGGCACCCAACAGTTCAGTGTCCTGAGGACTAAAATGCTTTAGTTTTACTGACGTCATAGGGGTATTAAGGGGAAACTGAATGGTCTGGGATATGTAGGATGGTCAGACTAAATGATCTGGCCTTAAACTCTATAGTATTCAATGAAACTATTTAGGTGCCTAGATATGTAGCCAGGTTTTTGGAAGAGCCCTGCACGTGCTGAGTTATTGAAAATCTGGCCGTGAGTGTCACAAGGGGGAGTTACTGGGGGCTAAAAATCAGGTTTTTTTTAATTGGGTGCCTGAATGAGAGCTGAGCTTTGCTGAATGCTGGTCCCACAACAAGTCAGTAGTTCTGGGACACTTTATATGACCGGTGGACTTAGTGTTTGAATCCTGACTGCCATCAGCCACAGGTACTTTTGAGTTCAGTGGGATCAGAATCATCCCCTTCCATTTGTCAAACTTTTTTTTTTTTTTTACACCCATCTCCTCCCATGCCTGTTTTCTCTAATGATGCTACAGTTTTTATGCACGAATATAACCCTGACATCCAAATATGCCTGGTGGTAGAGAAATCTGTGTCCGTATCCATCATTCAGGATCTTTTCCAGGATGTAATTTTAGCCCCGTGATGCTTGTCCCTGAGAAAAACCGGATCCTTATTTATACAGGTGCACTATTATTGCATTTGAAACATACTGCACTTGTGACTTGGGAGCACAAGATGGTGCTGTTGGCATAGCTGTTCCAGAGCTTTATATTCCTCTGCAGGTTTTGATTTTGATGCTGGCGCTCACTCGCCTTCTGCAAAGAAATCAATGAGAGGAACTGGTCTATAATGATTTTCCTTTGTTGTGGGTGCTGAATAGTGACCGTCAGAAGCCCTTTAAAGACTCACCAAAACTCCCAACTTTTGGGGGGAATTCAGACTATTTTGATTTATTTTTAAACGCTGTAGAATTTTGTTTGCAGTGTTGTTGTAGCCGGGTTGGTCCCAGGATAGTAGAAAGAGAAGGTGGGTGAGGTAATATCTTTTTATTGGGCCAACTTTGCTGGTGAAAGAGACAAGCTTTTGAGCCACGCAGACCAAACCCTCACAATCCCCCTGGGAAGCAGGGCAGGGATATTCTATCCAGTGTGCAGATGGGGAAACTGAGGCAGGCTCTGACTTGCCTCAGGTCAGGGAGTCTGCAGCAGAGACCCAGGTCTTGTGTCTGAGGCCGGTGCCCCAACTCCCTCTAGTTGTTTTTGTCTCACTCTCTAAAGCACACCGGCTCTGTGGTGTTATCAGCTGCCACCCATCCTCAGTGGGTCAGTTTGGGACAATCTCTGATATGTACATGCAGTGAAGGGGGGTGCTAATGGAGAAAGGAACCCTGAATCCACGGTGTGTCCAGACTCGGGCACAATGAACGTGACAAGTCTGGCCTGGCTCGGTTCCGTGCCATGCTGGCAATGTACCCCTTTGGGTGATGGACGCACGCTATCCTCTGTCCTGCTCTGGTGTCAGTGGCATACCGCCAGCCTGCCAGAGATGAAGGTAATCATCTCTCTCTACCTAAAGCACTTCAAGTAGCTGTTGAGCAAAGCACCCTTTCTAGTGCTATTGGGGGGAGGCGTGAGTCCCACCTTCAGCCTCGCTATAATTGGCTTGAGCACAGGGACTGCAGCTCTCAATCTGAACATTTACGCTCTCCAGGTGGGATGCGAGGAACGGCTTCTGAATATATTCAGGGGTTCTCCCGAAGTGCGGTCAGGTTTCCCTGAACAGTGGGGGTGTCTGAGGATAAAGGGAGAGAGCGATGCCAAGTTTCCCCTTGAATTTCTTGGGCTATGTCTACGCTACGACCAGCGGTGCGGTTCCCCTGCTTATGTCCACGTACTCAGCTGCGTCTCCACTGCCGCTACCTGTGCTATACTGCTGTTTATGCTCACGCAAGCTTGATGGGAGCTAACGTGTGTACCCAAGCAGGGCACTCTCACCCCTCCCTTGTAGGATCGATGTAGCCTTGGTGCTAATGCCCTGGAACCATAACCCAGTGGTTAAAGAAGAGGTTGCGGAGGCAGGACTTCTGGGCTGCACTCTGAGCTCTGGGGAGGGACTAGAGCTTGAAACACACAGTTTTTATGCCTGTCTGTGGCAGGGAATGTGGTTTAGTGGATAGCCCCCTAGCCTTGGCCTCGGCCTCAGGAGCTCTGGGTTCTAGTCCTGGCTCTGCTGTGTGCCTCAGTTTCCCCTAGCTGTAAAACAGGGATGCTGCTGCTGACCTCCTTTGTCAACGGCTTTGAGATCTACTGATGGAACGTGTTTGGGTGGAGCTTTTAGTGGTTACAGCAGAGGGGTTGGGAGTCAGGACTCCTGGGGGCTGCAGACAGCTCCTGGCTGGAGCCTGGTTTAGCCTTTACAGTGAGGAGCTAGCAGTCAGGATGCATGGGTTCTCTGTCCAGCTATGCCACTGTGTGATCTTGGACCAGTCAATCAGACCAACAGTTTTCATATTGGGTAGCGAAGGCTCGGCCCCTAAGCAAATGGCCTGGTTTTCAGAGGTGCTGAGCACTAACGGCTCATCAGCTTGACACTGGTTGAAGATCAGAATTTGGCCAATTTAGTGTTAAGTGCAAATGAAGCTCCCCCATCGCTGTGTGAAATCCAGCTTGGCCCACAGGGCTGCGGTGGGTAGAAAAGCAGAGTTTCCCCATCCCCTCAAACTCCCCCTCCCACCAACCAGCCATTTACATTGGGCCCATTCTGACATCCTGCCTGGGCCTGGTAACCATGGTGACACCTTGCAGCTGCAGGCCTCTGATTAGCAGTCCAGCTGGCTAATTAAACCCTCTGGGAAGGTGGGTGCATGTCTCTCAAACAAGCCAGATCCTACCTGAGGAGTGGTGCATGCGTCTGTTAGCGCCTGCAGAGAGGGCTGCGTTCGACTTCCATGGAGGAGCAGGTATTTTTTTTTTTTATTATTATTCCTATGTTATCATGCAGGGGCACAGAGTTCGAGTTTGCCGCTCTCCACCCAGCCATCTCCCCTCAAAACTCCTCAAATTCATGCATGTCCTGGAGATAAATTTAAGGGCTTCCCCTGAGTTGACCCAGCAGCAACCATAACGGGGTTCTTGCTAACAGTGGCTTGTTCCCCCTGCCATGGAAGCAAAGGGACTGGGTCTACAGCTGGGGAACATGCTAGCCCTTCCAACCAGGCTGCAAAGTTTAGGAGCAGAGAGGAGAGATGAAGCTGCCTCGTTCTAATCAGGTGATCTGAACCGCCTGAAGTTCACAGGAGTGGTTCAGAAGTGGGCGTTTGGGTCACCCCATTCCAACGAGAGGGGCCGTTTGACAAAATTTTCATCTGGATCTGGGTACAGATGTCACGTGCTCTAAAGTTCAGGAGAGTTGGATCTGAGCCCATCTATAGGCAGAGGGAAGTGGGGAAACTAGCTTATTGGATCTTTTTCTCCAGGCCTTTTGGTTAAAACCGAGGGCCTGATCCAATACCCATTGCAGTCAATGGGCCAGACCTCAAGTGCAATATTGTTTTAATTTCTCATTTGCCCTCTGTTAGGTGACTAGCTGCCAGAGCAGGGAGACAAGCTTGCTGATGTAATCTGCCTTTTTCATATTCCTGCAGGTTGACGTTTTCAAGAGCGCCTAAGTGATTTAGGGGCCGAAGGGCTTGTCTGTGTGGCGCCGCAGTGCAGACTCCAGGGATGTCACCTTGTAGACCTTGCTGGTATGAACTAAAAGGCGTTGATGTGGTCCCGTTTCAAACAGGACTATGGTAATGTGCACGAGGTACCTCGTCGTTTGCGCCAGCAGGGTCTAAGCTGGGTAGTTAGCGTGTCTATAACTCGCACCCCCATAGTCTGGACTGTGGTCTCGTGTAGACAAGCCCTAAGTCTCACTGGGGATTTGAGTTCCTCAATTGCTTTTGAAACTGGAATTAGGCTCCTAAGTCACTTTGCTTTTGAAATGTTATCCCCTGGTTTTTGAGGCCGGAGATTGAGGATGGCCCAGGGATTAGGGTGCTGGTCAGGAACTCAAAAAACCTAGGTACAATTCCTTGCTCTGCTATAGGCTTTCTGTGTGACTTGGGCAACTTATGCTCTGTTCACCATCTATAAAATGGAGATAACCGCTTTTCCCAGGTGCATTGTGAGGCTAAATCCACTCAAGGACCGTGAGGCACTCAGATACTACAGTAAAGGTGGCCGCTAAGAACCTGAGGGAGGTAGGTTCCATTTTATCATGAACCACCCCACAAATCAAACCAGAATCAAATCCCTCAATAACAACCTGCCGCACCATACAGTCAAGGGGTTGAGCATATGCTCACCAAAACTCCACACATGTCTAAAGCTTCAAGTGACCGAGCGCTTTGCCAGTGAGGTATTTTAGGAAAAAGCTGCTCGCGCAGGCGGAGCTACAGCATTTTTGTCTGTCACTCGTGAAAAGTTCTGGCTGTGGGTCAGCTCCCCACAGACAATAGAATTAAAAAAAATAAAATAAAAAAGAATACCTTAAAATAGACTTCTGGGATGGAAAAATCACACAGGCTAATCTTGGAAACTTTGTTAAAAGGGGGGGGGGGGGTTGGAGAGGAGAGAGAGAAAGTAGTTTCAGACACTTACAAAAAAAACCCTGATTTGATTTATCTGGGGAGTGTGAACACTAAATAGAGAACAGCGCCTGAAGTGTGAATTATTTCCTATATTAACACAGAGAAAAACTGATAGCCTTTTCATGTCAAGAGAATAGCGAGGAGGGGAGGGGGGGGGGGGTGAATGACATTGTTCAATCTCTGGGTTTGCTCACTCTTTATCAGACTGAGATCAAAATTTATTCCCAGGATGAGGCCTGCGGCCCGGCTGAGGCCCTAGAGATTTTTAAGGGCCTAATTAAGAAAACAGGATGAAAATGGCGAAATAAGAGGGCAATTTACTTCTTGCAGAATAGGGAGATCAAATCAACTTATGAGCAATTAATGTGCACAAGGAGAGAATAAAGGGATGCCGGGATATGGTAGAGGGCCTCATTTTAATGACATGCTCTGGTGTTGGCATAGAGGATTACTCTGAAGGTCAGATGTAGATTGAAACGACCTTGCAGATTCTTAACCCTCCTTCCAATTAATAGAACCAACTCAGAAATGCAAAAGACCCTGGCTTGGAGCGCTGTCATCCCTTTACGTTCAGAAAGGTGGGGGGGGGGAGAGGAGGACGAAAGGGGGTTTCCTTCAGTTAAACAACAGCTGCCAAAGATGGGGAACTTGGGCAGGCGGGAGAGAAGGGCTCTTAATTACTACATATGAGCCATCCAAAGGAGAAAAAAAAAAAAATCAGTGTCAAGGCTCCAGCTAGGATATAAAAAGGCAGGAGTGTGCGAGTTGGGGTTGCAATTCTTATTAACTCCCCTGCAAGGATAGCAGCACATGGGTGGCGTGCTGGGTAGGAGTTGTGTTGCTGTTCTCTTCCTTGGGGGGCACTCTGGGACCAGGAAGCAATGCTGACACGGTGAGGGTGGTGGTGGGGCTTTAAGCCAGATCCACAGTCGCTCCTGTAGCCTGTGTAAGCTCTTTGCACCCGTGCAAAGTGTGTGTGAATCACAATGGTCTCCTTTTGCACAGGTATAAATGACTACACGGGGCAATGGAGACCAGGGCTCCCTGATCTGGCCCGATGGTGCTTTTCCAGCAGTCTTTTGCACCAGTGCAAAGTGGGTGTGCCTGTGGGTGCTATGAGTTGGGGGTGTTTTACCCCCACTGGGTACAGGGGTAAATGCCCGTGCAAGGCGTCAGCCAGGGAGAATCAACCCAATATGTTGTTTGAATGATGTCAGCCCCATTTCCCTTGTTTTATTTGTTGATGGAGCCTAGTGCATTGAAGCTCTTTGATGGTCGTGGCGGGGGCCTCAGGGAGCGACTGCAATCCAGTAATCGATAGAAAGAGAGGGGGGACCCAAACTTTGGATCCAAACCCTGGGAAAGCTGACGTTTGGCTCTGACTCTGGTGTTGGGGACCCCTGGCCATCTCTACTAGCTGGATGCATGTCACCTGGCTAGAAACTCCCCTTAGTCACTCAGCTCCATTGGACAACTAGGGACAGAGTCTCAAAAGAACCCAAAAGAAAACACCATGTGAATAAATAGGTCAGTTTCCAAAGGGCTATGCAGCATCCTGAAACTCCCACTGAGAACAATAGGGAACCCCTCCCCCCCCCACTGAGAACCATGGGGAATCCCCTCCCTCCCATCCCCATTGAGGGCAATGGAAGCTGTTGGGTACCGAACAAGTAGTGACTGCAAGGCCACACCTGGTAACGCTTTCTTGGCCCCTTGTTATTGTGCTGGGCAGTGTCGCATGGCGACAGCTCCATCCTGTGGACAGACGTGATGAGCTGAACTGGAGGTGGTCTGGGCTGTGTGAAATCGCACCCTGATCTGTGGATATATCTACCCGGCAATGTAAGCCCCAGGGTTAATGGGACTTGAGTCTATGGACCCTGGGTTTCCAAGCCCAGAGCTCGAGCATCCACACGGCATATTGACCTTATGTTAAGAAATTTGGAGCCCAGGCCCCACCAGCGTCCGCCCTGTGGTATGGAGAACTGAGTTCAACCATATCCCAGATTTCCTAGCGCCCTCCCAAAACGTGGCTGCTCTAGCCCTTTGTTCATGGTGCAGTGTGGGAAAACTGGGCTGTCCACCCCCGCATGACACATCCCAGCTGAGATTAGGGCCCCACTGTGCTATGCACTGGACACGGACAGAGTAATACAGTCCCTGCCCCCAAAGAGCTTACAGTCTACATAAATAAACTGTACGTTATTTTTATCATTAAGTCTGCAAAAGAATCCTACATAAATAAATTACAACGATCTGGACGTGTATCTGTGGATATTGATTTGTTTTTCCTAAAGTTAATTAAGTATTTTAGAAAAAAATTTCTGAGCGGTCACCAGCAAGAGTTGGTGGCTGTACTCTGAGGCCATCAAAAAATATGCTGTGAGAACCGCTGTCCTAGAAGCTGTTTCTCCAGATCACAGTAAGACCATGCAATTACTGCAGAGAGGGGCTGCAGGTAAGGGTGATGGGGCAGCATCAGAACTTGATGGGGTCCCAGACCTGGAATGATAGGCTCAGCTGAAAGATACTGCTGTCGTGCCCAGACAGAGCTGGGTAGGGGAGTTCCGGAATCACAGCTGGTTCATGCAGGGCAGAATTGAAGTGGATTGGCAGTGCTGAGGAGTGGCACAGGACTTGCACAGCTGGGGTGTTAGGTTTGGATTTATGTGCAGTGATTGATATACATGAGGGGAAACTGATACAGCACTTACCTGTGGCGGGGGAGCATAGGCTAGTAGTTGGAGAATAGGTCTAGGAGTCCAGATTTCTGGTTCCTATTCCCAGCTCTGCTACTGGCTTGCTGTGAGACCTGGGGCAAGTTATTTAATGGGTCTGTGCCTAAGTTTCCCTGTCTATAAAATGAGACTAATAGTACTTGTCTTGCAAGGATAGTTGAGAGACTTTTTTTATTAATGACATCCTCGGCCGATCTCTTTCAGGTTGGGATCATGCGTTCTGTGATGTTGCACCCACCCCAAATGGAAGGGTCAAAATGACGGGTGAGCACTGACCTGTTGATATCTAGGACTAGCTCTGCACTGGGGGTTCAGACCTCTTGATGGATGAAAGATATGTTACAAAATCAAGCTTTGTCATAACTCTCCTAGTGTATTATTGGCAATAGTAAGGTAGCACCTGGAGGCCCCAACGAAGGTCAGGGCCCCACTGTGCAAGGTGCTGTGTTTACACTTAGTAAGAATCATAGAATATCAGGGTTGGAAGGGACCTCAGGAAGTCATCTAGTCCAACCCCCTGCTCAAAGCAGGACCAATCCCCAACTAAATCAAGAGATTGTCCCTGCCCCAAAGAACTTTCAGTCTAATTAGAGAAGAGAGACAAAGGCTGGAGAGGAAAGAGGCACCGAGAGGGGAAGTGACTTGCCCGCTGTCACAGGGCAGAGCTGGTTTGCACCCCTTCTTGGAGAGAGCTTCGGCAAAACAATGGTAATGGTTAGGTGGGAAACAGGATAGACCCTAGTACTTTGCAGGACAGTAGTGTATTGGCTTTGCCAAGGGAAATGCACACTGGCCCAGCATCAGATCACCCCCCATGCAGTTCTTAATCTGCCCTTACTTAGGCAAGAGTCCTTAGACCTGGTCTACACCAGGTCATCTTAGCTATCTCACTCCTCGGGGAGGGGGTGAAAAATCCACAAATTCCCACTGGAAACCAATGGGGCAAGGAGGGGGCATAACTGTTCCCAAATAAGTGCTGAGAAGACGTGGAGGAAAACCAGAGAAGAGCAGCTAGGATTTGGCCCATTATCCTGGCTGGATCTGTAAGGTCAGTCACCTCTGTTAGTGACCAGCCTAGCCCTGGTCGATCAAGGGCACATTTTCTCTTGAATCTCCTCTTCCTCTGTTCTCTTTAGGCCTAGCCCTCCTCTCACAGTGCTGTACCTCTCTAGTGCAGGTGGGAATGTTACCCTGGTAGGAGATGAATCAGGCTCACTGAATTCTGAGCTAGCCCTCTCAGTACTGGGACAAGTACCACGGGGGGCATCTCTCTAGGCCCTGCCACCACACCTGCTCGGTGTCAAAGGACTTTCCTGCACTTGGATTCTCTTTAACTGAAATCGCTGCACTGTTGCAAACCCCTGGTCTAGAAAGTGACTTGTACTGGTGCAACACGTCCGTGGTAAGTGTTTGCACTGAATGGTTCAGCTAGCAGTGTATCTACCTCTTGCCAATCCAACTCCTTAGTGTAGACAAATTCTTTGTTCCTTGGTGCAAGGCAGATGGCTGCCACTCTTGCTCCAATCCCTCTCCTATGGCTTGCCACCATCTTTCCCTGTTTCTGTGATAGTGGGTTTGGTGATGACATGGATGCTATGCCCACTGGGTACACGAGGGGGCAGCATGTCAAAGGAACAGCCCTGCAAGCACTTCAAACCATGCTGTACTGAGATGCTTTAAGTTCTCTTCAGTCACATACATTCCATGCACCACTGCCCCCCTCCCCCCCGCAAAAGCCCGTCTCCTTGGCCACTGACCCAAATTCAGTATCAGCCTGTTGTCATCGAGATGGGTATGAGGTCACAACAGGTAGTCAGGGGGAGGATGATGATGTCACAATGTGTTTTCATGGAGAAAGCTATGAGGTCACAGTCTTTCAAGAAGGATGTCTCAACTCTGGGCTGGTAGACTGGGAGAGTGGGTGGGATTGGCTCCCAAGTTTAGCTCTGATTCATGGGCAGTCAGATCAACCTTGAATGGACACGGGATTGCTCAGGGTTTGAGACAAAGGGCTCAACCATAACTACCCAGGCAGGAGCCGTGGAGGGGAGCAGGAACAGCAGTGGTGGGGGGCAGGCAGCGAGAAGAGAGATTGAGGTCCTTACTGGTGGAGATTTGGAAAGCCAGGTCTCTGTGCCAGGCCAGGTCCTTTCCCAGAGAGCTATGGGGAGTACAGGGAGGCATTGTATTAGAGACAGGGACACATAGTTCAGGAAAGAGAGCCCCCCACCCACAAGGCAGAGAGGTTTCTGTTGAGCGGTATCAGACTATCCCAAACACCCCTATTCTGCAGCTGTTTCCTATGTGCTCCCCCTTTCCCTCCCAAGGCCAGATGAGGTGTCAGGATGGGAGCCATCTATTGCAAAGATGGGAGGGTTAAAAATAAACCTGACTGGAGACAACAGAAGACGAAGAGTCTGAATTTTTCCCCCAGAGGCGCTGAGCAGCTGCAGCTCCCTTTGGAGTGTGGGTACTTGGCACCTCTGAAAAATCAGGCTCTGAGAGTTTAAAAATCAACTTGTGTAAACTGCCAGCGCGTCTAGGGAGGAAAGCGTTGCTCCTGAAAGATGCCTGGTTTTGAAATAGGCCAGTGGGGAGCAGAGGGGCTGCTGGACAGGAGCCCTGGAAGCTGGGAGTACGAGCAAAGCCGACGCTTCCTTGCAACAAGGGGTGGAAGTGAAATGCTTCATGTACTACTATATTGTTGGATCACAATGTCACTCCTCCAGGGCTGGGATTCTACCCAAATGGGGCCCAGGAAGGAAACCCAAGGAGATGGCACTGCTTGGATAGGCATACCTGTACTAAAAATAGCAGTGAAGGTCTAGCAGCATGGGTTTTAGTGAGGATTGTACAAAGCCATCCCTGGATATATCCTTGGGTTGCTAGCCTGCCCTGGGATCGATGGCAAAAGCACTCCCCTCTCCTTGAGTTCTGGTGGCTGAATCCCTGCCCTATCCCACCCCCACCTCTTAAAGGCACAAGTGTATAAATCACATTGGACACCAGCCCCTTAACTCCCTGGCAGAGTAAAGAGTTTATGCTGTTTGCCCTTGGGCATGTTTAGCCTCCGGGGAGCCTCCTCTTCCTCCTGGCACTCAAGGGGTTATGATCTGCTTTTAGGAACATAAGGACGAACAGACTGGGCCAGACCAATGGTCCATCTAGCCCAGTATCCTGTTTTCTGACAGTGGCCAGTGCCAGGTGCTTCAGAGGGAATGAACAGAACAGGGCATCATCAAGGGATCCATCCCCTGTCGTCCACTCCCACCTTCTAGCAAACCAAGGCTAGGGACACCCAGAGCATGGAGTTGCATCCCAGACTATCTTGGCTAATAGCTTGGGGAAGACAGAGTCCAAAGCATGCAGATATTTGTACACTCTAGGATCTCTCCCTAGCTTTGATGGGACCGCTTCTGTAAACCGGAAACAGGTGCTAGACTAGAAAGTTTTCCTTCATTTTTGTTTCTGAGATCCCAAGACCTGCTGGTGCCTCACACTACGCAGGATGGTGTAGTACAAGGGGCCTGATTCTGATGTCAGCTCTGCATCAGTGCAACTCCATCCGTTTCAGTGAAGTTACTCTTGATTTATGCCAGAGTAGGAGAAGAATCGTGCCCAGTAGGGTGACCAGAGGTGCTGATTTTATAGGGACTGTCCCGATATTTAGGGCTTTTTCTTATATAGGTTCCTGCTACTCCCCACCCCGTCCCAATTTTTCCACACACTCTGGTCACTCTAGGGGCTTTACCTCTAGAATCAGCCCCCTTGAAGTCTAATAAAGTCCCACTCAGGAAACTGGAGTGGACAAAGCAAAGGACAGTATCCTGGTGGCAGCAATCCCACAGCCAGGGGACACGGAGATGACTTAAGAGGCACTTCAAAGCTCTGATTCTGTGAGCCAAACACTCAGGTCTTTGAAGACAACGGACGTCATGCCTGAGTAAGGACTGAGAGATGGGACCTCAGGCCTGGGCTGCGTGGCTCTGCAATGATCTCCTATTTGGGGAAGACCAATGTTCTCCTGAGGAAGCGTCACTGCGGAATTGACCAATTCACGTGTGACAGGGTTGGGGGCTGGTTTTCGCTATCTCATTGAGAGTTGATGGATCTTAGAACCTGGGTTTGAAGGGCCAGAGATGCCTTCAGGAAGCCATTCTGCTTCTAGGTCTTGTGGCATTTCTGTATTTTCCTCCCCTTCACCCACCCTCACCCGCCTTTCTTTCTGGCTAAAGATGAGCCCCTTTAGCTGCCGAGTAAATCCGCTCCGGCTGCTCCTTCCTTGCCTGAAGTCATAATCCTCTGTTGGTGACATCACCGGGGGTTGTTGTGGAAACGGTTGCAATGAGGTCACAAACAGGGGATTACATTTTCAGGTGGGGAATAGGCAGCAAAGCCGGACTGGCTTTGAAGAAAGAGTAGCTCTTTGCCTGTAAATCTCCGTGGGTAATAAAGAGAGAGCGAGAGATGAGAAAATATCTGATCTCAGTCCAGAATTGCTTCCAAAGAGGAGGAGTCAGGTTGATTCTCCGGGTGAGTCCATGGCTCCAATGGAGTTACGCTGCAGAGGCATTTGGCCCAGTGTTTTACCATATGTGGCTTTTTAAGGCATTAGGATTCTGCTCGCGAACATGGAGCTTGTAGACAGCTTAATTACAGCCAGGCTTATTGAAGAGATAGGAATAACAAGCAGAGTCCCAGTAGCAACTTGCCACCAGCCAGTGACACCAGCAGATCCGGAGACGAAAGGATTATGACTCGTCAGGCAAAGGGTTGGGAAGGAGCGCATGCTGCAGTAGAATTGGCACTGACAGAAAATGAGGCCGAGGTACGGAGGCCAGGAAAGGCAGCTGGAACAGGAGCTCACATGAACCTCTCTGGAGCAGAAACGGATGACGCAAGAGATGGACGAGGCAAGCTCAGCATCCCTCTGAGACTGCTTCCAGCGCTCCGTCTGGTGGGGACTTGGAGAGCAGGGAACGTAGTACCGGGGGAAGTGCCAGCTTGACACCCCTGGAGAGTATAGGCATCTGTCCGTCCCGTGCACTGCTACAGGCTGGGGACCGACTGGCTAAGCAGCAGTTCTGCAGAAAAGGACCTGGGGATTACAGTGGGTGAGAAGCTAGATAGGAGTCAGCAGTGTGCCCTTGTTGCCAAGAAGGCCAATGGCATATTGGGCTGTATTAGTAGGACCATTGCTAGCAGATAGGGGGAAGTGATTATTCCCCTCTATTTGGCACTGGTGAGGCCACACCTGGAGTATTGTGTCCAGTTTTGGTCCCCCCCATTACAGAAGGGAGGTGGACAAATTGGAGAGAATCCAGTGGAGGGCAACGAAAATGATTAGGAGACTGTGGCATGTGATTTATGAGGAGAGGCTGAGGGAACTGGGGTTATTTAGTCTGCAGAAGAGAAGAGTGAGGGGGGGATTGGATAGCAGCCTTCAACTACCTGAAGGAGGGTTCCAAAGAGGATGGAGCTCGGCTGTTCTCAGTGGTGGCAGATGACAGAACAAGGAGTAATGGTCTCAAGTTGCAGTGGGGGAGGTCTAGGTTGGATATTAGGAAAAACGATTTCACTCGGAGGATGGTGAAGCACTGGAATGGGTTACCTAGGGAGGTGGTGGAATCTCCATCCTTAGAGGATTTTAAGGCTTGACAAACCCTGGCTGGGATGATTTAGTTGGTGTTGGTCCTGCTTTGAGCAGGGGGTTGGACTAGGTGACCTCCTGAGGTCTCTTCGAACCCTGATTCTATGAGAGCCATACAACATGGCTGGTGGCAGGGCAAGCTCCCCTCCCTCCCCCCCGATGGCCCTGCCAGTGCACCTCAACCTTAACCTGGAGACATCTCCTCTGGGTAGGTGGGATATTGTGTATATAGCACATTCAGTCTTTGGCCGCTTTGCTGAGGCTGCCATCACAGAAGCCAGCTGTTGTTTGGTAGGAATTGTTTAGACCTAGATCATAGCTCTCTGGCTTGGGTCTGTTTCTTACTGCAGCGCAAGCAGGCCTAGGGATGCCACCTCTGTGGTACAAAAAAACAGGATACTCGGGATGATCCCAAGCCCCTAAAACTGGATGGCTGGCAATGTGTCCTGAGCACCCTGAGGGTTTCCCAGGATAGCTACCTCCAAAAAGGGATGGTCCTGGGGAAACCTGGATGGCTAGCAACCCTCTGCACGCCACGAGGAAAAACCATGTGGCAGAGTCCCCTTCTCAGGCCGACAAGCTCATCAGTTCTGAGGTGCTGGATGATACAGTTCCCTCGGAGCCTGGAATTACATCAGCGGAGATGTGAAGAGAATTGCCTCCTGGTGCACGCTCTGGATTCCCTCCCGCAGCAGCAGGGTGACTTTGAATGGGCTCATCCACCCCCCATGACGTCAAACCAGACCCTGATTTAATTTTCAGTGCTGAAGAAAGCAGCAGATACAAAAACAGCCAAGGCTGCACGGGGGCTCAGTGACAGTTCTGGGCCGATTCTGGCACCCACAGTCAGGTTCAGCAGCCCAAAGGAGCCCCAACTGCTGCCCTGAGACCAGGGCTGGCTCCAGGCACCAGCCCACCAAGCTTGTGCTTGGGGCGGCACCTGGAGGGGGGGCGGCGTGGTGCTCCGGCTCTGGCCGCCGGGGAGAGCGGGGCCACGGCCGGGGCTCGCCGTCCTCCCGCCAGCACTCTGGCCGCCAGGGAGAGCGGAGCCGTGGCGGGCTCGCCGCCCTCCCCCACCGGCGCTCTGGCCGCCGGGGAGAGCGGAGCCGCGGCGGGCTCGCCGCCTTCCCTTGGCGCTCTGGCCGCCGGGGACAGCGGAGCCCCAACCGGGACTTGCCGCCCTCCCTCTGGGGCTCCGGCCACCCTCCCCTGCCGCGTTGGAGGCCCTGCCTGAGACTAGTTAACCATTGCTCTGCTCGCTGTCCTCCAATCACTGTTGTACCTTCCATTGCAACCCTTGCCACATGCCTAATGCCTTCTGAAACAGAGCAGCTGCCTTCAAGCAATGTCTCTGGAAAGTTTGCCAGCACCTAAGTGCTGCTCTCTTACTGAGATGCCTATGTATATTTCAGAGGGCACTAAGGCTCAGGCTTAACAGTGCCGTTCAGAAGACATCGAGACAGAGAGTAAGGATGACCTGGTGGAAAAGGCACTGGCCTGGGAATCAAGACCCCTCCCTTCCCCAGCCCCTCAGCTCTGCCACTGACTCACTGTGCGATTTTGGGCAAGTCCCTTAATCAATCCGTGCCTCGGTTTTCCCATCCACAAAATGAGGATGACGATAATCCTACTGACAGGGAGGGTAAATTAATTGCTATTTGACTGATTAGCACCTGGAGCTCCTCAGGTGGAAGAGGCTGTAGAATTGCAGTGTGTTAACATTAAAAATGTCCTGATCCCGCTTAATCTACCAGCACCTCTGTGTGACTTTTGGGGCCGAGTCTAGTGACAATTAGAAAAGGGCCCTGCAGTGCCAAAACCAGCAGACCTCAGCCAACCTTGCTCTGCCTTGCCTCATGCATGATGAGCAGAGCTGAGCGCTAAACGCAGCCTGGAGAATCCTTAGAGCTGGTGATGCTGGGCTCAGGTACTACAGGGATGGGTGCAGTAAAAGAGACACACAAAGCCAGATTGGATTCAGTGGAGCTGTGTTGATGAACGCCAGCTGAGGATCTGGCCCAGGGATTATATTTGATGATCGTCAGAAAGAACCCAGCTGGATTTTCGGATCCTGGGCTGAGGCTTACCGCACTGGCCTCTGGAGGAATCACTTGTTGGCTTGTCAGTTGAGCAAAACGGCTCTGGAATTATTGAGAGAGAATGAACAGAGGACCCCTTGATGCCATCTTTACCATCATTTTTCTGACTGCAGAAGCACACACCAAAAAATCCAGATACTGGACTTTGGCTTGGAGTCTTGGAAAATGGGAACTTGGTGTCCTCTGCTCACGGGCAAGCTGAGATCCCTAGATCCAGGATCCTCGACTCCTGGGGAAACAAGGTCTCAAAATTAGTTGTATATCGATTATGGTAGCACCTAGAGGCTCCTACTGAGATTGGGGCCCCATTGTGCTGGGTGCTGTACAAGTGTAGCAGAGACAACCATTGAGATCCCAGTACATTTGTCCCTCTAGCAAGCTGGGTCACTGGCCCCAGTATCCTTGGCCCTTAGGAAAGCTGGAATTCCAGGAACCTTGGACTCAAATTTGCACTGGAAAGATGGGTCTTGGGGTCCTAGGATCTCAGACCCACCAACTCTTGGGAAATTGGGGGTTTGGGACATAGCATCCAGTGGATTCCTTGGCCTAAGCTCAGTGGGGGAGGGTGTCCGTCTATCCCACAGTCCGAACTGGAATTCTTTCCTTCTTTTCCCCCACATTCCAGAGCCAGTTTAATCAGCCTGTAGTTTTCATTTCATGCCTTTCTCCTTTTTGAGGGGGCAGTGAAATTTATACAATATTTAAGCAGCATAGCGGAGTCCTGGAAGATATTATTAATGTAAAAGGGACAGGCTGGAAATGCACTTGAACCTGGTTACAATTAGAGGGTGATTTTTCTAAAGGTCAATGAATTCAGATAATATCCACAGGGGGGAAAAGAAATTTAATACCTTTTTAGTGAATTAATTAATTATAATATTATATCGGCTTGGGGTTCTTTTCCAGAGTGATTAAGGGAACGATCTGTCTTCCGAGAGGCTGGGGGAAAGGCAGCGAGCGAACGGAAGACTGACAGAGGGAGCGAGCGAGAGCAAGAGGGAGAGAGAGTTTAATGCAAGAATAATGGAGCCTTTTCTTTCCTTTCAAAACTTACTGTATTTCAAGGCCACACATTCCGGTCTTGCTGGGCTCAGACCCTTTCATTATGGTCTCACCCAAGCCATAGATGGCAGAGGCCGTCCTTATTTTTATCTTTTAGGAAGTGACTTTGGAGGGTTTTTATATATAATAAAAATATGGGTACGTATCTGGAAGTGGTAGAGAAAGCAGCGGTGAGGGAAAGGCATGCTGGAAGCAAGGGGCATGCATGTGTCCCGTCCCACCCCACCCAGCTCAGTCCTGCCCTTGCAAGATCCCATCACTGACGTCCTGTCCCCCGCACCTCAATCCTAACCTGCCGCACCCCCCATCTATTCCATTCCTGCCCCCCTGCCCCAGCTCTATCCATGCTCCTCAATCCTGACCCTCCCAGGGCTGTCCCACTTCTGGCTCCCTACCAGCTCCAGCTCTACCAATGCACCTGTAATCTTGACCCACCTCCTGGCAGCTCTGTCCTGACCTCCAAAAGACCTGTTATTCCAGCACCACTCCCCTCGGCCCCACCTCCAGTTCTGCCACAGCATCTCCATTGTGATCAGCAACACGTGTAGTCCAGCTCTCTCTCTCACACACACCCCCTCCCCCGGTTACAGCACAGGGATCTGTACTGCGATCTCCCGACACTGCCCTTGCCAGTGACCTAGAGGTACACCATAGACTGCTGCAAGCTCTGAGCGCTGCCCTGTGGTAGGCTTGAGCAGTGGTACAGCTAGAAGTGGAAATTTGGTGGACTCCCAATTTGTGGTGCATGGGCGATGAACTGTCCCCGGGGTACGTCCAGGGGGTGAGTGACTGAACTCCCCTATTCCTGCATAGGGGAAGGAGGGACTTCATGTTTGTCCCAGGGGCAGAGGCATGGGTGAGCTTGGGGAAGCAGTGGCTGGTGGAGGAAGAGGGTATTGGGAGCAGAGAGGCAGTAGGGAAGGGACGCGCTGCTGTGTCCGGAGGTGACTGCTCACCTGTCCAGATCCCTGGAGTCGGACAGGTTCTCTTCCTGCCCTTGCCTCACATCTTCCCCCCCAGCCCCCCTCCAGAGCTGCCCCATGCCTGGCCAGGTGTGTCTGCCAAGGGGAGGGTGCTGGGATGGGACAGGAGCCCCGATGACCCGGCTTTGGCTGCAGAAGGGAGCGGGCCAGGTGGACATGTTGAGCTGGGTAGCAGGCAGGGGGCACGAGGCCGGAGCAGGTGAACTTTACACGGGCTTGGGTAGGCTGTGGCCCACTTTCAGTGATGCCCCTGCTTGAGGCTGCAGCGTAGGCATCTGCCCTGGATGTCCTCCTGGCTGCCCTGCCCCTGACTTGCAGGTACAGCAGGGTGATCTGAGCAGCTAGCTCCTCCTCACATAGTTCTCTGACCCCTGCCCATGCGTCTCTGCCGGGACATCCTACTCTCCGGGGAGCAGATCTCCTCGCTGCGGGTGACTGTGCAGGCAGCTGTGATATCGGAGGCCCCTGTTTCCCAAGTGCCCCTCAAGTGGGAGCGGTGCTCAGGACATTGCAAAGGGTGTGAGGCTCCCTGTTAGGATGGTCTCTGGGGGCCTCCAGATAAACTCTCCTCAGCCTTGGGTGCATCTTCAAGCAGCCCCGCTCCGCAACAGGTAACATGGCTCACTGGACATAGACCTAGGAACTGGGACTCTGGGATTCTTGGCACTGCCACTGGCAGGTTGTGCGACCTTGGGGGAGTTTCTTCCCTTCTCCGTGCCTCAGTTTCCCCCATCTGTAAATCAGAGTTAATGAAACTTACCCTTTTAAAGTACTTTAAGACTTGTCTAAACCCCATTTCTAATGTCATCCCTCCTTCCGCCCAGCACGTTTTGTGAGGGGGCAGCGTGGTCCACAGAACACAGGACTCCTGGGTTCTGTCCTGCACTATGTGACCTTGGGCAAGGCGTTGCCCCTTTGTGCCTCAGTTTCCTCTTCTGTCAAGCAGGGACAATGGTACTTGCAGCAGAGAAGCATTTTGAATCCACACTCACACACCCGAAAGATTTTTATTCTTTTTAGCCGGCTCTAACTCCAATTGGTCCCTGGGAACCCAGCAATAGCTTCAGACCAGAGTCCCTTGCTCCATAGCCTTCCCTGGTGTTAGTTTATCTGCAGTCCAAGCCGAGGCTGAAATTTACACACTCCGCTAATCCACCCAGCCACTGAAATTAATTAGAGCCTTGTACATTAGAAATTAACATAACCTTTCTGGATATATGTTCTTATAGTGCAGGAGGGGGGCAAATTCCCTCAGCTCCCTGTAATTGGAGTTGCTTTTTTCTAAACCTTTCCCCCTTGTTTTTTAAAGATGTGGACATTTCAACTCATTAATCACGGATCCTGGTAGCTGGTAAAGTTTAAGAGGCCTGTAATTGCGTTCTGTCCTGGCAGTGTGTCTCTATGGGGGGGGGGGGGGGGGGAAGAGGGTAGGTGTGTCTTATATGTCATGAATATTCAAGTTGGCAGGTGTAGGCGGGAGAGAGTGAGGAGGACTGGGGGTGTGGCGGGGGGAGAAGCCGGGAATTAAACTACCTTCTCTCTGGGAAACTGCAGTCCCTCTTGGCATGGGTGACGTGCAGAATGTCGTGTGTGCCAGTGTGTGTCTGGGTGGGTGTGACCTCGAAGTCTAGGCTGGGAGAATGCTTAGAGGTTCTTTTGGTTTTTGGAACCTGTTATTAAGAGCTTGTCTACAGGGGAAATGGACTGGAATAGCCCTTGCGGCCGAAGCTGTTCGGCAAGAGCTACTCCAAAATAGCTCCCCATATGGATACTCGTCTGGAAAAATGAGTGCACTTGCAAAGCGATGTAATTATTCTGGAATAAAATCACCTTTATTCCGGAACATTGTATCCCCACAGGGAACTAATCTGGAATAGCCACTGCAGTCCATTTCCTTCTGGAGACAAGCCCCCAATCCCATCAGGGCCGGGAAGGAGCATTTTGTTCTGCAGTCTTAGATCTTGATGGCCGCATAGTTATACATAGATTAAACACCCCCACCTCCTGCTATCCCTCCTTATACCCTCTCCTCTCATTTCTCCTCCTTTCTGTCTCCCTGTGTCCATCCCTGCCCCCAGGCCTCTCTCTTTTTACACATCCCCTTCCATTTCTCTCTGCTCCTTCCCCAGCCCCCTGCCTCTCCACTCCCATCCTTGCCTTATCTGGTTCTTTGCATGTATCCATTTCTCTTCCATTCCTGCACTAGTTTTAACCAACAGTGAAGAGGCTATTTTAGTAGCCCCACTTGGCCTTCTCAAAGCTATTTGTGGGTCTGTAATACCTTCCAGGACCTTCCCCCCAGTATTTCATGGTGTTGGCTGGGACGGGGAGCTTCATAACTACCTTGTAGATGTTCCATTGGGTTGAAAGGTGGTAGATGAAGGCCTCAGAATCGAAGGCTTAATTATCTTTAGATACATCTGCTCCTGGATTTGACCGGGGGTAACTCTACTGCAGTTGAAGAAATGGTCCCTATTTTTACGCCCACCTGGCCTGATGGGTGTAGAAACCAAGACAGTTGATGCCACGCTGGGGCTGTTGCAGTGTTGTGGGAGCAGAACAGGCTGCCAGGCTCAGCAGTGGCTTTGATCAGCATGCCGGGTGCTGAACCCTTGGAAAAAAACAGGCCCCTGATCTGAGGGCCGAGCACTTGAAAACCAGGCCCTGGGCTCTTGAGAAAATCTGGACCCACTGGCACCTTAATGGTGTCTGAGAGATTAGCCACCCGAGAGGGAGTCATGGGGGAAAAGGACGTTAAAAAAGGCCAAGCTATTAAAGAGTAAGAAGGGGGCTCCTTGACTATCCTGATGAGCAGTGCCCCATGGAAGGCCTAGGTTTGATTTTCCCAGTCCAGCCCCTGGCTGGCAGGAATTTGGAGAGCTATGGAGACCGCCTGTTCAGCCTCGGGCCAGGAGGAACTCTAGTGACCCCTCAGGTTGATTACCCACATCAGTGCTCCCCGAGATACTGTAGCTGCCATCTGGCCCACCTTGGCACTTATCCAGCTTGGCCATACCTACACTACAGACCTTCAAGGTTAGGGGCCAGATCCTGGAGTCACTCCACGGAAATAGATGGAGCTACATACCAGACGAGCATCTAACTCAGCATTTTCACTGGTGGCTACTAATTTGTATTTATTGCTTCTGTTTTTGGCCATGTGGCTGCATGTAATTAACCCTCACAGATTCCTGTATGTCTGGGTGTAGCAGTGTGGACTCACCAGCATGGCGTCTCCTGCTGGTTGCCTCGGGAATTAGCTCCTCAGCCTCAGAGCGCCCCCTGCTGGCCGGTGTCTCACCTGCCACAGGCCCAGTGTCCCTCCTGGACCCCAGTGCCCCTTACCTTAGAGTGCTGCCCCACAGCAGTGCCTCCACACTCTGGGTCTCCCTTCCCAGGGGAACCCCCTCCCCCTATGCCCACCTTGCCTCAGTGGCTACTGCCAGTCGTCATCTAGCCCCCCTTTCTCTGGAGCAAACTGCAGTCTGTAATGACCACTCATCATTGGCAAGGGGGTTAGACCTGCTGCCTTTGCCTATCCCGGGGCTGCACCCCCAGTACCTGCTTAGGCCTTAAGGCCTCAGCCTGGGGAGTTGCCAGGCTGGAGCTCCCCAGCTCCTCTTGCCCCTCTCCAGCACTGCTCAACCCCAGGTACCCTATGCTCCCAGGCAGCTAGGTCCTTCCCACTCCTAAGCTGGAATGAGAGTGACCTAGTGCCTCCCTTAGCCCTTATGTCAGGGCCAGGTGTGGCCTGATTGGGGGTGGCCACACCTCTGGCTGCTTCCGCAGTCAGCCTACCCTTTCCCCCAGGAGCGGAGTAACTGCCCCGCTACAGTGGGGTCATTATTATTATCCCCATTTTAGAGATAGGGAAACTGAGGCACCAAGTAAGAGGAAGTGATATGCCTAGGGTTACACAGCAAGTTGGGGGCAGAGCTGGGATGAGGACTCAGAACCTCCTATCTCCCAGCCCTTAGCTCACTCCCCTGCACCTTGCTTTCTGATTGTGAAGCGCTTTGAGAGCCCCCAGGATGAAAGGACCTGACAGACCGCACCCCGGCATTTGTATCGCTGAAAGGTAGGCTGTACACTGACTGGGTATGTAAAGCAGAACACAAGGAAAGCCAACACAGGACCCTGCCGAATCCCCATTGGTCCAAAGACATGTCCCTGTGCTGCGTCCTTAACTCATTCCCTTGCCCTTCTCCTCTGAATGGCAGCTGCGTGAGGAGTGGCTGGTTTGACTGCCCAGACTCAGGGTTTCCTGCCTTTGGCTGAGGCCCTGTGGTCCTACCAGTGAAATGTTGGAGAGGGAACTTGTCCTTTATTTACCACCCTTCCATCTCCCCTGCTACTAATGTCCCTGCACCCCAGCAACATGTTTGGGGGTGCAGAGCTTGGTACGGTCCCTGGCAAGCTCTGAGGGGGGAGAGAGGCACCCTGCCCAGGCTGACACAAAACCTCTCCAAAGGGGGTCCAGCGTTGGCCTGTTGATATTCAAGGGGGAATCTGTACCACTGAGGCCTGGAGAGAACATCCTGTGGGGAACCTGAGAGCAGCACCGCTGCCTTCAGCAGCTTCTCCTTCCCACTGGGCTTGGATATGACTGAGAGAAATTCCTTGCCAGACCCGTGGGCATCTCTCTCTCTCCCTCCTTCCCCATCTCTGCCCCTTAGAAACCCACCATCTTTTATCAAACCAGCCCTTTCATGTCCCCTCCACCTCCCTCAGCCAGCGCGGCTCTGCCGGAGAGAGCCAGCTCGCTCCCATTGTGCTATCTTTGGGTCCTAAATTAAAATTTATGACATCTTGAAATGAGCAGTGAGGGTAATTTTGCTTCTTAGCGAAGATGCTAATGAGTCCCCTTAATGGCGTGAATAAGGAGTTGACGGGTCATGTGTCACTTTGCGCAGCCCGCGCCGGTGGTGTAATGGCCGCAGTAAGTGTCTGTAATTATACCCTGTCTCGCTGTATTTTGGCAGCCGTGGTGGGAGAACAGGCGGCTCACTCACATACAAGGGAGGAGGGGGAAGGGGAGAGAAGGAGAAATCCCAGAGACCCCTGCGCTTCTCCCTGGTCTCTGGGTCCGTCCCTCAGTCCTTGCGTCTCTTTGATGCAGCAGGCTTTCTGGGCTTGGCTGGCAGCGTGGAAATGTTCCCTCGTTTCTGTCCTAAAGCGCAAGCTGGCTGAAGATTGGTTTGTTTGTTTTTTCACAAAGTCCCTCCACCCCCTGCTTCATCATAGCTGAGGCTGGCACTGTTTGCCACAGGAGATGGCAAAGACCTGTTAGATCAGTGAATGCCGAGCAGGAAACAGTCTCCAGGGGTGGGGGCCAGGGATGAAGTAATGGAGAGCCCAGAATGAGCACAGCTTCCCCATCGCTGCTCAAAACAGAGGGGAGATGTCCATCCCCACTTGGCTTGGGTAAGCAGCACGTGCCCCCTTCTCTCCCTGGCCTGGGTGTTGCCCCCACAGTTTCCCACCTCTATTACTGATGCAGCAACTGCTTCCCTGCTGTTCAGTCTATTTTAACCCACGGGACAGGAGGTATCAGCCTTGTGAACAGATGCTGCCCGAGCGGTTGAGTTCATTCCTGGATTGATTCCGATGACCGACGGGGTTTCACCGGTGAAACGTCTGACCCTTGATCTCAGCCGGAAAAGCCCCGAATTTACCCCTGAGATTCTTGAACGATTTGTTGTGCTATTGCAACATTTCACAGGGAGGCAACTGTGGTAGGGGGAGAAATCTGCCCTGTTTACTCCCCAACATACAGAACAAGTGATTGTGACCTGGGCAGGAGGTGGACTCTGCCAATGCATTTCATCCCAACTCTCACTGATTCCCTCCACCCAGCTCCTTGGCCCTTGTTCCCATTCACGAAGCCCAACATGAGTACTAAGGGCACATGAACACTCGGCAGTACCATCACTACTCCCACCGTGTCAGGCTCGATTTTCAACAGACTTCAATCCCTATGTGCCGAGCTCGGTAGAAAATCTGTCGCTAAGGGTTTGTCTACGCACGGAGTTCATCAGGAATAATCTGCTTCAAATTCACACCCTAATTTATTCCAGAATAGTTTAATGTGTAGACAAGCCATTAGTTTTGGGGGGGTCCAGCTTTGCCAGGGGTGGCAATTCAGAGCAGGGTTAGATGACATGATTAAAATGCCAGACATGGTTGCGTCTACTGTCACTAGCAACTCTGCTAGACCCACGCTGGGGAAGCGCTAGCGCAGACTACAAACTCTTTTGGGGCAGGGGCTGTCTCTTTGTTCCCTGTTTGTACAGCACCTAGCGCGATAGATCCATGGCTGTGGCTCCGAAGCACTACCGCAATACACGTAATTAATTAACAGGTAAGGCCCAAGTAGCTAGAATACACAGCAATTGACTCAGTTGTAGTTGGCTCTCCAGGCAATCAGGAGTTTGGCACAGAAGGGCGTCCAGCGTGGGAGAGATTTGCAATCCCTTTGCTGGGTGGAGTATATTTACACAGAATGGTATTTACACAAAGTCAAGTGACATATAGTGAGACTCATAGGCTTTAAGGTCAGAAGGGACCATTGTGATCATCTAGTCTGACCTCCTGCACACTGCAGGCCACACAGAACCTCATCCACCCATCCTGTAATAGACCCCTAACCTCTGGCTGAGTTACTGAAGTCCTCAAATCTTGATTTAAAGCCTTCAAGTTACAGAGAATCCACCATTTACACTAGTATTTGACCAGCCTGGCTGGGTTGGTTTTTTTTAATGGATTTGCCAGTTGCCAGAAAAAGAATTTAAGCTACTGGTTTTTGTTTTACATGGGTCTAAAGATTTGCATTATTAGCACAATGCACTGGGATATCTAATGTTAAAAGTTTCCGTGTCCAAGATAAAGATACTGCAGTGTTCCCAGTTCTGCAGTTTTAAGCGATAACAGATCAAAACTGTTGAAAACACAGCAGCTGTCTGCCCACCACCAAATCTTTAGACTGACTAGAGGAATCGCCTCAGTATTGAAGTGGTCAAATGTGAGCTTTGCATTAGATGCAACCTCAGCTATTCCTGTCTGGAATTCTATGACATCGCCGTTCAAAATAAGAAATCGCTAGAAATGGCAAAATCGAACGGCAAATATAAATTCAAGAATAGACTCAATGGATTCTTTTTATGTATAAAGTTCCAAAACGCTCACATTCATGTATATAGTTAAAATACAGATTTGATGCAGTTTGGGAAAAAATCATCTCAGTGAAGACGGACACAAACAAAGCAGCTTGGAGAACACGCCCAAGGTAAGAAAATGAATCATGAAATTTAAAAAAAAAAAAAGAATATTGGGTTCTTTTTCCTTTCCTTCTGTTTTCTGAGCCTTTTGAGCTGCACTCGGGTGCTGTTTTCAAGCTCTTCTCTGCTGTGGTGAGGGCTAGAAACTTACCTTTTCCCCAGGATTCTCACCTGACTCCAGGAGCTGGGACTTTAACCAAACCACCAAATATTCTGAGACTTGCTATAAAAGCATGAGAGTTGGCAGCACTGTATTGGGGTCTAGCCCTGTCCAGAGCAGGTCCAGAATGAAGGCATCTTGTACCTCCTGTATTCAGGAGCCAGTGCAGGTTAGGGAAGCCCCAGCTGATGGTAACAACTATAGACCATTCCCACTGGGCTCAGAGGTCCCTGTGTTTTCCCCTGGAGTGCCTCTTGTGAGAGGAATGTAAAAAGTCCACAGCCTGTGGGAATCCACCTCGCATGGTGGGCTGAGCTGCGGCATTGTGACTTGGGGCTGGAAGGCAATGCTGAGTCATGGCCATGTAGGCTGCTCTTTAGGAACCTAAATACCTTTGAGAAAGACCAATTTAGGGGTAGGCCACCCAGGTGACCGCCTGGGGTGTCAGGCTTGGGGGACGCTGGGCTCAGGGGGGGGGCTGGGTTTTTTTTGTTAGTGACAAAAGGGAAAATAGAATGTTTGAAGTGACATGTTTCAGGTATTCTGTATGTGGAGTCATTTTTCATGAAACTCCTAGAATTTTCTGGACCTTTCTGGAATCTTGTGGAACCTTCCAGACCTTCTGAGAACTACATTTTCCTCAAACTTCCCAGAATGTTGTCTGCCAGGCCCTCGTGGGTAGATAAGGGGCGGGGCATCACTAGTCCATCAGTGAGATAAAAATACAGATTTACAGATCCTAGTGTGCAAATTTACCATCTTATATGACATGGATAAATCATGCATGGAAATTGTGCATCAAAGTTGAGAAATGGGCTACAAATGCAATAAAAAATAAGGTATTCAAAAGGGTGCAGGAACAATTTTTATAGTGTGTGTGGGGGTGGGGGGTGTGCTGAGAACCATTCAAACAAACTGTAAACCCTGCATATGATGGAAACCACTTCAGGCCAGGGGGTGCAGCAGCACCCCTAGTTCCAGCACCTATGTAAAAGTTTAACAAATGGAGCGAGGGCTAGCCTTTGCTCTAGCCTTTGAGGATTTGGTCTGTCGTGTTTTACACCCATTTGCACTTGACTCTACAGGTTGCAAAACAGAGCAGAATTGGGTCCATTCATTTTCTCCTTATCATTAAAGAATGGACCTTCGGAATCCGCTCCAGTGTGGACCCCCCCACCCCGGATAAGTTTGTAAGAGGACTTGTTATTCCTCTTTACCCCTCGAGTTAACATTAGCTCATCCTGCCATGTTTGGGTGCCCTTATCTCTCTCCCGGCATCTCTTAGTGGATTTTGTGGTTGCTTCCAACTTTCTTATTATTTAGATGCTGCAGGTAAGAGCTTGAGGGCCCCATTGTGGCGGGCCTGGCACAAACACAGAGTGAGAGACAGCCCCTGCCCTGAAGAGCTTACAAACCAAACAGGCCCATAAAGGGGAAGAGATGGGAAGTACTATTATCCCTGTTTTACAAATGGGAAACTGAGTCACAGAGCGATTGCATGCCTGTGTGTGACAGCTGCCATCTTGGCCAACGTGCCAGAGATTGCCAGCGCTGCAAGTGTGAGTCTTTCCAGCCTGTGCTGCCGAGCCAGGCCCTGGAGCTGGGAGCTGTAACCGGCTCACTTCCTCGGTGGATCAGGCACAGAGTGGGACAGATGACCCACAGTAACCCAAGGGTTACACTAGGAAACTGACAGAGCCAGGATTCAGATCTCCTGAGTCCCAGTCTAGGGCCTTAACTGCGAGACCATCCTTCCATCTTTAACCTCAGAGCTCAAAGCCAGTCCTGGGGAAGTCCTATTCACTGACTCCTGCCCCTTCTTTGGGTGCACTCCTTGATGATCACAGCATAGACCAGACCAGGCCAAATGCAGTGCCTTCTGCAAAAGCACAGCTCAGAGCGGCCTGGGGCAGTTTTCCTTGGCTCTGTGTCATATGCTATTGTACCATGAATTTTGTGCATATGGGGGTAAGGGGATCCTGTGACACAGAAATTTTGCTCAGACCTTCACCTCTTTTTCCCAAGAACATCTCTTTGTTGCAGTGTTCCCTTTATGCATCCGTTACGCTCTCTTCTCTGTACCTCCCTGCGCTTTGGAGACGGAAACCAGGGTTCCCTGTCTCATGAGTGAGTACCGTGGTTTTATGCCCCACCCAAACAGCCGCTGCAGAAACACCGAGCTCCTCGTTGCTATGCGAAAGCACCGGTTCAGTTCTCAAATGTGCGGTCCAGTGTGCAGTAGCCCAGAAAATCATTCAAGCATGCCTGTAGGGAAAACCATTAACACACCCCACAGCAGACTGAGTGGTCCAGTGGCTTGGGCACTAGGTTAAGATTGAAGAGGCCTGCGTTTAATTCCCCGCTACACCACAGACTGTCTGCATGACCTCGGGCAACTCACTTAGGCCCAGATCCTCAAAGGTTTTTAGGTGCCTTGCTCCCATTGATTTCACGTCTCTTTGCCTCAGTTTCCCATCTGTACAATGGGCATAATAGCACTGCCCTACCACACAGGGGTTGTGAGGCTAAATACAATGAAAAGAATGAGATACTCAGATAAGTACCTGAGATTGACTGATAGCCTACGAGAGCTAATGCAGGGGAACTGCCTGACCGTGGCTCACAGATCTCCCCCATGCGATTATGCAAAGGTGTGCAGAGTTTGTAGCTTGCAGTGCTCCAGGGCTGAGCAATTAGACCAAGACAGAACAGTTCACGATAGACCCTGGGTACTGCTAGATCAAGTTGGACCATCACCTGGGACTTATAGGCTCCAATGGCTTTACCTCCTTATCAAAGACCAAGGAAGCTCCATCGATGCATGGAAATCCTCTCTTGCACATACTGGACCTGTGCCTTTCTTCTCTTGGATGCTAACATCTCTGGGCAGCTATGATCTATTTTATGCTGATTTATGTGGAACCCACTTGTTCTCCTGGCAAGTTGCCAACATGGCCCTTTTCTGGGTAAAGTTTGGACAACCCTCTTTCCCTCGTTTCTAAATTGCCCATGACATCCTTTGGCTGGATGCTTGGATCCCTGGGCAGCTGTGCTCTGTGTTATGCCAATTAAGTACTGCCCTTGGTGAGTAGCCAATGTGTCATCTTGGCCAGGCAGCGTCTGGTCACCCTCGCCTCCCCTGGATCTAAATTCAACAAGCCGAGATCTTACTAGGCCAATGTCGAGTGTTGAAATCAGTCTGCTAATTCCACCTGCCGTGGGGAAAAACCGCCGATGTCAAGGGAAGCCCCCGGAGATCGGCCATCTCCAAAAGAACTTCCCGTGGAATCAATGAAAGTGTCTATTACAGAGACACAAGTGGCAGCGTTTTAAAGGACAATATCAATAATCTGCAAAGAGCGGTTCGCGTGCTCAGACTGGGGCTGGCAAGCAGATTGCCAGAGAGATCACAACCACTGAAATATTGAAGTACTTGCATATAAACTGCTCTTTCAAGTATTTTTGACAAGGGTACTAATTAAATCTTAATTGACACTGCACTAATTAGCTTCTTAATTACATGGAACCACATAATTAGCAGCACACTCTGCGCTAATTGTTAATTAGGAAAACCAGCCCTCTGTCCCCCCGCCTCCCCTTGTCTCTTTTAACTAAAGAGCCTCTTGTATAGAGAGGAGATGGGAACAATAGAGCTGGTAAATCCCCCTTCAGAAGGGCTGGCTGCCCCAGGAGAGAGCGGCTGCTGATTCTGCACACAAGGGCTGTGGATGTGTGGGCTCCAGGTGTGGAGGCTTTTGGGAGGGGGTCACAAAGGGTAACCCCCCCTAAAAAGATAGGCAGGGGCAGGAATGGGTGATGTTTAATGAGGCCCTAGGGTGAGAGGTGATCTAGATCTAAGCGCAAAGTGTTCATTCATTATTATTAATTATTAATATTGTGCAAAGGAATCCCCGGTCTGGAAAGCTTACGAATGAACCAGTGGGCACCAGATCATTTAACCCTTCTCGTGCCCAGCGGCTCAACCCCTCTGTGCCAGTCTCTGCTCTCTAGCTCTTCCAGGACATGGCTGATTAACCCCATGCATACCAGGGGACTGTTCTTGCCCATCTAGTGCTGGGCAGTTTTCACTCCCCACACACTGCACCTTTTAACCCCTCTCTTGCCCAGCCCCTATCTGGTACCCAGCTTAACCCTTTTAATCCGTGCCCACACTGAGCTGGTTAAAGCCTCCTGGGCAGAATCAGGTAACCACTTGTGTGCTGGCCTACCTACCTGCCTTCCACGAGGAGCTGTTAAATGGCACTGGGCCATAGCATATAGACCTTCCCCAAGTGGGCCGTTAACCCTTTCTGTGCTGAGGTGCATAGCTGGGCCCCTTGGCCCTTAACCCCCTCAGTGCCGGGCTGGAATGTTCAGCTCTTCCCGCCCACCCCAGGAAATGTTTACCTGGTTCGATGGTAACTCCCTTTAAATCGCCAGGCCAGGTCCATAGCTGGGGCAGTGGTTTGTAGTGTAATCTGTTGTAGCTCCACCAGCTGGGGAATTGGGCTCATGCTCGCCTGGAGTAAAAGCAGCACCTTTTGTGCAGATCACTGTGTACCAAGCCCTGCTATTGATTCTGCGTCTGACCTTCCCCTCGAAAAATATCCTTTTGCTTCAAACTGTCTAGTGCTTAGTCACAGAAGGGGAGTTTTTCTAAAAACATTAGATGCAAATCAGCCAAGTCATTTTCGAGTGACACAGCTGCATCACCCCACCTCGTTTTTCTGGTTCATTTTTTCTTCTCTTTCCATTGCAGCCTCCCAGCTGGCTCATGCTGCACATCTGCATTCAGTCTCCTTTGGAGGCGTTAGCCCAGAGCTGGGCATCCTGCCGAGTTTCCAGGTGTGAAAAAAACATAGGAACTGCAATTTTTCAGTGGTGATTCAGGTTGGTTTAACCCTTTTACCTGGTGCGCATTGTGTTCTGGGGCTTGTCCAGAGAAGGGGAACTTGCACTGATGTCGCTACAGTAATGCAAACCCCTAATGTAGACACACTGTAGCAGTGGCAAATGAGGCTTGGACCAGCATGGAAAGTCCTGTCGTGCACCAGCATTGTCAGAGAATTCTAGAAATGTAGGGCTGGAAGGGAACTCAAGGCATCATCTAGTCCAGCCTCCCATGCCAAGGCAGGATTAAGTAAACCTAGGCCATCCTTGACAGATGTTTATCCAACGTGTTCTTAAAATCCTCCAGTGATGGGGATTCCAGCAACGCTGGTGGGTTTGCACTGGTTATATTTACACCAGTGCAACCCCACCCCCACTATAGTCAGGGCATAATTTTCTCCCCCTCTCTTTTTTCTCCGTCTATTTCTGACTTGTCCATTCCTTCCTATCTTTCCTTCTTCCATCTTAAATCCACCTTTCTCTTCCTTCCAGCCTCTTTTCATTCTGCTTCTTCCCTTTATTTCAGTGTCGATTTCCTTTCTTCCTCAACCCCTTCTTCCTTGCTCCCTCTCACCCTGCTGCTCTTTCTCTCACTTTCAGCCAACCTGTTGACCCCAAATCCTCTTTCTGCTGCAGATGCATTAGTGCGTTTTCTTAAATGGTAAGTCCTAAGGTCTAAGCAGCATGGGGCACTGTAGCTTGCGTTTGCTTCTCAGCATTGCAAGGGCAGGAGCAGCGTGTTTACAGCCAGATGAACGTGCTAGGGTGTGTGTTTGCACGGGGGGGTGCTCACATCAAGGTATGCGTGTGCTAGCTGCACTCTTTCGCACAGTGTGTGTGTAATGGCATGTGGCATTCATATGGGTGTGCCTGTTAATCATCCTGTATACCCTGGCCTGTATGGTGTTAGAGTTAATGCATGGTAGGAGAGCGCAGTGTAAGTACACGGACCGTATTACGTGATCCTCTGAGTTTGTTGCTGCATAGGCCTGTTACACCTGAAGCAGGCTCCTTGTGTTGCTTGTGTACATTTATACCAGCATATGCTGCGCTGCTGGTGCCCGATTCTCAGCTGGTGTAAATCAGTGGAGTTCCATCGACGTCCACCCCATGCCAATTTCCCCCAGCTGGGGATCTGGCTCTTAATATTTTCATCAGTACGCATGACACCAGAAGTTGATCTGTACATATCTGCATGTGCTGTGTGATAGAGCAATGGTTTTCAACCTGGGGTCTGTAGATTCCAGGGGGGTCTGCAGACTATGTCTAAGATTGCCACAGGGGTCTGCACCTCCATTCGAAATTGTTTAGGGTCTGCAAATGAAAAAAGGTTGAAAACCACTGGGGTAGAGCATTGTGTGCCACTGTGCACATATGTCTGTGCATTGTGGGTTTTTTTTTTTGTCCTTTTGTTGTTTTTGCACATATGTTTCTCAGTGGTGTTTTGCTCATGTGTTGGTGTGTATATATATATATATGGGGTGGATTTTGTGTGTGTTGGCGTGATATGCACACATATTGGCTTTTTGTGTGTGTATATGCCTATATGTTGGGGTTTGCACCTGTGTGGAGGTGTGTGTCTATGCTAAACAGCTGTTACCTTGTTTTGGTGTGTCCCTATGCCTGTGTATTTGTGTACTGATGTGTGCCTAAGTGTTTATGTTGAATTGTGCCCATATGCTGGTAGGTTAGCTTGTGGCCATGTGCTGGTGTGTTACATGTGCACATGTATTGACCCGTGCCTAGGCTGAATTGTGCTGGTGTCTTAGGGCTTGTACACACTAGCGCTTACTCTGGTGGAAAAGCCACCCCTCTGAACGACGTAAGCTACCCCGGCGTAGGGTGACCAGACAGCAAGTGTGAAAAATCGGGACGGGGGTGGGGGGTAATAGGAGCCTATATAAGAAAAAGATGCAAAAATCAGGACTGTCCCTATAAAATCGGGACATCTGGTCACCCTACCCCGGCGGGAGAAGCTCTCTGGTGTGTGGCATGACATGGCCATTAAGCAATCTCTCAGCAAGGACTGTGGGAAGCATCAGCATCTTTGCACAAAGGATAAGGCTCTGACCCAGTATTACCTGACTGCACATTTTAAGGCAGCGGTAGCAGCTATGACAAACAAATGTGTGGAATGCAGCCTTCAGCTCCACCAAGAAGCTACCACAAATTGCATGGCTGCAGCTGAAACTGCTGTCCAAGATATTATAAAAGTCACGACTGTAAGAATGACCAATCCTTTGAGCACTGACCCTGGAACAAACCCAGACAACCGACAGCAACGTCTACTATGCCCCCACCTGAAACTGCAGAAAGTTTGTGCATGATCGGAGAGAATGGCACACAAGAAATGAAGCCGTTTGTAACCAGTAGGTTACAAAGGGGGAAGCTAGACCTCTCTGGCGCCATAAAAAGGCATAAATCTGAAATCGTTTGGTAATCTCAACAAATTAGTCGAACAAAAGAAGACACATGGCATGGAGCACAAGCAATAACTACTGTCCGCCAGATATCCAGCAAGCTGACAGTTATTGCCCAGACCAGACTTGTTGATATCCAGGGTCTGATGAAGTATGAGCTGGCACCTGTCCCATTTTCCCTCTTCAACTTGGATGGATCTCTAAGAAAGACCCAAAAGAGCAACACACTGTCTTGGCTGGAGAAAAAGCTGTCAGTGGTTGAGCTACAAGCATCCCAGGAGCCAAAAGAGACAGTCAGAGACAAAAAGACACCTTGTAAAAATTGGAAGTCAAATCCTACAGAGGAAAATAGAAAGGAACACAAACTCTGGCAAGTCAAGTGTAAAGTAGAATTAGGCAGGCTGAAAAAGAATTTGAAGCAAAAGCAAAAGACACAAACAAATGGCAAAGTTTTTTTAAGTGCATCAGAAGCAACCATCAGTGGGGTCGGTGGACAATCAAGGTGCTAAAGGAGCACTCGAGGAAGAAAAAACAGTTGCGGAGAAACTAAATGAATTCTTTGCATAGGTTTTCACTGCCGAGGATGTGAGGGAGACTCCCACGCCTGAGCCATTCTTTTTAGATCAAATCAGAGGAACTGTCCCAGATTGAAGAGTCAGTAGAAGAGGTTTTGGAACAAAATGATAAATTAAAGCGTAAGAAGTCACCAGGATCAGATGGTATTCACCCAAGAGTTCTGAAGGAATTCAAATATGAAATTGTAAAACTACTAACTGTAGTATGTAACCTACTGCTTAAATCAGCCTCTGTACCAGATGACTGGCAGATAGCTAATGTAATGCTGATTTTGAAAAAAAGGCTACAGCGTTGATCCTGGCAATGAAGGCCCGTAAGCCTAACGTCAGTACCAGGCAAACTGGTTGAAACTATAGTAAAGAACAGAATTATCAAACACATAGATGAATGGGCAACAAAATGGCAGATGAAATTCAATGTTGATAAATGCAAAGTAATGCACACGAGAAAACATAATCTCAACTATCCATACAAAATGATGGGGTGTAAATTACCTGTTGCCACGCAAGAACGAGATCTTGAAGTCATCGTGGATAGTTTTCCTGGAAACATCTGCTCCATGTGCAGCAGCTCTCAAAAAAGCGAAATAAGGAAGTATTATTTACCCCTTCACATTACACAAGAACCAGGGGTCACCCAATGAAATTAACAGACAGCAAGTTTAAAACAAACAAAAGGAAGTATTTCTTCACTCAATAAACAATCAACCTGTGGAATTCCTTGCCAGGGGAAGTTGTGATGGCCAAAAGTTATCGGCGATAGGTCGAGGATGATCTCTTTCACAGGTTTTATTTTTCATGGGTCCTTTGGTGACTGAGGAGTCCGATCCTTGAGACACAGGCTCATTGGCAGACGTTTCAGGTGGTGTTGGGAGACAGGGTTGGACCATGATTTCTGTGTGACAGTTGTCCGTCCTTTCTTTTCTGGTGTTTTTCTGTGACCAGGGCAAGGTGATTTTCCTCAAAGGTGGATGTTCCCTCTCTGACAAGTCTTCGCCAGTTATCCCTGTCCTGGGCTGCTGTCTCCCAGTGTGCGGTGTCGATGCCACATCTCTTGATGTTTATCTTGAGGGTGTCTTTAAAGCATTTCTTTGGCCTCCCCGTTTCCTTTCTCCTTTGGTGAGATGGGCGTACAGCGGTTGTTTTGATAGGTGTGCATCAGGCATGTGCACACAGTGCCTGCTCCAGCTCAGCTGGTGCTGGATAATCAGGCCCTCAACACTGAAGATATTGGCCTCCTTGAGGACACTGACATTAGTGTGACGATCCTCCCACTTTATGTTGAGGATCTTCCAAAGAAAGTGCTAGTGCTGGCATTCCTGGTTTTATAGGTCACCCAGGTCTCACGTCCATAGAGAAGAGTTGGGGTTACCACCGCCTGATAAACTAAACTAAAAGTCTAGCATGTGTTCTGATGTTATGATCGTTGAACGCCCGGCAAGACAGGCTGCCAAAGGCAAGGCTGGCACAGCAGATTCTGTGCTGAATCTTGATGTCTATGTCTGCCCTCTGTGAGAGACGACTGCCAAGATAGGCAAAGTATTCTACATTTTCCAGTTCTTCTTGGTCAATGTAGATCTTCCTTGCTGGGTCTGATGATTGACCAGGAGCTGGCTAGTGGAGATCTTTAGTTTTGCCGATGTTCAGAGTTAGCCCTAGGCTTTGGTAAGCTTCAGAGAAGCAGCTAATGGCTTTTTGTAGAGCCATCTTTGAGTGTGCAACTACTGCACTAACATCTGCGTTTGGAGTTTGGTTGCCGATATTACTTTAGTTCTGGCATGGAGACGAGAAAGGTTGAAGAGGTTGCTGTCAGTCTGAAATTGGATGCCAATGCCCTATGGTAGACACTCTTGGGTTAGCGTTTTCATAGCTGCTAAGAAAATGGAGAAAAGGGTGAGTGGCAGTACACATCCTTGTTTTACGTCAGTTCGGATGACAAAGGGCTCAGAGTTAGAGCCACTGCACAGGATGGAAGCAGTCATCTGGAGGAGTCTTACAATGGTGGTAAATTTGCTTGGGCAGCCAAACTTTGACATGATTTTCCACAGAGCCTCATGGTTGACAGAGCTGAAGGCTTTGGACAGATCGATAAAGGCCATATTCAGCTCCTGGTGGTGTTCTTGACATTTTCCCTAGATCTGCCTGGCTGCAAAAATCATGTCGGTGGTGCCTCGTGATGGTCTGAAGCCACACTGGGACTCTGGAAGTGCTTCTGCTGCAAGAGGGAGCAAGCAATTCAATAAGATTCTAGCAAGAATCTCCCCAGCGATGGAGAGGAGGGCAATGCCTCGATAGTTGCCACAGTCAGCCCTATCTCCCTTTTTGAAAATGGGGACGATGTTAGCATTACGTAAGTCAGCAGGGATTTCTTCGGTGCACCAGATTTTTAGGAGCAGCAAATGAAGCTTGTTAGTCAGTGCTTCTCTCCCCACTTTGAGTACTTCAGCTGGTGGGCCATCAGGACCTGAGGCTTTATTGTTTTTCACGTTTAATTGCTTTGCGGATCTCCTCAGGTGTTGGTGGGTTGGCAAGAGTTTCGCAGATTGGGTGCTGAGGGATGGAGTTGATGATGTCGTCAGTCACAGATGATTCTTGATTTAGAAGCTTTTGGTAGTGTTCCTTCCAGCGCTCTTTGATGGATTCGTTACCTTTAAGAAGGGCACTACCATCTTTGGATCTCAGCAGTGTGAGGCCACATGACCTTGCTCTGTACAGGGTCTTTTTCTCCTCACAAAAAAAGCTCCGCATATCATGTCTGTCAGCGAACGTTTGGATTTGTTTTGCTTTGTCCTCCCACCATTTGTTTTTGATTTCTCGTATCCTCCTTTGAACCTCAGCTTTGAGCTGATGGGAAGAGCTCTGCTTCTGACAGGATGATGGACGGTTTTGCCAGTCGCAGAAAGCTTTTCTCCTCTGGTCCAAAAGGGCTGTGATCTCAATGTTGTTGTCGTTAAACCAGTCCTGATGGCAGCGAGTAGCAAGGCAAACAGCGAGTAGCAAATACCCTGCTCAGTCGGGACCGCTGCTGCTGAAAATGCCCCCCATCCCAGTCCAGGGGCAAATGATGACCCTCTTGTGGTCACCGCCTCTGTGTGGGTCTGTGACTAGGGACTCCTTGTGATCACTTCACCTGTCCCCATCACCACTTGCCCATCGCCGCAGGACTTTTGTGGGTGGAATTGGGGAGAACGTTCTTCTTGGGAAAGAAGCCTGTGCATGAATAGTTTAATGTGGCTGTGCACCAGCAGCCACACAAATCTTGGTGGAAGAGGCAGCTGTAGTCTGGTGGCAAGGAGTTCTGAGAGAACCAGGGGTTTCTCCTCCATTTCAGCTTTCACCTGTCTTCACAGCCATGGAGAGGTGATCCTGCTTCATCCGCCTGCTCAGCTGTTGAGGTCTTATACATAACCCAGTAGAAGGCGAGAAGTATAACTGGGTTCAAAAAAGAATTAGATAAGTTCATGGAGGATAGGTCCAACAATGGCTATTAGCCAGGATGGTCAAGGACGCAGCCTCATGACTGCCAGAAGTTGGAACTGGACAACAGGGGATGGATCGATCATTTGATAATTCCCTTGTTCTGTTCATTCTCTCTGAAACATCTGGATTGGCCACTGTCAGAAGACCAGACGCTGTGCTAGATGGATCCTAGGTCTGACCCAATATGGCCGTTCTTATGTTCAACATTAGCTATTATTGACCTCATGATGCTTCTGGAGGTGGTCCCCACTGGTACTGCCAAGTGAAAAACGTTTGGGGAGCTGTCCGGTCAGCTGCTGAACATTGTTGTTAGACTAAAACGTGAACACAAGGTGGCTCTTGGTGACAATTATGCAAATGAAGAATCATTCAAATCTGGTGAGAGAGTCCATAGGCACAATGTCCAAATGCAAGGAGTTTGGAACCCCACTGTGTTAACACCATTTTACCAAAGCAACACATGAAGATTATATCAATTTCAAAGGCTAATTTTAACATTGCAAACTTTCTCCTCGAGGTCTGGATCGTGAAGTGTGAGCAGACAGTGTCACCGGGGTGTGAAGTGCACCTTGCTGGTGGGTTTCACCCCAGCGAATGAGCAGTGCGAGTAATGCCTGGCCACCATTCTGCAATACCGGAACTCGAGGCAGTCCACGAGGAAGCAGATTCACCCATGATCTTGCAAGTTGATCTTGTACAGTGCTTTGAGGTCTGAAAATGAAAGATGCTATTTACAAATAATTCACAGTCATCCTTAATTCTCCCCCAAGGGAGACTTAGCCTGGGGATTCACCCCAGAGCAAATACCCAGAGTAAACAGGGTGCTTGGACTCAGATATGGCATCTGTGTGGCTAAGATATTGCTCTATTCGTGGGGTACATGAATTCCATTTCAAAACTGGTGTTGGCCCAAAGAAGAGATTCGTGCCCATGCGCAGAGTGGCTATGGAGCTGGGAATGGACGTGTGTCTTAGGCTGCCAAACAGTCACGCTCTCAGTGTGTGCGACTCTACTTCAGCTTTCAGTGACATTGGAAAAAAGAGATGGCTGAAGATAGCAGCTGAGCACCCAGAGACGTGGGTGGAGAAGGAATTGAGAGCTCTTCTTCCCATGTCTGCCTCTCACATATTCATTTGGGCACCCCAACTCCCAGTCTCAGGGGCTATGGCATGCACTGAGTCTGTCTGTTCTCAATTCCCCACTCTGGTTTTGGGTGTGAGGCAGGGGTCTGCATGGAGGGTGTCTATTCTGCACTCCCTGCCCTGATCTGAGTGCTTCTGGCATTCACAAAGCATGTCCCTTCTCAGCTGTCTGGGTCTCAGGGAGGTGGCTGTGATATGAACTGAACATACCCACTTCGAGAAATCTGAGTTCCTATGTCCATGGTGGGCCCATTCTCAGCACCCTTACAGTCACAGTGCTGTTTGCCTGTAATATGGGCCAAGTCTACCTGGTCTCAGCTCCCCTCTGTCTCTGCCTTGTGGCCCAGACCCACAAAGGGAATTGCGGGTTGAAATACACAGCATTGCCACCCCTAACTTTTAGAGGTCTAGAAAATCATTGGAACAGTGAGCCCCCTCAAAGCTTGCATGAGGTGGTTAGTGTCCCTCTAGAATTAATGGGATGGATTTGAATAGGGATCTGTTATCTCCCAAGTGAGCACCCTAATCTCTGAGGTAAGGGGTATTCTGATGTGGGCTGCTCTTCATCTCTTGTTGAAATTGGGCCAAAAGCAAGGTATGCCTCTGAGAAGCCCTCTAGCACAAGGGAGGGGGGGGGTTTTCCCTGGGATGTTGATGACCCTGGTTCAAGTCTTCCCTCTGCCTAGGGTGGGAGAGGCCTTTGAGGTGGGAGTGCCCTCAGCCTTTCCTGTTGCAGCTGCTTCCACTTTAATTAACTGTTAATTAGGTGCTGCTCAAACCCCTTCCCAATCCCAGGGGGCTGAGCCAGCACCCACAGCACATACCCTAACCACCAGGCTACACAAGGGCTGCTGCACTTGAGCCTTGCTTTGGCCCAAGTAGTAGTTAATTCAAGTGGCACAGCGGCAAGATAAAGAGTTTCAAACAGTGGGGTCTGAGGCCTAGAACCAGCCTCTCTCGGACCATAGGCAAGGGCCCTGGCCACCAGGCTATACAGAGCTGCTTGCAGCTTGCATTTGCTTTGGACCATTTCATAGTTAATTAAAATGGAACTGCGCCAACAGGGAAGGAACTTGCAGCTCCTATCACAGCTCCAGGGGAGACAGGGGAGTCAAACCAGCATCACCAGGCCCCCACACGAGGTTTGTAACCACCAGCCTCCAAAGCACTTCTTCTGCATGGCTCTTCTTTTGGCCCAATTAAGAGTTGATTAAAGTGGAACAGCATCTTTCAACAGGCAGAGAGAAAAAGCACAAATCCCCTCTTTGTCACAAGCAGAGCCACGGGCAAACCAGCCCCCTGGCGAGCAGCCTAACCACCGGGCTAGGGCAGGTCTTCACCCAGAGCCACTCTGCTTTGGCCCCATTAATAGCTGATTAAAGTGGAACAGCTTCAAGAGTAAAGATTGAGGGAAGCTCCCTCTTCAAACTCCTGCTCCTCTACAGGCAGGAAGAGAAAGGAATCGAATATCCCAGAATGAACCCTATGCTTTGAGCTACACAGGGCTTCCCACTTTCACTTGTTGCTTTGCCCCAATAAATAATTAATTAAAGTGGAACAGCTTAACGAGAAAAGCCTAGTGGCGCACCACAGCGGAATAACTTATACACCAGCAGTTAGGACACTCACTTTGGAGATAGGCGCTCACTGCTCAAACCCCTTTTCATTAGCAGCAGGGGGTGTGAGCCAGGCTCCCCAGCAGCCTGGGGGAGTCCTCAGAACAATGGACTACAGGGTGTGACCATAACTCAGACTTAGGGGTGCTGCTGTTGGCCCAATGATATAGAAACATTGATCTCACCACACCTAAGGCCTTTTGTCAATATAGGCACAGGGGAGCTGAAACTGGGACTACTTGGTCCATATTACAGCAAACAGCACCCTGACTGTAAGGAACCTGAGAATGGACATGACCCAGGCATATAGCCCTGAGACCAAAGCAGAGGAGTTGCTCAAGTCACACCACAGACACAGTGCTAAAATGTGGAGAGCAGGCATGCTTTGTGATTGCCACAAACATTTAGCTCAGGGTGGGCAACGCAGCACAGACACCATCAGGGCAGGTCCCTCACCTCACACCCAAGACTAGGCTGGGGAGTTGAGAACAAGCAGGCTCAATGCATCACAGAGCCCCGAGACTGGGGGTTTGGGTGTCCAAATAGGCGTGGGTGGGTCTGGGAAGTGGGAGGTCTCCTGGGAGGTGGGAGAGCCTTGGCACAACCCCTTGCAGAGGAGGGGTTGGGCCTGGGGTCTCCCACCGCCTGGGCAGGTAGCCTAGCTGCGGGGGGACAAAAGAGTGGCTTACTTTTTAAGCAACCGCCCCCCCAAATATTTAAGTAAAAGGCCCCAGAGGCAGCCAATACATGTTGTAAACCCCTTCCCCATGACAGGGATTGAACCAAGGCCTGTAGCATCCCAGGGGAGTGCCCAAACCTCTAGACCAGAGAAAGCAGCTCTTTCAAATAGTTTGCTTTGGAGCAATTCATAGTTAATTACAGCTGCAACAGGAAAGGTTGAGGGCACTCCCATCTCAAAGGCCTGCCCCTCACCAAGCAGGGCGGGGAGGAACTGAACCAGGATCACCAGCACCCCAAGAACAAACACTAACCTTTGTGTTACAGACAGCTGCTTGGTAATAGGCCTTGGTTTGGCCCAGTTCATAGTTAATTAAAATGGAACAGCTTCAACAGGAAAGACAGAGGGGGAGGCCCATGTCAAAATACCTTATAGCCCAGCAGTTGGGACCACCACTTGAGACGTATCTGGGTGCTATACCACTTCCTTTTCATCAAGCAGCAGGGGCTTTGAATCAGTGTCTCCCCCTGCCTTGGTGAGCCCCCAAACCATGGACGATAGAGTGATTCTCAGGCTGTCCGTGGCCCAATTAAGAGTTAATTAAAGTGGAACAGTTTCAACAAGAGATGATGAGCCACCCCACATCAAAATATCCTTAGCTCAGGGATTAGGTCACTCACTGGAGATGACAGATCCCTGTTCATCTCCCTTCTTATAGGATGTGGGTGTGGGGATTAAACCATCATCTACTACAGCCCACGTGAGGCCCCTAACCACTGGGGCTAAAGGTTATGAGGGAAAGCTTGTTCCCCTCTCAGGACACTCATCTGGGAGATGGCAGACCCCTGTTCCCAATTCCTTCTGTGCGTTGGGCAGAGGGAGGAAACGGCCCCCACTATCCTGGGTGCACACCTCAACCTAACGACTATAAGGGAGGCTATCTCCCCCCTTGTGTGGAGTCAGGCCGATGCTGAGCCTGCCTCCCAGCTCCAGTCCTGCAGGGAAGATAGGCAGGGCAATGACTGTTGGCTCCTGGTTTGAGAATTGGGCTGGGGGTCAGGCATGGTATAGGCAGCGGGTGCCCAGAGTAGGGCAGAGGATATGTGCTCTGAGGCAGACACACAGGCAGGGAGGGAACGGTTAGAGCAAAAACCTAGGCACCAAGTGACCAGGTGCGTCCAGGGTCAGGCGGCAGCCGAGCAAGAGTTTTGTGGATCACAGCAGTGCCTAAACTGGGACTTAGGCTCCACCCGCCCTTTGAGGATCTGGCTGTGTGTGTAGGGTTACCATATTTCAACACTGAAAAAAGAGGACACTCCATGGGGGCCCCGCTGCAACTCCGCCCCTTCCCCGCCCCCCCTTCCCCATTCCAACCCCTTCCCCAAAGTCCCCGCCCCCTCCCCTGAGCACCCCACATTCCCCCTCCTGCCTCCTCCCCAGGCTCCGGCTGCTGCTGCGCCAGGGAAGTTGCTTCGGCCCCAGCACGCGGTGGAGAGTGGCGGGAGCCAGGAAAGTTGGAGCCCGGGGAGGAGGCGGCTGCGTGGTTGGATGCCGCCCGCCGCCTCTGTGCCCTGGCAGATCGGCAGATCGGGGGAGTTGTAATTTTGCTGCAGCCACTCGCACTCAGGCTCCCCTTACCATGCCTCCCTATTTTCCCGGACATGTGCGGCTTTTTGGAAATTCCTCCCCGATGGGGATTTGAGGACCAAAAAGCCGGACATGTCCGGGAAAATCCAGACGTATGGTAACCCTATGTGTGTGCCTATGCCATGGCCTGTGCGTGCCCACTCTTGGCTGCCCTGAATGTTGGGTTGTGTGTCTGTGGCATGAACTCACTCAGTTCACTCCCCTGCTCAGCACTGCATGCCTGCTGCGTCAGCGCTCTCTGCACGTCCAACTAAAACGCTGCTGGAGTTCCCCAGGTCAGGGGAAAGGAGAGGCTCTATTCACCAACTGACACAAAAACTAAACCCAGACACTATTCTGGGTCTGCATCTAGCCTACCAGTTCTCAAGCCAACCTAGTTCTGCATTTGCATTTTACAGCACTTTAAAATTAAGCACAGGTCATTTGCTGGGAGGAGAAGGGAGCTGTATCTCAGCACTCCCTGGAGCATGACCCCAAATTTGCACCACCAATGGTACCCAAAATGCTAGTCCAGGCTTTGTGCTCCTCTGGCACCGGTTTGCATTCCAGGCCTTGCTCAGAGCAGCACCACATTGTAGTCCCAAAGTAAAAGTCTGCTACTGCTGGGCTTATTGGGAATTGGAGCTGTGTGTTGGGAAGCTCAGGGGACGGCGCGTTGGATACATTCTAGGTGAACACTGCTCTAGCTTTGTGCAAAAGAAAAGCGATTTCATCCCCTCCCAAGAAAAAGCACGAAAGAGCAGCTGTGCTGTATCAATAACCAAACTGCACATGGTAATTTGTAAGCCTGCTCCCATTACATACAGTCTGAGCAGCTTTGAGGGCAAAGAGCAGAAACTCTCAGGCATGGTCACCCATCAGAGATGATGTGACAGGCTAGGCGGTAGCTATGTGTCTGCCTGTGGATGGCTTTATAAATTAGGACCATTACTTTGAATTCATGGCATGGACAGAACTGACCAAACTAGAGAATTAACAGGGACCCAAGCAACAGCTGAAGCAAGTAATCCTATGGATCACCAGCACCTAAACAGCAAGCATCTCTGGGAAAGGTGCACTATGAGTTGTTTGCTAAGAACAAAACGAGCGAGAAACTGCCACCAACAATAGCCTCCATCAGGCAGCACCTGAAAGGTGCAAATTATCAGTCAGACCTATGGAATCATGCAACAGTTCAGTATCTTCAAGTGTCCTCTGTCAACTAAGGATGCACGATAGCTAGTACAGGACATCTTGTTCCTACAATCATGGTGCTGGCACCTGCTCCTGCAGCCATCCTCCCATTTCTGCAGTGTAGCCGTGAGAGCACCTGTGCAACAAGGAGCTATAAATACGCAAGGAAGGGCTTCCATGCACGCACCTGTGACAGTGACGAGCGTAGCAAGCGCATGTTGAATACGTCAGACACAGCTTCGGAGGGGGACTAGAAATGTTTCAATGATCTGCAAATTACTGACTATTTTTGTGAGTAAATATAGCTCAAAGTGGTTTTGCTTTAGACGTTTAGTAGTTCATAATTATAGGTGAGGGTTACATAAAAGTACATACCGGTAGTTATATTTTGTTATTCACATGATATATTCATACAAGACATTCTACAGTCCTTCTATTAAGAGTCATTGCTGCTATATAAGTAGTTTACATGTATTGTCATTGTATTCAGAGATAGTAAGAAGATAATTACAGTTATACCATGTGTGTTTTAGACTTAAATCTCCTGCCAAGCGGAAAACATCAAAAATATGTTTTATAATTAAGCGGTAAGGATCTTTTTATCTGCAGAACTTTATAAAAACAGCAGAGAAAAATCTTTTCTCAAAGCAGTTCATACTACAAATAATGGGAAAATGCTGTGTGACTATAGACTTTTGCTTTAACCCGTGGCAAAAAGTAGAGGAAAGTGCATAAAATAGATCACCTGGGGCAAAATAGTTCCCAGAGTTTCCAAACCAGCACTATTTTGAGTAAATAGTTGCATTATCAATTGTGTTTAGAAGCTTTCTGCCAATTTTGGTCAAAATTAAACCATGTTTCTGTGAATTATGGCCCTTTGGGGGATTTTATGATTTTTTCAGCCGGGATGCCCGATAATGTGTAAACGTTACGTGACACAGAAAAGCTGCATCACTCGCAGCATTTACAGCCACCCTGCTGCTGATCCCCAGATATATGCCTAACATGTGATAGCACTGACATTTTTCTAGCTGATCGGTTACCCCTTAGTGCCCCAAATGGATCCTGGCTGGTAGAATACACGCCAATCTCCCCAATATCCAGCAGACCAGTTTCAGACTCATTTTTGCCTCTTCCACGTCTGACTGCTTAAAACCCTGCTCCAATAACCTTTCCTTAAGTGGATTCCATTTCCTCAACCCGCCACTGGTTCTGCAGCTCCTGTCCTTGATGCCTAAGCAAAGTCAAAACCCCAAGGCAGCGGTTTTGAAAGCTTCTTTCTCGCTGTCTCTGTTTTAAGCAGTTTTCCAGGAAATATAAAAATGGCTTAACACCTGCTGCAGCGTTCGTCTTTCATGAGGACCTGAACTAATGTAGCTCTGGTACATGGTGCAGCTGGGGGAATGTAGCTCCCTGTTTATGAAGAAAGAGGTGGTGGGGGGAGAGGGGGAGAAAATAATTCAGATTTTTCACTGGGGGCAGGGGCGGGGGGAAAGGAGCTGAGAAAAACTGTTCACATTTGACAAATCTTTTCAATTAGGGGCCAATTATGTCGTCAGATTCTTAATTGGGATTCCGGCAGTTTTTCAAGCTTGTAGGGTAATTACAGGCACAAAAATTCTATTAAGATGGAAATTTGGGAGAAATACCTTATCATAACATTTAGATTTTGCCATCTGTGCAGACAGGCCGTGGCTAGGATGGAAAGGAGGATGCTCCCTTTGGGGCTCTCTCTCACAGGAGACCTTCCTGAGCCAGATTCTGAGCTGGCCGCAAATCAGCATCTCTCTGTGGAACTGTTTGTTGCAACGGAGATTCCGGCCCACATTGCTGGGGGAAGATGGGGGAGCTAGAGGTAGAAGGAGTGGGGGTTTGGCATGTTTGTAGGTGTGAGGGGGTGAGGGATTTTAGGATAGGAACCTGGGGGCGTGGAGGCACTGGAAGTGCATTCAGACACTGGGGATAGGAATTCTAGCATTACTTCCCACGGTATGAGGATGACATAGTCCTAGTGTACTAGGGTGTGAATTCAGAACTCTCTACTATTTATCTATCTTTCTAGATATGTCCCTGTCTGGGCAACCATGGCACCAGTGTCAGATCTGAGCTCCACAATTTCTAACTAGAAAGAACAATGACAATCGCTCTATCTTTTTTCGCAGCATGTAGAAGAAAAAGCATGTGATTAGTTTTGAGAGGCCTGATTCTCATTTTAAAAAATGAAGTGTTACAAAAAAAAAAAAAAGGCCTTAAACTGGATGTCAACTACACTCACTTTAAGACCCATTTGTACTGGCGTCAGAGGGACTGAGTGTGAATGAGAATCGGGCTGTAGGAATTTTGTTTGCTAGTTTGTCTGTGTGTGATTCGTTTTGTATGCATGAGTAGGTGAATTGTGTGTACAGGAGTAGGAGTGGGTGTGAAGAACTTACTGAGGGTCAGTCTTCACTGCTTGAGTTAATGTGGGTGATCGGTCCCCCGGTTCGCTTAGCCTGGGTGTGAGCAGCCACACTGCAAAGCCCCTCCGGAGTAACTGCGTCCGCACCGGTGCTGTCTCCCCCATGTGTAGCACTAGGACTTCTGGGGGAACATCCCACTGTTCTGTGTGTTGCAATAAGTTGAGCTTTTCTAGGATTCTTTGCAAGTGACCTTCTCTGTCCTTCTGGGTCTACGGGGGGAACTGGGGGAACTGGGGAGATACTGGAGGACCATCAGCATTCAAGTGACTGAGCCTGCACCCACAGTGGATAGTGGGCGGTTTACCAGCCCAAGTCCAACTGGCACATGAGCTTTAACCCACACCCCTAGCCAGGTCAACTACACTGATTTGCACCAGCTGAGGGTCTGGCATATGTGTGGATGCCACAGTATTACACCTGGTGCATGATTCTCCTTGTGTAAATCAAAAGCATCTGCACTGAAGTCAGGGGAGTTTTGCCAGGGGAAAACGGGCGTGCGAGTCCCTTAGTCTCTGTCCGTTAGAGTGTGGAAGCAGGCCTCCTAGCACTAGTGCACAGGAGATGAAGATCAATTCCCTCGTCCTTTCCTGCACGTAGTTCCTTTCCCTGTATCGCTCCCTCTCCATGTGTCTCGTGACTCCATTCTTGGCACCAGCATTTGGTGAAAGGACCCGACAGGAAGAGAGGGAGGAAAATCAATGCCAGCAGCTTAGCGGATGTGTTACTGCTCCGTTCCCCTCCTTGCCCTTACCTGGGCACACAGACAAATCCTGCAGTGTTACACGGCTCCAGGGAGCTGTTTTGTTTTCCTGCACAAAACTATCTGCAGGATAAGACAATGCTCCATTCGTAGCCACTCATGCCAGCGGAGCCTGCAGCTAATAGACAACTCCTGGGGCAGAGCGGGGCCATGTTTCCACATCAATACCCATCCCTGGATGGCTGGAGGGTTTGAAGCTAGGATCTTCAGCATGAACCTCTACTACCTGAGCTAAAAGAAGAACTCCTCTTGCAGGTAACAATAGTAGACTCGAATCTGGAACAGCCACTAGAGGGGGACAAAGACCCATACTGTCTCAGATCCTAATTCATTTAACCACCTGCCTAGCTTTTAAGCACATGGGCCTAGATCCTCAAAGGGTATTAGGCACCTAACTCCCATTGACTGCAATAGAAAATCTCCCATGATTAAATACCTTCCTGAATCCATCCTTAGTGCAGGTTACACTGGAATTTGAACCAGGAGTACAAGAGAAACAGTGTACTGCCCTCCTCTTACTCAGTCTGCTAAGCCCCTCCCTTCCAGGTCTTGAGATATCCCTCCCGATCAAGGGAGGACAAAGATGGCTGGGACAATTAAGGTGTTGTGGAGCAGCGTCCCTCTAAGCCATGCCTTTAACTTGGGGTTCCCCAGCATGCCACACCGATACAGACTTCGCTAATGAAACTGGCCTGGGGTAATTATTTTAATCTGGGTTATTGGGATGAAAAACGGCTCTTTCTGTGACTGCAAATTTATAATAACACTAAAAAAAAAAAAGGAAAGAAAAGAAAAAGAAACCCCCCTGCTCTCCATAAGAGTCTTGCTTTCTTTGATCTTTTGTGTGAGGCCTCTTATCGGCAGGCGAGTTGGTTTACACAGTGGAAGATAGGGGAATAATACTCGACTGAGATAAGCCGCAGCCCTGGCTCTCCTTTGTGTAGCAAATTTGATAGCACTGGGAAAATATTTACTGGGAGACTTTGGGAAGGAATTAGTCCCCAATGCAGCTGAGAAAAAATAATTGCCTTGAATTATAATTAAAGGGCGGCGGGTTCAGTTTCTGCCTCCCTCTGTCTGTCTTAGTTCCCCTCCGCTTGTCTGGGTTGCTCTCGGCTTCTTGCTGTTGATTTAGAGAAGAGGTTTGCCGGAGTTAGTCCCCATTGTATCTAGAAGTGGCCCATCCTTTCCTGGATGCTCTAACTGACCCTGTCCAAAGTTTGCAGCACACAGATCATTACACCGATCTAGTTTCATTCGGACTATGGCACCGATGCAGATACACAATGGGACCCATTAAGAAACTCTTCTGAGGGGCAACTCTTTAGCAGAGGGCAGGGGAGGGGCAGCAGGGCAGGCCTGGGTAAGGCTGAGCACAGCATGTAGTGTGTTTAATGCAGCATATTTCATCTCACGATCACAGACATTAATTAGTTAAGCCTTGGGGCCCCCCCGTGAGTTGCGGGAGGAGTGAGCCCCACAGTACAAACAGGGAAACTGAGTCACAAACGTTCTGGCCACTGTTTCCAAAAATGGCCTCTGATTCTGGGTGCCCAACCCAGAACACCTTGGCCCAGATCCTCAAAGGTATTGAGGGGGTCTAACGCCCAGGGTCAGGGCTGTGGGGCCTGATTTTCAGGGGGGCTCAGCACCCACATGGCAATGGGCACACTGCAGTGGCTCAGCACCCCAGAAAGGCCATCCCACGGTATAAGCATCTTAGACACTAAAAATCAGTAGCTATTTTTTAAAATGTTGACCTGAGTGTCTCGCCCAAGGGGGCAGACCAGGAATTGCTCCCTGAGCTCCTAAGTGTCAGTCTAGTGCCTTACTTCCAAAAGACCAGTCTTCCTCCCTTACATACACCCATCCAAAAACCACGGTGAGAGGGTATAAGAAATAGATCAATAACTACATCCATCCGCAGCAACATAATTCACAACACAGCCGTATCAGATTTGATGCTTTCAGTTCACGCCAAGGCAACAGCCCTTCAGTTCTGCAACGTGTACCATCTGCTTTGAACAAAGGCAAGCCGCCAAAATGAATACCAACGAATGCCACCTGGATTTGTGTTGAAAACAAAGCAGTTCCCGGTTTATTCACAAACAGGAATGGGTCTAAACCTTTTCAACAAACAGTCTGGGTTTGGGCTTGTTTTTTAAATGGAACATGGCTTGTCAATCTGAACAACGTTTTCACTTGTTTTTCAACCAAGCAAATGCCACAAACAAACAAACAAAACACCCTCTCCCCTCAAAAATACCCAACAAACCAACCAAAACCCATTTTCTGCTTTTCTAAAACATGTTTGCAGGAAACTTAGAAAACAGCCCAACTTTTTTTTTCTGAAGTTTCCACCAAAAAATAACCAACAACCAACCAAACAAAACCAATTTAGCCAAGTCCTGCTTGCAAACCTTGCTAGTCTCCTGACATATGAAGCTGGAGGCAGGGTGTGGGAGCCCCCCTATATTGACCCAAGGACAGCTTGTATTAACAAAGTTCCTTGATTTTTATTCTTTACCTAATGGCACATAATCCACAGCCTACTTCAGCATGCAACTCTGTCTGCTCCAATGGGAGCCCTCCAAGATGACCTTTGAACTTTGCAGCTACCCATCTCCCAGTCTGGATCTGCTTTTATAGACAACAATAGCAGTCACTAAACACAGGGGCCCAGTGGTCTGCAGTTTTCCATAATCACAGGGAAAGGGATTAGACAAGGGAGTTAATAGAGCACAGCCATGAAGTCTGGTCCCCATATTTGGTGCTGTACCAGGGAGATGTTTTTCTTTATTTAAAAAAAAAAAAAAAATCTATTTAAGCAGTTACCTGGAATGCTGGTAATGAAGCTCCCTGATGCAACCTGTGAAACTGACGAGTCTGTTTTCACCATCAGAGCAGAGTGCCAAAAACGCAGTAACAGTGGAAAAGTAGAAAAGGAAACTGGAGTGTCTCAACTCCTTACTGCATTAACAACATACAGTCCTATTTATGGAACAAGAGTTAGTGGATACTGCCCCCTGCCATGTGTCATGCAGTATTAACCTTTTGTATCCTTTAGAGCAGCTCTGTGGCCTCTCTAATTTATGCTGGCTGTAGTGGCTCCCAGTGCTGCTTGACCCATATCAGGGATCTGGGGTCAGGAAATCAACACCTCTCTTACCAGGAGGCTGCATGACCTTCCAGGTAGAACACCAGCCTGGGAGTCCACTGGCAGGCTAGATGATCTTAGACATGTCATTTTCTCCGTGCCTCAGTGTCCCCATCTATAAAATGGGTATAATGATCCTAACGTCCTTTGGAAAGCACTTTGTACTCTAGTGATGAACAGGGTTAGATAAACACTAGTTTAGTATTATTACCAGCTTCTTGATGGTAATTAGACACCTGGGGAAGGATACTATAGGCGAGATCCTCAGCTGCCGTAAATGGATATTGCCCACGGACTTCAACGCAGTCTGTGGAGCTAAGCTGATTTACACCAGATGAGGTTTCCAGAGAGCCTGATTCAGCCCCCACTGACCTCACTAGGAATTGGATCAGGTCCTGCATCCCCCCACCCTGCCTGGGTTCCTGCTGTCCAGCAGCTCCAACTGGAGACGCAGAGCAAGAGCTTCAAGCCTGCAAGTGAGAGGAATGGTGGGGGAGGTGAGTAGAGGGAGGGTGCAAAGGGTGTTGGGCGGAGAGGCAAAACATGAAGGATTTCTGCTGTCTCCTCTGCAATGAGTTTGCCAGAGGGACAAGGAGGGGGACTCTTACAGGTGCCAGAAGGAATTTCCAGACAGCTCTCAACAGCCCCAGCCGTCCCTCCGGCTTCTTGGCAAGGACGTGGCTTTGCCTTAAAGACAACCCTGAGTCATTGAGGCTGGGACAGGGGGGACAGTCACCTGGGAAAGACCCCTCCATCCATGGCTGGGTAATCAGTTTCCTATTAATCAGGCTTTTTTATTATTATTATTATTGTTATTATTATTAAACATCGCTCTTCTCCCAAATCATCTCACAGCCGCAGCGAGGTCCCCGGTAATAGCTCCATAAATTTTGGCCATAAAAAGTAATGGAGGGAGACAAATGAGATAATTAGGAATAAATCTTGGCGAGGTCTCTATTCATCAACATCCCCCAGAACCGGCCAATATTCCAAATCATTAGCAAAGCCCATAATTAACAAAGAGCCCAGGCTTCCAACGTTAATAAAGCTCTCTCGACTCCATATTATCAGGTAGCGGCTGACGAATCAGCCCCGTTAATATTATGGCCTTTGTTAAAGATCCTCTCTCTCTCTGCTTTTTTTTTTTTTAAAGCTAAAAAACCCGTGTCAATTTTTCCCCTCTTCTGCTAAATTTTAATTAGATTTTGCATGTGCATCTGTAGAGGGCGAGTAAGGGTACAAAGGGACAAGGGTTTTTCCTTTTATGTTCCGGGATGCTGGTGAAAGAAGAATTTTGACAGATGGTTCCCCCCCACACACACTTTTTCTCTTCTGCATTATGTACCTCCACTGAGGATGCCCTTTGATCAGAGATTGGGACTCCTCATGGAACATACCTTAAAAGCCAGATTTTTCCCCCCCAAACCCCACATTCGGGGCTGGATTTCCAGGGCTGCTGAGTACAATGGGTGCACATTAGGTGCTGAGTGCTTCTGAAAATCTGTCCGTAAGAGTTATACTGGGAGCTGCTGAGTGCTCAGCACTTCTGCAACTCCGGATCCATGCGTCTGCAGAGGGCGTGAACCCCTCAAAACACACACTGCCAGCTTGTCCAGATCCCAGGGAATAGCACAAAGCAGAAGATACTTGCTGAAGAGTTTAGAATTTCATAAGATCCTAAGGCTCAAGCTAGGACTCCTGATTCTCCATTGCCTAGCACCTTGGTTCCCACTCTGAACGGGCCAGCTCAGCGGGCCAGCCCAGGGGGTGGAGGGAGAAAGGTGACTTTATGGCATCTTTGTGTCTCCTAAATTCTGGACTCCGTTGAAGGTCTGTCCATTCCTCTGGCATAAGTTAGAGCAGCCCTGTGGCCCCCCTAATTTATGCGGGCTGCAGTGGCTCCCAAAGCTGCCCAGAATAGTCAAAACACTCTGTCCCATCTCTGTCATACTGAGGCAGTTGCCTGTGTCCCTTCTCCCTTGGCAGTAGTGTTAAATAGGAACTGCCACACCAGAAACAACCATTGGATCATCTAGTCTGACATCTTGCAGGTCATTTAACCTTCAGAGGAAGTTGCCAGAGACCTATTTATGGACAACTATGGAATAATCTGCCTGTAGGGGAAGTGTCTTCCTAACCCCAAAGCAATTAGTGGTTGGCTTTTGCCCTGAAGCATGAAGATTTACACCCCTTATACATGTTTAACTTACTTTATAATACTCTGAATTAAAATTAGACCGTGGAACTCAATGCCTCAGGACGTCATAGATGCCAATAATTTACCAAGATTCAAAGAGGGATTAGATATTTATATGAATCACAAGGGTATCCAGAGTTATAATAGTTAATAGAGTTTTGGAAGGGATAAAAACACTTCATACTTCAAGGTTTAAGACAATCTCTAACTGTCCGGGATTAGCTGGAATAAGTGTGGAATGGACTAGTCTATCTCAGGGTACCTCCCAACCTGCAATTTTGTGCCTTCCCATTTATCTTGCCTCATAATGTAAGGACAAAGGGGCATGCAATGAAACTGACATGTACTGACAATATGTAGAAAACTGATCAGAACTGATGCTTTAAAACACACACAAAATGCACACAACCTTTGGGACTCACCGCCCCAGGATATCGTCAAAGAATTTAGATTGGAGCTGGATAATAAGAACATTCATAGAGAACTATGAGCCTTCGTCAGAGGCAGACTATTCTACACCTGGCTACTTTGGGGTTTCTTGCACTGTCCACTGAGGCATCTGGCGTTGGCCATTGTTGGAGACAGGATACGGTATTGATGGCCCTCAGGTCTGATCTGGGAAGGCAATTCCATGTTCTCTATGAATGTTCTTATTATCCAGCTCCAATCTAAATTCTCTGAAGCACTGGCCCTTGATGATATCCTGGGGCGGTGAGTCCCAAAGGTTGTGTGCATTTTGTGTGTGTTTTAAAGCATCAGTTCTGATCAGTTTTCTACATGTTGTCAGTACATGTCAGTTTCATTGGATGCCCCTTTGTCCTTACATTATGAGGCAAGATAAATGGGAAGGCACAAAACTGCAGGTTGGGGGGTACCCCGAGATAGACTAGTCCATTCCACGCTTATTCCAGCTGTTGTAGTTGTCCTGGTCACTGATAGGATAGAAGTGCTCACGTTTAGGGCCAGATCCTCAGCTGGTTGTAAATTGATGGAGCTACGCTGATTTACACCCGCTGAGGATGTGGCCTTCCCTTGTCTCCAAGCACGGAGATGGTTTCCACAACCATTTTGTGTCAGATTGTCACCGTACCAAAGTGAAGTTTCAGCCGCTCTCTTCCTGGAGTTTGGTTATTAGCTGCTTGTGAAAGTCAAGTATAAGATGATGGGATTTCTGCTGCCAGACGCCTCTTAATGTTGCACACAAGGTGGTAAATGTTCTGAAACAGTGATTGGGAAAGGTGAGCGTGAAGTCGCGTAACAATTCATTGGGTTTTTTTTTGAGAGAGAGAGCATCTTCCACATGGGGGTTTTCTGTCTTCTATTTTGCATGGTTCACCGGCAAGAGACAACCAAGATTTGCTGCATTGCGCAATCACTAAAACCCCTCCTGAAGGAAAGGGAATTGAAAAGTCAACCTGGCTTTCCTCAGCAGCATGAGTTTGCTGTAGGGGACTGGGAGTCAGGACTCCTGGGTTCCATTTCCAGCTCTGCCCCTCTGTATCAGTGCGACCTCGGGAAAGTCACTCAACCTCTCTGTGTCACAGTTGCCCATCTGTAAAGTGGGAGTAATCATGCTTTACACCCCATCTAGCATGCGCCGACCACTGTGGATGAAAAGTAGTGGGGTACTAAGGCTGGGACTCAGGAGATCTGGGTTCAGTTCCTGCCTCACCCAGAGTTCCAGTAGGACCCTGGGCACATTGCCTAGGACAGACTTTTTAGAAGGGCTCCTCTCCCACATAGTCACCTAAATAAGCGGCTGAATTTTCAGGAGAGCTCAGCATGTTGGATGCGAGGCACTTGACAAACACAGGAATTGCCTGCCTCTGGAATGACGTCACTTCTGGGGTGGAAAGGACAATAGCAGCTGTGTGCAGTACACAGCTCCGCTGCACAACAGTTTAGGACAGTGAAGTCAAGGAGAATGCTGTATCCAGTGGAGAATTGACTGAGGCCGAATGTAATCATTCAAACTGGAATCTGGCCAGAAGACCAAAGCAAGAAAATCTCAGCTCTCATGGAAAGTACCCTGGGATCAAACTAGTTCAACAAAACAGCCCATGGGCCGGGATCGAAAGAAGCACCCCAGGGATCGCTCTTCATCTCGCCCGTGCACAAAAGATTTAGGGGCAGAGCAGAGATGTCTGGTTCTTTTAGGAAATTAATTGTGACTGGATCCCCTCCCACCATCCCCACTGTGGCTCCTAGCAAACAAGTATCTGCTGTGTGAAACAACAGCCGGAGGGACCAGAAAACAGGGAAGAACAAAACCCACCTGCAGAGTGAAATTTATCGAAGCTGCTCATTAAAGCGGGGGGAGCGGGTTGCATGTTTGGGAGGGAAAATCTGAAGCTACGGCAAGAAGATGCTACTGTTGAATCACAGACATGAACTGACGTTTAAGCCTGTACAGGATACGTGCGCAGTCAGGAAGGTGCTGTGGCTGCACAGATAGCAAACAGGGGGAAAGGCATTAACGTCAGCGTGGACCCTCCTCCTGGTCCTATGGAGAATTTCATTTTCATCCAATATTCTGAACGGGCTGAGAGCCCACTGCTGGACTTCTCAAGTTGCGAGTCTGGCTTAGACCTAATTCTTTTCCATCGGATACTCCTTGGGACAGAGACTTTGGAGTGCAGGTGTGCTCAGGACCTGGCACAATGGGACCCTGATGGGAGCCTCAAGGTGCTACTGCTACACAAAGTCTACCCAACAGTAATAATAGTCCGATGAGAGCAGAAATGCCCCCACAGCGCCTCCTCTGGGAGTTGCACATAACAGAAACTTTCCAGTGAGGTTCACAGATGTTCATTTTCAGTACGGAGCTGTGGTCTGCAGAGACATCTCCCAGCATACACTGCTCTGCTTCAATCCAAGCAGCCAGCAGAAGATCAGTGTTAGGCATTACACGCTGGACCTGTAGTTTCCATGGGTGGCATCCCCTCATTAAAGACGGAAGCTGTTGCAGTCTATGACTCAGCTCAACTGGTATAAATTGGCATCACTCCATTGGCGTCATTAGAACCAGGCTGTTTTACATGAGTAGAAGAATTCCATTAATGCAATTTAAGGGCAGCCCCTTTGGCTGCTAGTAAGTTGCCAGTGCAACCCTGTTGGTTGGACAATCTCTGGACAGCCCTGGTATATGTGGACTTTTCAGGAACTTCTGAGACTCATGGGTTTGCTGGTTGCTCAGGCCATTATGATATGAGATACCAGGAGAAGGGACTGGGATTCAAATTGGGGCTGTGCGGCTCCAAACTCACAGTGTCCCTTCATCAGGGATTGGAAGTCCGGCATCTCGGGTTCTTGCTCGGTCACTTGTTCAGAGAGTCGAAGGTAAAACTTCCGTAACTCAATCTGTGCTGGACTGAAACGTGCCTGTCATCCATGAACAGCCTGGACAGCTCCAAGAGACCTGAGCAGCAGAGAAGGGAACCGAGCTGCAAAGTTCAAATGCCCAACGCCCCAAAATTCAGGGCCACTCAGCTCCAGGAATTTACCAAAATGGGGGCCATCTGCAAGATCTGGGTCCAGATTTTGGACCTGAGGTTTTGATTTGGGTTCAGCTCCATCAAAGAGGCACAGAATGTCATCAGGTTTGATCAGTGCCTCCCTCTACATGAGGGGACTTATTTCATGGCCAAAAGGTCATAACACATTACTGCCCAGAGTCGGAATGGACCTGTAGAATATCCATCTCAGACGCAGCCCTTGTCTTTTTTATGGGATAGCTCAGTGGTTTGAGCATTGGCCTGCTAAACCCAGGGTTGTGAATTCAACCCTTGAGGGGGCCATTTAGGGATATGGGGCAAAAATCGGTTAGATGATTTAATTGGGGATTGGTCCTGCTTTGAGCAGGGGGTTGGACTAGATGATCTCCTGAGGTCCCTTCCAACCCTGATATTCTATGTCTCGCTTGCTCTCATCCTCCTGATGTGGTAAAACTCAGGGCGTATAAATGCATTGGTTACTCTGTCTCCAACACCTCTTCTAATCACTGCTGTAATGATTCTTTTCAGGGGCGATGAACCTGTGCTTCTAGACTAGACATCACTTCAGATCAAATTCCATAAACTCTCCCTAGCGTGACTGGCTGCATCATATTTCTTTTGAAGTCCACGGGAGCTGTGGATGTTCAGCACCTCTGAAGTTCAGGCCCCTTGTCTCCTCATTTTACACCCCTCCCCCACACACCCTAAAAATATATTGACCGGAGAAGAAGATCGCACAGCAGAATGATTGCACTGTTGGCTGGGAAATTGTCCCTACTCATATATAACCCTTGAAAAATGTGGACCTGCGTGGTCCTCTAGTCCATCCCATAGAGTCAGTGTACTTTGTTCCCGATAGAATGTTCTACAGGGTTTTGTGCAGTCTGGTTTGAAGTGACCCAAGCTATGAGACTCCCAGACAAAAAGCTGCACACCTTATTAAATACGGTTTATTGAGATGCCAAGGACTGTATATAAAGGGCCAGTTCCTTAGCTCCCTAGCTACACCCATTTACACTAGCTGAAGTTCTGGCCCAAAATCCAGGCACAGTTGCACCACTGCCGCGCAGCGAGGGATGGGTACAGATTGCCTTGATGCCTTCAGAGCTACAGCCTGAGCACAAGTATTGGCAACTGAATGTCCCTTTTAAAAGGCAAGGATCAGTAGTTCACACTATAAACTAAGAAAGATTGAGTTCATGATCAGCAGCAACCCAGGCCATCTTTTAAACGCTGGAGGACTGGAGAGATGCTCTGACCCACATGGCAGTATATGAAAGCACAACATACAGACTGCAGGAGAGAGATGATTATTTGATAACATCTGGAAGCCATTTATGAAGTATATTCACCGCCTTAGTGATGTGCAGAACTAGTACAGCAGCTAGACTGGTTTTGTAAGAGGGCCCATTGCGTTCACTTAGGCACGCCATAAAATTAAGGAGGCGTTTGCAATATGGGGATTGGACTTCGGCACCGATATACCTTAAAGGACCTAGGCCTGTCTCTCTTTTGAAAATGGGTCTTGGATGCTTTTGAAAATGTTGCCATTGGTCTCATCGCATGAGGCCCCACTGTCAAATAATTAACAAATGGAAGTTATATGGATGTATCCTAACCAGCTGAAGGAGATGTATTGCACTATTGAAACCACTAGTCTCTCCTTTCCAGGGGGAATTTTTAACAGGGAGGGTAAGTAACCATTGGAACAATTTACCAAGTGTCGCGGGGGATTCTCCAGCGCTGGCCATTTTAAAATCAAGACAGGGTGTTTTTCTAAAGGATCTGTTCTAGGAATTATTCTGGGGCAGTTCTCTAGTTTGGGCTATGCAGTGGTCCCTTCTGGCCTCGGAATCTATGCATCCACCCCTTAGGATGGAACATTTTTCAATCCCACTAGGCGAAGAGAACAAACAAACAGCTTCACAGCAACATGAACAAATGCAGTGCCTGGCAACTGAAAGCCAGATAGTCTCAGACCAAAAACTGCAACGTCAAGATAACGTCAAGTGCCGCCTGGGCTGAAGAGCTAAGAATGACACTAAAGGCACTTAAACATGGAGAAGAAAGGATGCCGCAGCACATCTGTGACTCACCAGGACCATGCAGAACTCTGGGGTAGAACTCTGGGCTTCCTGCCGCAGAAGGAAAGCACAGCCTCTACTAATAAATAATAATAGTAATTAATAATGACACTGACCTTCTGTGTAAAGCACTTTGAGATCTACTGTTGCAAAGTGCTAGATAAGAGCTAGACATTAATTGTTATTATTATCACTAGCATTTGAGCTAATGGAGAATCTCCATTAACAGCCTGGGGCCTCGGACACATAGTTGAGCAGTTCTGATTCCATCCAGTAGTGGGCAGTGATGCCCCTCCCTCCCTCTCTCTCTCTCTCTCCCTTTCTCTCGCTCTCTCTCTCTCCAAAATAGAAACACACAAAAAGCTAGTTCACTGCAGTATCAAAAAGCAGACCCGCAAGTCAAATGAAAACATTATTAAAAGAACCTCCCGACCAAGCTGGCTCCAGGTATAAATATCACAGTAGGCCAAATTCTGCCCTTAGTTATACCCATGCAAGTCAGTGTGGTTGCACCAATGTAACTGAGGGCAGGAGCTGGCTTGCTGCCTTGAATAAGCAAGATACAGCTCCAGCTAATTACCGCACCTATCCAAACCTCAAAGGCAGCTGAATACACACTCCTCAGGCTCCGTCCATGGCGCGTTCAGTCTCCAGTTCACTTTGAGGGGCTCTTTATAAAGCAGGGTGGAGCCGGCAGTGCGGTTCAGTGAGGCACTTGAAATCTCTCTCACTCAAACAGTCCCACTGTCCGTAGGCGTTTTGAGATACGCTGTAATCAGCATGAAGCAATTCACAACCATCAAAGGGGAGGAAAACACCCTCCCCACAACGCTCAAGGGCACACAAAAAAAGTTAACAGTGCATACAGAGCTTATACTCCAGGGGCTAAAATGGGAGGGGGGGATTCTCCCTGGCACATGGGTGTTCTCAGCGGCCTCTTACATCACTTCCCCTTCCTGAAACTGATGCAGGGGACATGGTGGGGCTGCGGGTGGGGGTGGGGCAATGGCCAAAGCACACTGTACACCAGCCATCTCCGAGCTGGATTGTTATGAACTGGTGGAGTTTAGAGCGACCCCCAGGTTCCTCTAAACTCCACAAGGCCCATTTCTGGGACTGAACTGGTCAGAGAATCAGACAGCTGTAACCAGGGCCGGCTCTGGCTTTTTTGCCACCCTAGGCAGAAAAGCCACCCACCGCCCCCCCAACCCCACCGCGGCAGGGGAGGGCGGAGAGCCCGGCCAGGGCTCTCTGCTCTCCCCGGCGGCCGGAGTGCCGGAAGGAGGGCGGAGAGCCTGGCTGGGGCTCTCCACTCTCCCCGGCAGCCAAAGCGCCGGGAGGAGGGCAGAGAGCTTTCCGCTCTCCCTGGCGGCCAGAGCGCCGGGGGGAGGGCGGTGAGCCCCCGGTGGCCAGAGCGCCGGGAGGAGGACGGCGAGCCCCCGGTGGCCAGACCGCCAGGAGGAGGGCAGAGAGCCCGGCTGGGGCTCTCCGCTTTCCCCGGCGGCCAGAGCGCCGGGGGGAGGGCGGCGAGCCCCTGGCGGCCAGAGCGCTGGGGGGAGGGCGGCGAGCCCACCGCAGCTCTCCGCTCTCCCCGACTGGCCGGAGTGCCAGGGGGAGGGCAGCGAGCCAGGCCAGGGTCCCGCTCTCGGGCCGGAGCGCCCCGCCGCGCCGCCCCCCTCCAGGCGCCGCCCCAAGCACATGCTTGGTGGGCTGGTGCCTGGAGCCGGCCCTGGCTGTAACTGGTGCTCTGATGCCTTCCACCCTCTACTGGTCTGTGGGGACCCAAGAGCAGTAGAGAATCTGACTCTTACTCCAAAAACAACTTACTTCAGCTGCTCTGTGGTGAACGATTAAACGAAGAGGCAACAACATCTACTAAAGCAGTGGATAGGAAGCTAGGAAACCAGGATGCTCTTCTACTGACTCTCTCTGATGTTGGGGAGGTCTTCAAGGGCCAATTTTCAGAGGTCAAAGAGAGCTCAGTCCCTCTAAAAACCAGACTCTTGATCTCTCTGTGCCTCAGTTTCTGCATCTATAAAATAGGGCTATTAATACTTCCTTCCTTACCTTTGTAAACTTCTTCATGACTATAGTGTTCCAAGTACCAAGAGTTATTCATAGTAATAAACAGCCACGTTTCAATCAGAGGTGGTAGCAGCTGAGTGGTGGGTAAAGCAAATCCTATTGTATGGCTCCGTTTATGCTAATTCACACCATTGTAAAATTGACATCCGTGGAACCACTCCAGGGTAACCAGGCTCTGACCCCAGCCCAATAGGGTGGCCATGACGCACAGGACCAGGTCTGTTATAAAACTACGTATTAAATCTTCCTGCAGCAGTGAAACTCACCCATCACCAGAGGCAAGGCCTGCCCTGGATTTGAAGATAATCAGACCGTGTGTTTGCACTGGGATAATGTGTGCATTGGGCTAGTGTTTAAAATCAGGGCCGGGGGGCCTTGTAAATAACCCAGCTTTTCCGAAAAAATGCTGCTGACAAATGTTAACTGAAGAGATAAGAGCAATCAATTATTTAGAAAAAAAAATCAGCCGCTGTGAAGAGAATGAGTTAGATCATCTAGCCACAATTACTCTCCTGTATCAGTGTCTGGTTTTAGTCCATTTCTGAGCATCCCCCTCCTATCCCACCCCCCTATCGTGTCTTTAAGAGAAAACAGATTTTTCAAAAGAGCTCCACTCCCAGTCAGGCACCTAAGGAGCAGCCAGATTTTCCAAAGTGCTCAGCCCGCAATGCACAACCAATGTTCTGGGCTCCTCTGGCACTCCGGCCTCATTTAGGCTGGCTGAACGGGAGCAGAGTTCTTTTGGAAAAATCTGCTCCAACTGTGGGTGCGGAGCATTTGAAAATCTGGCCCGGGAACACTTCCCAATGAGAGGCACATAACCTTTTAGACCTTGTATATTTTTTTTTATTGAATTTAACTTTTAAGAGGAATTCTGGCTCAGTGGTTAGGGTGCTAGCTTGGGACTAGGAAGACGGGGGTCCAATTCCCTGCATAGCCACAGATTCCCTGCGTGACCTTGTGCAAGTCACTCCTCCTCTCTGTACCTCAGTTTCCCCATCGGTAAAATAGAGATAATAGTCCTCCTGGGGGGAGGGTTGAAAGGATAAATATACTGAGGTACTTGGTGCTATGGTAATGGGGCTCAGTTAAGCACCATCGAGAGCAGTCATCTCTTGTGAGACTGTGGTTATAAATGGGTGTGACAATGTGTACGAGGCAACGTGAGTTAGGGAGCATGCGGCTGGGGACAGTGGGGTGTGCATATGTGACAGCAGGGTGCTGGGTGTGCATGCGCGAGGACTCAGGATAGCAGGTGTGAGTGTGGCAATGCACAAGACCAGGTGAAAGAAAGCGTGTGGGACTGCATGCCTGTGTGGGAGAACGTGCGAGAGCATGCAGCACTGCCGGTGAGACCAGGTAGGAGTGTGAATGCCAGGGACGATGAGCAGGCAGGAATCATGGTGTGGTAGAAAAGGCAACCCGGGTTTAATTCCCAGTTCTGACATTGAGCTGTTGTGTGGCCTTGTGTCAGTCTGGTTCCCCTCCCACCCCGCTCTGTCTTGTCTAGACTGTAAGTGTTTCAAGGTCCAAGCCATCGGTTCTAGTGTGTGTGTGTGTGTGTGTGTATGTACAGTGCCTAGCACAGTGTGGCCCTGATCTCAGTGGGGCCTCTCATTTTTTCTCTAATAGAAATAATAACCCTGTGACAGTCACGCTCAGGTGACGCTGCACGCGTGGACATTTGGAAATGCGTGCAGGTGTGAGAATCCGCATGAGGCTGGGTGCATATGTGTGAGAATGCATGTGGGGCTGTACACGGATGGGAGCGCGTGTGCGCTGCACATGGATGTGTGCAAAACATGTGCCAACTTTCCCTAGCCTTCCTGTTTTAAAACAGAATCTTTGCCATATTTTCACTCTATAACTCAAACAGGCTTAAGCCCATTCAGTGCATTTCAATGTGGGTTAAAGATATGTGCCTAATTCTCCTCCAGAAATATTCCTGTTAATGGCTTTCAAATGGGGGCCTGTGTGTACGCGCCTTGGCTGCTGGCCCTGTCTCGATCATACAGCAAACTCCCCAGCACTGAGATTTAAACTAACACCAGCTCCTCTCCGATTTCAGCTGCGTTTTTAAAGAAAACAACTCCCCTCGACTGCAGCAGGAAATCACTGTTTGGATTTATGAGGCACCTCTTCCTGACCATCCTCTCTGAAAAAGCCTTTGCTAGATTGACATGGCTGCTCCATTCCCGACTCCTGCTGGGAGAATCTGGACAATGGGAGCTTGGAGAATAAGGTGTAGTCCAGTGGTTCTCAACCAGGGGTACGTGTACCCCTGGGGGTAGGCAGAGGTCTTCCAGGGCGTACATCAACTCATCTAGATATTTGCCTAGTTTTACAACAGGCTACATAAAAAGCACTAGCAAAGTCAGTACAAACTAACATTTCAGACAATGACTTGTTTATCCTGCTCTATGTAACTATACACTGAAATGTAAGTACAATATTTATATTCCAGTTGATTTATTTTATAATATATATGGTAAAAATGAGAATGTCAGCAATTTCTCAGTAATATTGTGCTGTGACGCTTTTTGTATTTTTATGTCTGATTTTGTAAGCAATTAGTTTCTAAGTGAGGTGAAACTTGGGGGTATACAAGACAAATCAGACAGTCATCTGGAAAGGTTGAGAGCCACTAGTCTAGTCTACTCTAGAAAAGGTTTGCTGGTATAGCTATCCTAGTATCAGCACGGTAGGGTACGCGATCTCCTAGGGCAGATGCAGGGTCTACCGGCAAAAATGTGTTTTTGCTGGTATTGCTTGTATCAGTTCGCTGAACGAAAGAAGCGATACTGAAAGAAGCACTGAAATTTGCTGGTGTAACTGGGCTTATGCTACTGTTTTTGCTGGTATAAAAATGTCATTAAAAAAAAAAATCATACCCTTACAGCACATTGCTCCACTGGCAAAAGTTTCTCGAGTAGACCTGGCCTCAGCACCATTACTTGTTCTGTGTTTGTACAGCTCCTAGCACAATGGATCTGGTCCAGGACTGGGCTCCTAGGTGCTATTGCAATACACATAATGAATAATAATAATATTCCACTCCCTACAGCTATTCTTGCTGGGGTAGGTCAAGACATGGGGAGCTGTGAGCCTGCTTCCAGCCAACTCACCATTGTCATCCCCTCCTGCATGCATGGGATAAGCTGGGTTGCAGGAATTGCTTGTGAGTTTCACCCAGAATAGTCCACTTAGGCCATTCCCTACAGTGACTCCTGCTGGCAGATGGTGGAACAGGCCTAGACCACACACAGCCGCTATACAAAACCTAGGCCAAGCGTCAACTCATTTGGTAGCAATTGCTTCTCCCAATTGTTTTACTAACCTCTCCAATGTTGGAAAAAATTAATCTGAACTCCTGCTCCAAGGGCAACCAAAAGCACAGCTCTCATTCCAATGACAACCTCTTTTTAGTGAGAGACAATACACAGGACAAAATCTCAGGAGTCAGATGTCAGTGATACACCTGTATACATGAACTGCATTTGCACTGGTGTACCTGAGACCAGGATCAGACCCTGGATCTTTTGAGAAAAGTGCCTAAGCATCCAATCCAGATCAGAAAGCTGAGCCAGGAGGGCCAACACCAGCACTGTGTTGATATATTGTCTCATCAGGCCTGGCACGTCCGTATAAATGCAGGGCCTGCATGTTCACTCGAAGGCCTACAGCTAGCCTTCAATCAAGGCCTAGTGACCAGGGGTGGGAAGAAGAATGGTGTTGAATGAAGTCAATATCCAGGGGATGGTTACGGCTCTCTTGGGGGTGTGAGCAGACCTCACGTGGCTTTTCAGCGGTGAGCACCTACAAAGTGTGGAACATCTGTTAGTATGACACTCTACGAAGGCCAACTTACGTATCAGCAAACTGCCATTGAGCAAGGCTGAAAAAGAAAGACTTGCCCAGATCCTGCTAAGCTGATAGGCACCTCCTTAGAGCAATCAGTGCCACAGATGATATCCTCAGCTGGTGTACGTTGGTGTGGCTTGGTTGACGTCAATGGAACTACGCTGATTTACACCCGTTGTGGATCTGGGCCTAGTTTTTTCAAAGCAGTTAGATTGCCATCTCTGTCTGTCTTATGCCATTATTGAATGGAGTCTTTTTTTGGTTTGTTTGTTACATTTCAGAACTATGAGCAAATGATTTGGAGGCTAAAGGTGGAGCAAGGTTTCTATAGTTCTCATTGATTAAGGACACTTTGGAGCGGAATCTGGAGCTGTATATATCTGCAATGGAGACACAAAGACTTAGGTCAGAAGGGGATCTATAGAGAATGGAAGGAGATTTAAGGGGCTACTGTAGTGAATGGGAAATTCTCTCCATTGACTTCACTGGATCAATCACCAGAGATCAATGTACAGGTAGAATGGGCTTGCTGGTGGTGGAAGACTCTAACTGAGGACTCCAGGTACTACTGTCTTCTTTGTCTGCCCTGATCTCTCAGGACTCTTCCAAGGCTCAAGCAAACATCTGTGGGGATTGTGCTGATCTCTGGCAATGCTGGAGCAAGTGTGATCTCTCCGGTGCGACATGGCACCTTGGGACCCAGTGCTCAAAACTTCCGGACTGGTAGATCTTGATCAGATCCCAGTCAGAAGCTCAGATCTGTGAGGAGCATGGTATAAAAAACTATACAGAATAGAATGTTCTGAGCTGCCTTTCTCATGGTCTTTGGTCCCTTTCCTCACCATTCACAGGCAAGGGTTAACTCAAACCACCATGTATTTTCCTTCTCCAAATTGGTAGCAATGCAGAACAATGCAGAACCTGGAGATATATGGTCTATGCTCAGGCCCTGGCATACACAGGCTGGCTGAAGAAGTCAGGTGGATTGTAGTTTGGCACAGAAATCAGCTGGCGTTTGCCAGTTCTACGCGCTTCAGATGTAGCAGAGTTCAGACAGCTTCTGACCCAACGAGATAATTTTCTCTGTATTCTTTACTGGCCAACACAACGCCAAGCTGATTGAGACCCCACCCCCATGCAACACAATGGTGTGCCAAAGGGCTGCTGCATTTGGAGTGTGATCGAGAGTCTAAGCAGTCTCGGGTGGATTGTTACAAAAACCAACGAGAATCATAAAGCAGCTTAATTCAGCTACATCAGCAGGGGAGAGGCCATTCCAGCTCGGACCAGCTTTCAAATAACTCCGCCAGCAGGATATTAAGTGGCAGCATACTCAGCCAATCAAACACGAAAGAGACGCATGACATCATAAGAACCAGTCGCCATCGGCCAATGAGCGATCCTGAAGGCAGGACACTCACCTAGCAATGACCGAGAGAGGATGAACGTTTTCAAGGGTGTTGCAGACACTGCAAGACTCTCCCCACTATTCATACGCGGCCGCCACTAGGCACACTGGTAACTGAATGCTTTAGCCCCCTTATGGCAGAGTGCTTCACTCACTCCTCGGCTGGCGCCTCCTCCTGGCCGCTCCAGGGATTAGCTCGTGAGGTTGACGCCTCTTCCCATGGTCACACGCCGTCACTCCGTCTCTCTCTGGTCTGCAGCCCTACTCTTGCTCCAGGAACCGCAGCGTCCTCTCCGTGATCCAGCCAGATTGCTCAGCGTCCCCCCTTCAGGGGTACAGTCCTTCCAAGTGTGTGGCACTCCCACATTGACCCAGGCAGTCTTCCAGTTGACTGCCCCACTGGTGCCGCTTCCCCAGTAGTGGGTAGGGGAACCCAGGCCTGCCCTCTACTCCGGGTTCCAGCCCAGGGACCCTACAACATGCAGCCAAGGTCTGTTCAGTCCCCAACCTTGCTTCTTACTCCCTGGGCTGCTTCCTACCCCGGCACTCCCGGGGTTTGCCAGCCTCTCTATTCCCTTCTCCCAGGGAATGACCATGGGCTACTTGTCTCTATAGCCCCCAAACACACCTCCCTTCTCCCAGGGTGTGACTGCAGACACCTCCTTGCAGCTCCCTGCCTGCTCCCAGCTCCCTGGCTTTATAGAAGTCACATCTGTTCCCGCACAGGTGAGCTTCTCATAATTAGGGCTTTCCTCTCAGCCTTCAGCCTAATAGAGGGATCGGCAACCTTTGGCAGCGTCCGCAGGTTCAGCCAATCGCAGCTCACACTGGCCATGGTTCGCTGTCCCAGGCCAATGGAGGCTGCGGGAAGCGGCGGCCAGCACATCCCTCGGCCCACGCTGCTTTCCGCAGTCCCCATTGGCCTGGGATGGCGAACCGCGGCCAGCGGGAGCTGCGATCGGCTGAACCGGTGGACGCGGCAGGTAAACAAACCGGCCCGGCCTGCCAGGGGGCTTACCCTGGCGGGCCGCAGGCCAAAGGTTGCTTATCCTTGGCCTAATAGGTTAATTGGTCCCTCTGGCCTCCATTAACCCCTTCAGGGCACATGGGGGGGGCACACCCCGTCACATCCCGCCAATGATCGGAGGTCAGATTTTTAAATGGCAGTGCTCTTTGTTCAGCATGGTGCTAAGAGGCGTAAGGCAGAATGCTCCCTTGGAGGTACCAAATCGACAGGCCTAGAGGGAACCAATGCACATCTGTGGTCAGTAAATGTGACACATAAGATGCTGCAGAAGATGATGGCATTTCTACCCTCACTCCCGGTGGTAGCCTGCTTTAGAGTGTGATCTGAACTTTGTTTGGCATTCTACTCTCTTTGCAGGTTTTTTTTTTTTTTTTAAATCTGATGAAACCAACTATTGTCTGCAGCCCGGGACCTCAGAGAGTGAGAAGGTGAAGCTGCCGAGACCACAGTCATCAAGCTGTTTGTTTTCTGGGGGGGGGGAAAAAGCCCAGCGAACGGGCTGACAGACCTGAAATGTTAATTTCTTCCAGCTGTTGTCAGTCTGGCAGGCTCTCAAAGGAAGTTTAATAGACTACAGGCTTCTCTGCTTGCCCCCATCCTTCCACTGGCTCCGCTTAGCAGAGGCAGCCTCCCGGAACCTAGATGATTAAACAAACGTCCTCGCCTTCCAACGATTTGTTTTCTCTTTGGCTTGAAAGATTTTTGTGCAATGTGTTTGTTTATTTCCCCATCCCCTGGCCCTTTAAAATTGCCATTAATTAAAGGGGAGGAGGCCAATTAGGCAGGATCAGGACTGCGAATAAGGAGCAAGCGGGACCCAACTAAGGGCAGCACTTGTAAGCGAGAAGAAAGCAAAGGTGGTGGGTTCATGAACCATCTCTGAGCCTGCACCACTTCGGTGCATGGCCAGACAGGAAACGGGATCAAAAAGGTCTTTGTAGTTGAAAAAGAAAAATCCTTCCACTTGCATTTTATTGATTTTGATTCAAGACACAAGTAGGACACGCTGTTGAAAGCAAGGAACTTCTAGGCTTGATCAGACATGGGACCTCTCTAGTCCCGTATCCTATCTCTGACCAGCGTCAGATGTGTCCAAGGAAGTGATAGGATAACAGCCTAGTGGGGTAAAAATAACGAGGAGTCCTTGTGGCACCTTAGAGACTAACACATTTATTTGGTCATAAGCTTTCGTGGGCTATAGCCCACTTCATCAGATGCATGGAGTGAAAATACAGTAGGCAGGTATAAATATACAGCATATGAAAAGATAGGGGTAGTTTCTTTCCAGCCAGTAAGAGGTTGGCTGATGCCCTGGAGGAGATGGGTTTGTTATTAGAGCAGGTGAGAAAATGTTAATCTAAAACAGTTTGCTATTGCAAAGTGCCCTTCTGACTAAAGTGATTTTTTTGTGAAATTGTATTGATGGTTTAAGGAGAAAAAATGAAAAAAAAATCAGTTTAAAAATGTCAAAATGGAACGTACGGACATTTCCAGAATGAAGAGTTATGATTTTTTTTCATTTTGGACTGACTTTTCATTTCAAAACTTATTTTATATTAGAAAAATAAACATTAAAAGGGGTTGAAATCAAAATGAAACATTCCACATTTATCAAAATAGAAACATTTTGGTTGACCCAACATAAATCTTTTCATGCTTTGCCAAAAATGTCAAAATGTTGGTTTTTCATCCTGATTTGAGATTAAAATTTTTTTGGAAATCTCATTTTTTCCCTCTGTGGCGGGGCGAGTGCCCCACCCCCATGTGAGAGGGGGCTAGAGTTGGCCAGAGAGGCTGTGCAGGCTGGCAGCCAATCAGGAAAGGGCTTACTGAGAGCCAATCAGGGCCCAGATTGGAGGGAGCCAATCAGGGCCAGGCTCAGCCCTATAAGAAGGCTGCTCTGGAAAGGCGCAGTCAGTCTGTCCCAGGCCTTTGACAGGGGAAGGTCTGTCTCCAGGGTGGGAGACTAGCACCCAGGACAGCGCAGCGCTGGGCAGGCCCCGGGGAGCAGAAGGAAACTCCAGCCTGGTGTCTGTCAGGCTGCAGGCCCTGAGGGGAAGGGCCTAGCCGGTGCGAGGGGCTGTAGGGAAGCAGACCGATAAGGGGAGAGAAGGAGGACAGCGAGGCTGCTGCCAGAGGGTCCCTGGTCCGGGACCCAGAGTAGAGGGAGGGCCTGGGTTCCCCCCCCCCTCCTTGCAGTACACTTGGCCGTAGGGAGTGGCCATTATAGACCATGCCAGATCCCTGACAGGAGGGATTAGACTTTGGGGTGTGTGGTTGACCACGGTGGCTGGACATAGAGACTGCTGATTGACCCCCTCCCCCCCCAAAGGGGGTGCGGCTGGACTAAGGGGCACTGCTGCAGGGCAGTGGTCCGGAAGAGGATGCCACGAGTTGGTGAGCGACGTGGGCTCAGAAGCCAACCGAGGGCAAGACAACGGGCGGGATACCACCAAGAGGGGATGCTCCACTAGACTGAGCTAATTCCCAGAGTAACCAATAGGAGGTGCTGCGGTGGTGAGTCCCAACCTTGTTACATCCCCCAGGATGCAAAATTCATGTTCTGACCAGCTCTATTTATTACACCCCTTTCAAAACTCCTGGTTATTTTTGAATCCTTTCTATTATAACACCGAGAGACAGGGTGGGTGAGGTAATATCTTTTATTGGACCAACTTCAGTTGATGAAAGAAGCAAGCTTTCAAGTTACACAGAGCTCTTCTTCTGGTCTGGGAAAGGAAAGCTTGTCTCTCTCACCAACAGAAGTTGGTCCAATAAAAGATATTACCTCACCCACTGTGTCTCTCAAATACCCTGGGACTGACACGGCTACCCCACCACTGCACACATTGTAACTCAGGATATTTTTGTAGGGTACAATTTTCAAAAGCATCAAAATGACTTAGAACCCATAGGCCCGTTTTCAAAAGTAACTTAGGGCTTCTAAGTCACCTCAAGACATTTTTGACATGTGACTTAAGCACTCAGGAGTCCAAGTCAAGTCAATGGGATTTAGAATCCTAAGTGCCCAAGTCATATTTAAAAATGGGACATCATCTCAGCCTTTCTGGAAATGTTGCCTCTCATCCATCTGAATGTCTAAGGCCACAAAATATACATTCAGTGCTGCTAAACACACATCTAGGCTGGGGCAGCGTCATGTCGTTCTGTGCCCTTCACAGCAAGCTAAAGAGCAGTCAAGAAAGCAAGATGAGTCCAAAGCTAACGTTGCTCATGCTGGCCTGTGCAAAGTACGCCACGGTGTGCCGACTGCATGGAACAGTACTGCAAGTGGCCAAAGAAGGGTGGACAGGACATACTGTCCTTCCTCTCTGAGTTCTTTGGTGTTGGCATAGACTCTCCAGCCTAGGAATAAGGGGACTGATTCCCAGTTATTTCAGTCCTGGGCTTGAGGGGGTGGCAGGAGTGGAGAGATCTGGGGTGCATGTAGGGGTAGTGGGGAAAAGGCCCCTTTGTACTCTCTGTATTCTGGGGCCATATCTTAGTTACAGCAGCCCTGAGGCTGCTCTAACTTGCACTCTGCAGCCCAAGGCTCCTGGGAAGCAGAGACTCACCATAGTGTAGCATGCTCCACCCATGCCCCTGGTCAGGGCCGGCTCCAGGCACCAGCCCACCAAGCATGTGCTTGGGGCGGCGCCTGGAGGGGGGCGGTGCGGCGGGGCGCTCCTGCCCGAGAGCAGGGCCGCGACTGGGCTCGCCGCCCTCCCTGCGGTGCTCCGGCCGCCGGGGGTTCTCCGCCCTCCCCCCGGCACTCTGGCCGCCGGGGAGAGCGGAGAGCCCCGGCCGGGCTTGCCGCTCTCCCCCCGGCACTCCGGCCGGTTGGGGATTGCTCGGCGCCCTCCCCTGCCGCGCTGGCTTTTTTGCCTAGGGTGGCAAAAAAGCCAGAGCCGGCCCTGCCCCTGGTCCACCCTTTGCCAGGGGTTGGAAGCAGGGCTGCTGGAGAGCCCTTAGTTCATCTCTCCACCTGCCAAGGAGGCTCCTGTCACAGTGGGGATTTGCAAGGGGTCATATTCATTCCAAACCCCCGACCATTGGGAAAGATCAGGCCTAGAACTAATTTTCATGGCTGGTCTCTCTCTCTCTCTAAGATGGGACCATAGATTTCCCCACCCCCTGGACTTTGTGACTATTCAGAACTGTCTCTAAGGTCCAGAGCCAAACTGTGGGGTTCAATCCCCATCTAATATGGTTATTTTGCAGAGCAAGGGTCTCTCCCACAAACCATGTCCCAGAATGCTTTACAGAGCAGGCATGTCTACATTGCTATCAAGAGGCATGATAGCACAAGTGAATTAGCTTTGCTCTAGATAGCTCCAATAACAATAGCAGTGAAGCCCGGTCGGCATGGGAGATGGCCTGGGCTAGCCCATGTGTATGTACCCAACATCCTGCGTGGGGAGGGCTAGCCCATTCTGGCAATCACACCTCCCGATTGCAGTGTAGCCACACCCAGTGTTCAGTAATAACCTGCTAGGGGAGGAGGAGGAAGAGATGGGGAGCAAGATGGAGAGCCGATGAGGCAGAGAGACGCGTAGAGACTGTTACAGGTGGTAGGGATTGCAGATGGGAAGGCTCTTGCGCACGATCAGCAATGGCAGGACCGCATAATACTATTGTCCAGGCCATGCAAGTGAGGGCCCCCCCACGCCCTTCCAGACATCCCATGCCCCTGGCCCTAACCTCCATCTGGCCTGACCACCTCTCTGTTTGGGTCTTCAGCCAACTCAGCTGTTACGACAGCGGAGCACATTGTGAAAAGCCACATCTAGGCAAAGTGAGATCCAGGCAAGTCAAGTGACCGGTGCCTTAATGCCTTCCTGCGAGCTTGGGAGCATAGTTCCCTCGCGGTTGATCAGCAATTAGACAACAAACTTTCATTATTCATATGCCCTGTGTCTCGCTCCTAACAAATGGCCGGCAGTGAGCCTGGCACAAATTAAAGTCCTAAATATAATCAGCCAAAGAAGGTCCCTCCAGCTGAGAGGGCCAGGCTAAGGGCTTCTTGGGAGCCCACCTTCCCCTTTGCTTCCATATATTAATAGGCCTGGCTGGAGTTCCAGAAGATAAATTCAAATCCAGGCCAGCCCACTCCACAGGGAACAGAACACGCAGCCTGAGCTGGTGAACCCTTGACTCGGGATGGCTTACGGCCCAGGCTGGCCCAGCTCACCACGACCTGGAGAGAACTACTGCTATCTGCAAGGCACCTCACAAAGGCGATTTCATCCAGGTTCTCTCTGCAGCCGGAGACTGATCCTATGTCTACTGCCCGCCCTGGGAGCCTTTCCATTGTCCGCAGCCGACTTCAGAGCGAACCTTGAGTTTGGGAATTGAATGCATGCTGGTTTTAAATGAGAGCTGGACCCCAAATGGAACCACTGGATATTGACTAATTGCATCCTTGCGTCCCCTTGCTGTGGGGTAGGGAAGTAGTAATTGTCCCCCTGTTATAGATTAGCCACCCCTGCCCACGAGATCTTGCTGCTTACCTAGCTGTGCGCAAAAAAAGAGCGAAACAGACGCGCAGAATGAGTGGTGGGCTGGGGTAACGATGCAAATGGAGGGCTAGCAGAAAAGCAGGAGAGCCAACCACACCACTCGCTGTACCAATGCCAACCTTAACTCTTCCCCAGAGCAGGCAGGCTGTTTAGCCTCCATGTACGTACACTCCCAGCCGGTAGCAATTCTCAGCCGATAGCCTACATGCCCTTGGGAAACCGCCCAAGAAGCGTCACAGCTCACTGCTACCAGTGTCAGAGGCTGGGTGCGCCCCCTGGCCAGCTGGAGCCTATGGCGAATAGGAGAATAACAAACCCCTTGAACTGCCATCGTGGCCCATGCAGGCAGCCCTGGCAGCCCGGGACCTGCCAGGCCTGCAGGCACAGAGCTAGCTTTGGCATCCGGACAGCTCCTTGACTTGGAGAGGCTTCCGAGGGAACTGTAAAAACCAAGTGTCGGCAGGAGATTAATTAATTGAAACCGAACACATCTGTTGTTAGTTAATTCCCAAGCAGCAGGGTTAACTCCTTCCTCTCCTGCTCCAGCTAGTCTCAAAGCCCCGTTCCCTTTTCCAAGCACAAAGGGGAGATTTCTGCCCCTTTGGCTCCCACTGCAGTGTTTTAGGGAAAAGCAAAATGCGGGGGGTGGGAGGTGGGGAGGGCTAGGCTGAAGGTAGGGAGCTGATTGTGGAGTCATGGGGATGGAGGACTTTCATCTCTTCCTGCCCCAAAACTAGTTTGGAATGTAGGAGGGACACACGGGGGAGGTGAGTGAGTCTTGGGGCAAGAGTGGAGCCTGACCCGCACATGGCAGATGGTCTAGAACATCTGGAACGGTCCTGCCGGGACCTCGAAAGTGGTCTGAGCCGAGCGTCAATCACTGCATGGGAAGTCTAGCTCCGCTGTCCAACCATCCCGTCCTCCCCTGCTCACCCTTCGGAGAGGCCCTCCTGCTTTCCCACTGGCCGGCAGAATGCACCTGGCATTACCTTGCCCTTGCTTCGCTCCCCTGCTCACATGCTGATGTTAGCCCCTACTCAATAGCCAGCTTGGCAAGCCTCCTGGCTGCTGCTCCATCCCACCTGGCTACAATTTACTTCTCAAATCCCAAAAGAGTCTTTCCACTCCCCAGCCCCAGATTATTGCCAGAGGAAGATAATTTATACTCAGTGCCCTCTGCAAACAGACCCTCTGACCCCTGCGTGGTTCCAGCGCCCCTAGAAGGTGGCCAGAACTTCCAGAGAGCTTCTGCTCCCATTCAAGTGCTTAAAGAAGTGGCCAGATCTGCAGTTGAGCCCAGCACGCAGAGTGGCGTTCATCTGAAAATCTAGCCTCAATTTTGGGTGCTGAGCACTTGAAAATCTGGCCCCACAGCTCCCAGCCTTCCGCCACAACCAGCGGGTAGCAGGAGAGAGAACTCGAGGGCTAAGGCTTTTGCCGAGGGCTCCTTCCTGCAGAACCATTTGGAAGTCGCACAGTTTTGGTGTTGAAGTCCACATTTCTCACCTTCTGCTTCCTCAGCTGGAAAGCCAGCTCCCCGGGGACTCCAGGACAGGCGGTGCTTGGGAAAGAGTAAATCCCATATGAATCCCAGGAGCGCATATCCCCACATCCGCTCTTTTCAGGACCTGTGGCTTCCCTCCTGGATTCTATTCCACGGGCCAGTGCAGGCCCTTTGCAGGGTTCCTCAGCTGCCAAAGGAGGAATCACAGGGTTGGAGCTAAGACTGGCAGGCAGGAACAGAGGTGTGTGATGAGTGCCAGCTGCAGCCCTGTGGAGATAACCGGCAACAGCTTTGCTGTGCAGGAAAGGAGCCCACCTGATCTGCAATTACAGCAGACCCCATTTTAAAGCCTTGCCTTCCCAGAAGAACCTGGCAAGCTGTGGACTGCAACCGGCCCACAGTTCCTCTCAAACTCCTGTTAGGTTTGGGGCATTTCAGGGATAGTCCATCAGGGCTGAAGCAGGCGAGCGAGGCAGGTGAGAATTACAGCAAAACCCAGCTGGTGACCTGATGCCAGAAACAAGAACGAGGCCCCTGTAGCTTTCTGTTTAATATTCATGAGCCAAATTTCCTCGGCAAGCTCTGGAGACTCAAGCCCCATCCCAAGCAGGAATTCACTTCCTGCTGGGTTATTAGGGAAATACATGGGGATAGGCTTGCTAAAAGACCAGGAAGGATAACCAGCTTAATTAGTGGGAGGGGCACTTCTGCATCCTAACTTGCTCTTAGAAAGGATGAGAAATTAGGGAGCTGGTGAGAAGAGAAAGGAAACAAGAGGGAATATAATCTGGTAGTTAGAGCAGAGGGAACTGGGAGACTGGATTTCTGACTGTACCGCTGTTTCACTGTGTGACTTCGGCCAAGTTACTTGGTGTGACTTTGGCCAACTGCTTCGTGCCTCAGTTTCCCCATCTGTAAAAAATAAACATTACCCTCTTTCATCAAGACATTTGACATTTTCTCATGAAAAGTGCGAGGTAAGTGCAACTTGTTATTAAAAAGGAGGAGGAGGAGAAAGGGACGCAGCTGAAAATGAGTCCAGAAAGGAACAAGAAAACCCAAGATGGGAGCTAGAAGGAGAAGAGCAGAAAGAGTATAACGCAGATCAAGTGGGAGAGAGTTGGGATAAGAGGGAGAAATCATGCTGAGTTTGCAGTGGTGCACACAAGCTGGGGAGAGGCATGTCCTCTCAGGTTTTATACCCTGGCGCTCTAAAAAGAACATTTCCTGACTCAGAAATGCTGCCCTGTGGTGTTAATTCAGCATTGTTCTGTGCTTCGTGTCATCATTTAAACCTATGGGTTTTAAATGCCACCAAAGGAGAGCAGTAGCATTTAACATCCATTTCACACACATGTAAATGACGACACCGGTTGCACTGCAATAGTGAACCGATATGTATTCACAAGCAGATCTGTTGACTGTTCTTTACTCCTGTAAACTCCATGGAGTCGGCACGGCTTTGGGTGGGTGTGAGCTGGAGTATCTCGCATGGCTCATGCACTGTCAGCAGTTCTGATTGCTGGATCGGAGTGAGAAGGAAAGAGGCCAGCCTGCCTCTGTGCAGGGCTGGCTGGTAGGAAACAAACAGCATTTTTCTTTGTAAGCTAAGTAGATTTGATCTGGAGTCACAGAGACACAATACATTTGGAGCCTTCTGATTAGAGCCGGGAGAAAATCTTTCACACACAACTTTTTTCAGCAAAAAAGGCAGCTCTCGCAACACTGCAACGTGTCACAAATTCGTGTCAGTTTCATGGAATTATTCATTTGGACACCAAAACAACAACAAAAAAAATCAGGGAAAAAAATCAAAACGTTCAACGTTTTCAGAATGAAACACTTGGGTTTTGTTGGTTTTGTTTCAAAACATCCTTTAAGATTATTAAAGAAACATCCAAGAACGTGAAACAATGGGCAAAATCAAAAGGAAACCTTTTGTCAAAACAAAACACTGCCTTAGCCCCGAAATGATTTTTTTCTTCGACTTTTCCAAATTGCCAATGACCCAGAAAATTCCGTGTTTGCCCAGCTGTGCTTCTGAGGCCATTTTTAGAGTGTCACTTTTCAGCATTTAGCCTCACTTTCGATTAGGCCCAGCTCCAGTGAGCAGTGATTTTTATTTGCATTTTCTAGTGCAGCCGTCACTATAGCGTATGTAGGTGTTAACAGCACATACATTTAGAAATACATCATTCCCCACCACTCAGAGAAACCAAACTCCCCTCCCTTACACACGAATTTTAAGCCACTTATTTAAGGGGCAGATAAATCAAGGTGGCTGTGTATGCGTTTGCCATAGGATCCCATTTGCTCATGAACACAGTCAAATGGGAGGTATTTAGGGGGACAGGATTTCAAGGGCTCATCACCCATAATTGGTGATGTACTTGCCACAGAGCACAAGTCCCAGCGTGTTGAGCTGTTTGGAAAATCAGGCCTCTTTCTTGTTAACGTGTGTCGGGGTGTGTGGCTGGTGTGCATGCTGTTTTTACAACGTCAGGCTCAGGGTTTTTAATCCTGTGCACAGGAAGAATCAGTTTGGACACAAGGCGGTCAGGCTAAGCTCCCATCTGAGAACAGATAACTTACACCACCTCGGGGCTGGCCAGAGCGTAAATGCCTCTCTCTGCATACAGCGGCGTGAAGCACGCGATGCAGATGTGCACAGCTCAGGAGAGGCACAGGAGGGTGGGGATGAGTGTGGGGTAGGAGAGAGCGTGGTATGTGCTTTTTCCCACTCCCCTCTCATCCGTCCGTCAGACAAAAGCCTGCACTGTGCTTCTGACAGCAGGCCCCGGTTCCGCTGGGGAAATCTGTTCCCCATTAGCGTCTCTGGCAGAGTTGGTTACCACAGCTGGCACGCCGGCCGGCTGAGGGGAGAGCGCGGGAGCTGCCAGCAGTCACTAATTAGCACCACAAGTGAGGCCGGGGATTGGGGGGCTGGGGAAAGGCCTTGTCCTGGCCCCTCTTGCCAAGGATCCAGGGCCCAGTGGACAGGCTCCCATTTACCTCAATGGACTTTGGAGGAGGCTCTCCAGGAGTAGGGTGACCAGATAGCAACCGTGAAAAAACGGGACTGGGGTTGGGGGGGTAATAGACACTTATATAAGAAAAAGTCCCCCAAAACGGCACTTCCCTTTAAAAACAGGATGTCTGGTCACCCTATCTAGGAGCAAGAACTGCCTTCCTCTTAGATTCCATTCCCACCTTTCCCCGTCTCGGTTCTACCCCGGTGCTGTACTGTGGAGCTGAGGAGGGCTCTCTAGCCCACCACAGACTGTACCGAGCCTCTGTCTGCTACACCGGAGACGGGATTGGATCAGGGTCCAGGCCGAGCCTGGGGGTTAGCTCCATAGGCTTGCAGAGTGGTTCTGCCCAGACTCAGGGGCTGTTCCTGCCGCCAAGCCCACCGAAATCAAGGGGCGGCTTTGCATTGGCTTCAATGGGCTTTGGATCAGGCCCTTGGTGTACGTGTAGCCTTTCACTTTGCGAGGCTCGGGCTCAGTGCTGCCTTAGGTCAGCACTAAAAATAAGTTGGTTAACTTGAAACTTTATCCCCAGAGGGCAAGCAGCCCAGAGTGCAAAACCAGCATGTGTCACTCTGGCCAACTGACCCATTTGGCCTGGTGTTTCCTCCCCGAGATGAACGTGAAACCAGGCTACCTTTAGGCTTTGACTTCGCTATATGCAGAGATCTCCAAGGAATATCCAGTGAGTGGTGTGGGGGATTCAGTAGGGAGAACTCTCCCCTCTGAATGATCCAACGTCCCTACCAAGGTATTAGGGGCTGTTGGAGGGGCTGTCTTTCAGCATGCTTGTGATCTTTATCCCCTGGCCCTTTTCTCAAGAATTCAGGGTCTTAACCCCAGTGTCCTGGTCAGTGTTGCCAACTCTTGCAATTTCATTGCAAGTCTTGCACTATTTGCTGTTTTCCTTAAAGCTCCAGGTCCTGGAGTCCTGTGATTTTGTGAGAAATTCAGCTTGCATTTTTTTAAAAGAAACTTTCTAGCCCTTGTGATGGCAGAGAAAAGCTGGAAAACAGGCTCAAACCCCAGAAGGCAAACAAAACAAATTCAAAATGTATAATTGAAAACTCACGATTTTTAAGCTAATCTCATGATTTTGGGGGACTGGCTCATGCTTTTTGAATGCTCAGGGTTGGCAATCCTGTTATCTCCTGCCTCCCCACGTTCCCGTGGCAGGTGTTTTAATTGCAGCCACTGTTCGTGGCTTCCCCTCCTTCAGAAAACACTGTCGTGAAGCATCGTCGCACAGAGCAGCTGCTGCGTTCCAGCCCCAGAGGTGGGTGAAGTGGCAGAGGTTCAGAGCCTGCAAAGCAGGCTGCAGGGGTGGGCCGTGTTGTAGGAATGGATGCTTATTCCCTGGCTTCCATAAAACCAGTTCACCTTTCTGTGTGGCAGTTTCCTAACCCTAACAAAGGCAGATCCAGTGGAACAACCCATGGAAGTGTCTAGCTGGAACCATGGGGAGGAACCCCAAGAGATATCTAAGCAGGCATCCATCCCAGTACCCTGTCTCAAAGTGGGGGACAAATACCAGCAGTTCTGTGCCCTGAGGGCTCTCCCTTAATACCCCTAGCATGATACCCAGAGGGATAAATCCCAGCGGGCTTCTGTGTCCAGCCTCCCTCATGTCCCTGAAGAGAGAACAAGGAGGACACACTCCAGATTGCTACTCAGGCCCCACTCAATCCCCGACCCTGTCCTAAGCAGGGACAGAACCACTGCTCAAAGGCCCCGAGGATGGTGGGGGGCAAAGTTGTCCTGGGGGACATTTGCCGGGCTCCAGCCTTGGTCCCGTGATGCTGCCTCAGGCCGAACACATGGCACAGGAGACGTCGGGGGTCAGAAATGCAGGAAGATCTTTATTTACAGTAACAAATCAAACAGACAAAACCTCACAACCCCCCACCCAGCCTTTGCAGGGCGCATTTCCTCCCTGCCCTGCAGTTGAAGGCCCAAGCAGGGTAGGCCGGTATAGGTCGGGGGAGAGAGAGCTGGAGCCACTGGCCCTCCGGAGGCCTTCCGAGCAGGCGCAGTGTCCAACTGCTGCGTGGCTTGCACCTTCAAGTCAGGCCTGGAGAGCTCTGTCCTTCCCCTGTAACAAGAAGGCCAGGAAAGAAGGCGTTTCACAACAAGGAGAGTCTGGAATCTCCTCTCTCCACCAATTTGTGCATGGACACGCAGCTTCTCTGCGGGGAAGGCTTTTCTGGGCATCCTTTGTCAGCCATCACAGGGGCAGTTAAGGAAAAGGCTCCATGCAAGTGTGTGTGTGAGCATGCGTGCGCGCGCACGCACACTCGCATGCGATAGCCCAAGTGCTGGGGTCACAAGGGAGCAGCCGGCTGGGTTTATTGCACTTGCCTGTCTTCCTCAGCACCGAGAAGGGGGCGGGGAAGCCACTTCCAACGGCAAAGGGAGGCCAAGGCGTTCGATCTCCAACCTCCCACCCCGGCCAGCCCCCTGAAGCTCACAACACCCTGCTGCCCATAGCCACCGCTTCCCGCCTGGGGTGGGAGATGAGGCCGGTGCATGCGTTTTGTGCCACGTCTTGGGCCCCATCGTCCGAGTCCACAGGGCGGGAGGTTAGACGGGCCTGTGGGACCTCTGTGAAAAAGTCCTGTCTTTGTACTCTGGGTGCTGGCAGGCCAGCTGCAATCCCCCTGCGGGCTCACGATATCTAACTGCTGACCAGGGGACATCAGCCTATTCCTTCAAGTTGCAAACTAGCGGGCACTCCTGTGCCTAAAATACCAGCGAGCAGGCACCACGCCCTTGCCGTAGTTTGAACTAGCAGCATGGATGCTCCTGCAATAGCTGCCAATCAGCTGGCACCAGTGCACCTGGTACACTTTTCTTTGCCAGCCAAGGGCCACTCGTGCTGCTACAACATGCCAGCTATCAGCCAGCAGGGCACTGGAGCAGCCAGCCAGTGGGGTGGCACCATTCGCTGATTCCTCAGACAGCCGGTGGCTCGGTGCATGTCTGATCTTTGGCCCAGCAAGGCAGCTCAGGGTCTCTGCGTAGGACTTGCTCTCCTGCTCTCGGCTCAGGTGGCAGGAAGCAGCCACGCTGCTGTCTCAATTCCCCCGTGAACCGCTTGGGGTTACCCAAGCCGGACAGCGCTGGGGGAGGTAGAGAAAGAAAGTTTGGATCCTGCAGGTATCCAACGAATCTTCCGCTGTCCCATGGCTCTAAGGAGGGGACTCCCATCCCCAGGTGCTTTCCAGCCTCAGGTTACCGGCTCTGCTGGGGTCTCTGGACTCCTGCCCTTTCCATCTCCCGTGTGGCTCTCTCAAAGGCTCAGGAAACCTGCAGGATCCTCCGAACACATGACGCGGGGCAGGTCAAGAAAAATAAGAGCCAAATGAGTGGCGGGGTGGGGGTGGATCCCCAATCCAAGGCACCCCTGCCCCACCCCCGTCCCCTCGAGTTTATGCCTGGGCGAGGGATTTGGCTCTGGGTTCCTCGCCCCCGCCCCGCTTCAGGAGGAGAAACACAGGCCACAGCACTCCATGCAGATCTCCAGGCAGTCCGCGGACTCGCAGCAGGCATCCACGATGCCGCAGTCCATGTCGCAGGGGAGGTCGCAGTCGGCGCACTCCCCCGAGCCGCAGCAGCAGCAGCAGATGCAGGAGTCCTCGGAGCTGCAGGAGCCGCAGGTGGCGCAGTCCAGCACAATGTTGCAGAGGGTCAGGAACTCGCAGAAGAGGCAGGAGAGGATGCAGTGGACGCAGCAATCTGAGGAGGGGGATGGCAGAGCCAGGGAGGGAGTGTGGTGGGGGGGAGAGGACAGAAATGAATGATACTGTTATTCACGGACGCTGCCTGGCACAGCACCATCCCAGGGCTTGGATGGGAATGTTCCCAACAGGCATTTTAGGGTACCAGATTTAACCCCCTAGATCCCAGCTTCCATAGAGACCACCACAAACAATCTCAGGGCAGAGATCTGAGACCAGCCCGGGGCTGCTGGGCTCAGGGTGGTTGGTTATTTGGGCTTTGGCTTCTGCAGACACACAGGCAGGGTGGGGCCTGCGAATGGCTCTATAGGGCCAACCAGTGCTGCCCGGGGAGCTTAGAGACTCCATGGAATCCTCTCGGATCTTGGCCATTGCTGACGATTTTGTGTGGAAGGTGCCCAGATACTATGGTGATGGGCAGCAGTATAAAACCCTAAGCTAGGCAGACCGAAACCTGAAGGCAAACAAAAAGAACTCGCCAAAGGTCAGCAGTGAGAAACAGACGGCGCTTTACCAGAATGGGCTGATTCATTTAAAATGGGGGTGGGAGGGGAGGATGTAGGGATGGGGAAGAGCGCATCCCGGAATCTATGGGGCAGATGTAAGGCCAGTGTGAGGGGGAAGAGAGCGTCCCGGAATCTATGGGGCAAGTGTGAGGCCAGCGTGAGGGGGAAGAGAGCATTCCAGAATCTATGGGGCAGATGTAAGGCCAGCATGAGGGGGAAGAGAGCATTCCAGAATCTATGGGGCAGATGTAAGGCCAGCGTGAGGGGGAAGAGAGCGTCCCGGAATCTATGGGTCAAGTGTGAGGCCAGCGTGAGGGGGAAGAGAGCATTCCAGAATCTATGGGGCAGATATAAGGCCAGCGTGAGGGGGAAGAGCAGGTCCTGGAATCTATGGGGCAGGTGTGAGGCTTAGTTCTCCCTTAGTGAAGGAGATTACTGGAGGGCTGGGAGGGACATTACTGGGATTGAAGGGGATCCAAAACTATGCAAGGGTCATGAGATTAGGGGACAGGGGATCCCAGAACTAACAGGACCAGCGTTAGGCACGAGGAGGTGGGGCAGAGGACCTGGCAGGGAGGGGGGAGACCAGCCCAGAGCAAATAGGGAAAATGTGGGGGAATCGGACCAGGATCCACACAGCTCCCTGGCTTGAACGGTAGCAAGGGGCAGTCGGCGCAAAGCAGTAACTGTGGGCATCACCCCTTTCAAGCTGGGCGCTCCCATCTCTCGCTCGAGCATTGTAGCTCTTGTTCCCATTAGTGGACATGGAGGATTTGGGGAGCTGGGTGCGGGGGCAGGGAGAGCCGGTACCTTGCTGCGCCTCCACAGGGATCTGAGAGGAGGCTGATTTGGAGCTGCCTTTGCTCTTCTTGCTGCCCTGGCTGTTGATGGAGTAGTGTGACTGCAGCTTCCGATGAGGCTTCTGAGAACTGGGCAGCGAGCCCAGGACGCCGTTCCCGGCCTCTCGGTTTGTGCCGCCTGGGTCCGGGACACGCCCGGCGCCGTTCTGCAGCAGAGGGGTGCAGTCCATGGGGCTGGATGGCTGGAGACCCCGCAGGGGTGTTCGCACCTGGGGCTGGCCTGTGGGCAAGAGGCAGCAGTGTGTTAGAGAGAGCTGCACTCAGAGGAGCATCCCGCATGGCAGAGAAAAGACCGGTCCTGGCTCTAATGCATATCAAGGGAATTCTTACTGATGCTGCTGGACACAGAGGGGGTGTCTTGGCTGCACTCTGAACCCAGGTGTGTGGGACCCTGGCTTGTGGATGTGTTTCCAAGCCAGGCTTCAGCATCCACACTGCATTGTAAAGCTGGGTTGACAATTGCTGAACCCGGTCTCACAGCCACGCTGCGCCACACAGACCTTTGGACTTGGGTCTACGGCTTGAGCTGCGTCCACACTGCTAAATGACAGGGCTTGGACTCGACTACAGCGGGACTCAGGCTCTGACCCACCCCCCTAGCCACGTCCTAGGACCCAGGCCCTGAGAGCTTGCTGACTCATCAGACTGATTTGTGTGTGGACGGAATGGGGCTTGGGCTCAAACCTGAGTCAGAGCCTGGGTTTAGTTTGCAGTGTAGACACAGACAGAGTCTGTGGTTCTCTCTAGCTCCCAGCCCCCATTCCCTAGTGCCAGCACACAAGGTCTTCCCACATCCTGACCTGGACCAGTATTGGAAGGGACAGGGGGCTACAGGAAAGAGGGGCGTAGCTCACAATCTGGAACATGCACACGCTGGCCCCAACCACTCACGTATCCCCCATCATCTCCTCAGGCAGAGGTGCCGTTGCGCACAAGATCACACACTAACTGCACAGGTACAGGCAGAGAAACCTAGCAAGACATTCATCCATTAAGCTCTTAGATTGGAAGCTTTTCTGGGTGGGGGCCACTTTTTCATTATATGTGTGCACGCTGTCTAGTACAAAAGGGCCCCGATCCCCCTCCATAACACAACACCACAAGAGCTACCCCCCTCCATAATACACACAATAAAGAGTAATGAATAATGCACCAGATGGAGAGCGATGTAAGACCTAAGCAGTCTCTGTGAGAGACATTTCTCCCAGGGAATTAAAAAGGATGACTAACATTATTCATACAGGTGTGCCTTAAAATGTAGGCATCTAAACTAGTGGTTGGATTTTCAAAGGTGCTGGGCACCCACAGCTCCCACTGATGTTCAGTAAGGCAAGACCTTTTCCAGGGTGTCTGAAGTTTAGGAACCCCAGGGGGAACATTTTGGCCTGTATGAATAGGGTTCATATGTAACCCACTCCTGGCCATGGGCCATCAACAGGGTTTGAACCCACAACTGTCACCACCACAGCACAGCACAGACCTTTGCCCCTTTAACTTAAGGAGAAGCTTCCTGTGTTGGCAGCAGTATTAGGTTGCTAGCTTCTAATGGCCCACTAGAGAGCGTGACACAAATTTTGCCAGTGCATCAGATAAGTAGCAAGCTCACCTACCAACATGGTGGGGGTGGAGGGGAGGAGAATACATGGTAAAGTGTCATTAAAAAAAATAGAACCGCCCCTTACCCCGGTTAATTTCTATTTAGTTTAAATCAATTAGGAACAGGTTTAAACTACAGCCCAACCCTGTGTGCTCACAGTTGGGCCACAGGAGGCTGTATGAGGAACAAAAAAACATCTAAGGCTTTGTGCTTGACAGCCTCAGCAAGGCTTGCCAATCTCCTGGCAAACATGGACAGCAAACACTATAAATAAGGTGACTTCTTTACAAAGCTCATAATTGGAGCTGGTAGAAAAATAAGTAAATTCTAGAGGGGAGGAGGAATGGGCAGGGGAAATTTCCGCCCGGTCAAAATGCAGTTAAGCCCATGTGTAGACAAGGCTAAGTCCAGCAAAGATGTTTGAGTGGAAAGTACAATCCAGCTGGGCTTGCTTAAGGCTCTGCCCATCTAGGGGGAATTTTTATAAAGAGAACATTAAACAGCCCTGGTCCAATGGAACCATCTGGGAGAATTTTACTTGAACGGAGACACGGGAGAGCCCTGAAGCCATTTTTTGTTCTTCCTGGAAGGTATCTGGGGAGGCCATTTCTACTGGGCTTAAAGGCCTTTCACAGAATCACAGAAATGTAGGGCTGGAAGGGACCTCGAGAAGTCACCAAGTCCGGCCCTCAGTGCTTAGGCAGGACCAAGTAAATTTAGACCATGCCTGACAGGTGTTCGTCCAACCTGTTCTTAAAAACCACCAGTGACAGAGATTCCACAACCTCCCTTGGGAGCCTGGTTCAGAGCTTAACTACCCTGAAAGTTAGAAGGTTTTCCCTAATATCTAACCTAAATCTCCCTTGCTGGAGAGTAAGCCCATTACTTCTTGTCCCATCTTCAATGGACATGGTGAACAATTGATCACCGTCCTCTTTGTAACAGTCCTTAAGATACTGGAAGATTTATTAGGTTTTACCTGTCTTCTTTTTTCAGACTAAACGTGCCCAGTTTTATTAACCTTTCTTCAGGTTTTCTAAACCTTTGATCATGTGTGTTGCTCTCCTCTGGACTCTCTCCCAATTAGCCACACATTTCCTAACATTTGGCATCCAGAATTGGACACAATACTCCAGCTAAGGCCTCAACAGTGCCAATGGAGCAAGACAATTACCTCCTGTGTCTTACATACGACACTCCTGTCAATAAACCCTAGACTGGTACTAGCCTTTTTCACAAATGCATCACATTGTTGACTCACATTCAGTTTGTGATCCACTATGACCCCCAGATCCTTTTCAGCCTTACTACCCCCTAGCCAGTTATACTCCATTTTGTAGTTGTGCATTGAATTTTTCCTTTCTAAATGAAGAACTTAGCATTTGTCTGTATTGAATTTCATCTTGTTGATTTCAGACCAATTCGCCAATCCGTCAAGGTCATTTTGAACTCTCATCCTGTGCCCCGAAGTGCTTGCAACCCTGTTCCAGTTCGGTGCCGTCCGTAAATTTTATAAGCATACTCTTCACTCCATTATCCAAGTCATTGATGAAAATACTGAATAGTACCAGACCCAGGACTGACCCCCATGAGACTTCATTAGATACCCCTTCCCAGTTTGAGAGCGAACCATGGATAACTACTCGGTGAGTATGGTCTTTCAACCAGTTGTGCACCCACCTTATAGTAATTTCTTCTAGACTGCATTTCCCTAGTTTGCTTATGAAAATATCATGCGAGACTGTGGCAAAAGTCTTTCTAAAATCAAGATAGATCACATCTACTGCTTCCCCCCATCCACTAGGCCCGTAACCCCATCAAAGGAGGAAATTAGCTTGGTTTGGCATTATTTGTACTTGACGAATCCATGATGGTTATTCCTTATAACCCTTTGTGGAGGGCTATCAGCAAAGGCCATCTCCAGATTGTGAGGCTCTATCCCTTCTTGGCATAACCAGACAATCCTCTGCGGAGGCAGCCTTCATGTTCTGCCCCCAATCCACCCCAACCTCAAACAGATGAAACAGGGAGACGGGAGGCTCCTGGAAACTAGATCCTCAGCTGGTGTCTTCGGTGCAGCCCCATTGGCTTAGCTACGCTGATCTGGCCTGATACATCAGGGAGGGGGAAAGGGAGGCACAAAGGGTGGTGGTGGGGAGAAAGAGAGAGATGCAGAAGAAGATGACATAGTAGAGCAAGAGGGACATGAAGGAGGGAGGAGAAGGGATGGAAAATAAAGGAACGAGCGAGTGGAGTCCTATGGTAGAAGAATGGCCCAGTGGTTAGAACACTGACCTGGGACATAGGATACCTGGGTTTCTCACCCTGCTCTGTGTGCCCCTGGGCAAGTCCCTTAGTGTCTCTGCTTCAGTGATAGCCCTGTCCCCTCTCAGAGGGGGGTTGTGAGGATAAACCCAGCCCAGATTGCAATGCATTCAATTGCTATGGTGACGGGGTCATATAAGATATTCATGACAACGTGATGGGAAAGAAGAGAGCCCAGAAGGCAGGTTTTTAAGAGAGCTCAACACCAAAGAGGCTGAGCTCTTCTGAAAACCTGGTCCGTATAAAGGATAAAAGCCTACTGCTGCTACCAAATAATGAAGTTAGTCCTTTGGTGGAGGCGCTGACCACCACTGGTTCAGCTCCATTGATGGCAGTAACGTGGCTGGACTTGGGCTGCGACCACTGCGTTGATGCCACCTGCTCAGAGAGGGTCTAAATGACACCCTGGATCAAAACTACCCTGGACTGAACTACGCTAGCACAACCCTCAAAGCAGCTGCCCCCACAGGGTGATTTCCCAAAATAAGGCTAGCACAGACACCGCCCAGGCTGGTCAGCTGTCTGAGGGCCACAAATGGGCTGCTGACCTCAGGGAGGAGTTGTGTGTTCACATTGGACTCCCCCTCCCCCCCAATCCCAGGGCTGAAAGTCAGAAGGGAGCTTGAGAAGACAATGCCCGGTAAGAAAGCTGGGTTGTGGATCTCTTGCCAAACAAATTAATGCCCTTAATTAAAGGGATCCACAACCTCTGGCTGGACATTAAAGGGGAGGAAAACAAACATCTGCTTCAGCTGCGACTCCCTCTTGTCCTCGCATTCTGCAGAAACAAGTCAGGCTTGCGAATCTCCCTAGCTGGGGCCAAAGGGCTGCTCGTCTGTACTTTGCCGTGGCCAGACAAGGCAATGTGGGGGAATCTGGAGAATAGTTTAATCCTGCCTTCCCCCCCATGCGTGGTTAGTTGGCCTGGTTATCGACCACAGACAGGATTTGGAATCCAGATCAGGAAGGGTTAATCATCAATCTCCCCGGCCCGCAACATAACCAAATAAATAGAACTCTGCCTGCCGTTGTCTGTGCCAAACTTTGAATTTCTCTCTCTCTCTCTCATCAGTAAACAAGTGATGATTCAGCAGAAAGGCTTGAGGGCAAAGGCACCTGGAGCCAAGCCGGGGAACAGTAGCCGCATTCTGTTCGGGGCGTCAGTGGGACAGGGAGCCTGAACTGCAGGGATGAGAAGGGCCAGGACTGCATCGAGCAAGACGTCCAAACACAAGGTGCTTCTGTCTCACGTTGGCGAGAATGCCAGGCCGCTCGCAGGCAAAAATAAAATCGATGGAGGTAAGAAAACAGCATCTTGTTTTCCCAGCCTGGGTATCCCAGCAGGGCTGCGAGCGCTACACTCGTCTGGCTAGCAGAAATGGGGAAATGGCTGGCAAGGAAGTAGTGGGGCTTGCAAAGCAGGTTCGTCCCACACAGAATGGGGGCGGGGCAGTCCCAGGCAGTCACTAGTGCTTAAGGCTGGTTTTAGAGCATGAACGAGGCCGGGGGGAAAGTTTAAGCAACTGGATCCTAAAGGAGGGTGATTGTGTGAGAGGCTCCATGGCAGAGCATGCTGGGAAAAGCGGGACTGAAAATTGAGGTGAAAACAACCGGGCGATGTGATCCAGAAGGAGGGGGATAGATAGAGGAGGGGTGAGAAGGGGATAGGAAGGAAGAGGAGGAGATGAAAGAAAGAACAAACTGAGCTTGGATTAAATCAGACTCCCATTCCCCAACCTTTTCCTCTTTGAGGTGCTGGGTGATTTTCATTTTCAGTTTCCAGCTAGGAGGAGAAGCGCCTGAAAGCACACGAGCACCTGTCCTTGAGAGATCCCCAGCCTGAATGTACACACCGACGGAGAGGAGCGGGATCCAAACTTTCAGCTGATTCTCCAAAGCAGGAAACCTTTAGACGCTCTCCCATTGTCACAATGAAGGCCTGATCCTGCCCCCCCCCCTGAGGAGCTTGGGGGAAGCAGGAGCAGGCCCCAAAGATCACATGGCCCCAAAGATAATGGCCTAGGGGAAAAAACGTTTGCAGGGGAAGAAAAAGGAACCATTTTTGAGGCTGTTTAGGGTTCCAGGTTCCAGAAGGACTGGTTCCACACATTTCTTCTTGACGTCATTGGGAGGAGGCACTTGGCTCCTCTGACAGGCCCCACTGCTGTTTCGATGATTATTACCTGTTATCATATCATCATACCTATTATCATAGTATCTCTGGGCCCCAGTCCCGGAGAAGGATGCCCCTATGCAAAGGGCTGTATCAACACAGAACAAAAACAGGGTCCCTGCCCTAAGGCACTTACTGTCTAAGCGGCCACTCAAAATCAGTGGCTGCTTTTGAAAACAGCCTCATTAGCTTGGCTTAATCACTCCGCAAGTTCCTTCCTTAATGTTTAAACCAGCATTGTTCTGTACAAGATGTAATCGAGGTGCCCTAATTGCATAAACTGCGTATTTTGGGTGTGTTTTTTTCTTATACTGTGTTATCATGGCAAACCAGATCAACAGCTCTGTGTTGAGGGGAAGGATGGTCTTGTCTGGATTCAACACCCATTTCTGCCGCAGGCTCCCTGTGTCATCTTAGACCAGTCATTTAAAGGATGGAATTTCTGCTGGTGCTGTAGATTCTCAGCACTTCTGATAACCAGGCCCTTAACTCTGTCCCCTCCACCCCCATCTGTATAGGGACTAGGGATAACACCATTTCCTTTCTGCCTTGTCTATTTAGACTGTAAGCTCTTTGGAACAAGGACTATCTAATACTGTGTGTCTGTTCAGCGCCTATTACATACAATAGGGCCCCTGTCTCTCAGTGCTAGCATAGTAATAAAATAGCTACACATGGACATACATTTATACACCGGCTAAACAGAGCTGCCCCCCGAACTGGGTTGTATCCTTGGCGCAAACTCCAAGTGAACTTCTACAGCTGAGTTTAAATCCGCCCCTGAGAACATGGGTTTGCGCTGACATGACCTTAACCGCAGGGGCACAAGTGAGATTACATAGTGGTGAATCCCTAAATCAGAAAATTAAAGGTGAGGCCTCAGCTGATAAGAATTTTGCTCCCAGCTGCTCCTTACCATTTCCCCAGTTCTCCCAACACGCTCTCCCTGCGGAGGCTGGTCTCCCGGCTCTTCCCCCAGGCATGATTTGTTAGAATGGCATCTCTCCCGTCGTCAAAGAGACAAGAAGATACAATAGCTCCTGGGGTGGGCGGGTGTGTTTCCAAACTGTCATGAGACTAGTGTTCGAGAGGGTGCAGTCCTGCCAGACTCTAACTGTCTGGGCCCTGCCCCTCTAAAAGGCCCTATCTTCAGTTCAACCCTGTCCAAAGCCCACTGCAGCAAACAGAAGTCTTTCAAGCCCAGAGCCAGGGAATCCAGTTACAACCAGTGATTGTCCCCTGATTTTTTTGCAACTTTTAGCCTACTTGTAGCTGGACTAAACTATTATTTATCATACAGTAGCACAGAGAGAGACCTCCAGCCAAGATCCAGGCCCCATTGTGGTAGGTGCTGAAGGTACCCCAAGTAAGAGACAGTTCCTGCCCTGAAGAGCTTACAGTCTAAACAGAAACACAGAGAGGGGAAGTGAATTGGCTGCAGGTTAAAGGCAGAGCTGGGAATTGAACCCATGTCTTCCAAATTTCTAGCAAAGTACTGCATCCTCTAGATTACACTCCCTCCTCTAATGCACTAATCTTTTTCACCCAGTTACGGGGAAACAGTCTCTATTGCCCCGTTGGAACCAGGTCCCCACCTTCATTTGGTGTAGACAGAGTCTAGCAGTGCATGGTCCAGTATGATTCCAATATGCTAGGCTTCAAAACTCCTGCTCAATCCGATGCAAGAAAGGCCCATTGGGCCCAGGAATCTGATGCAGTCCACAGAGAGAAAGTCAGAAGCACGGGTCAGGAATTTTCAGACATGCCTCGCCAGCCACTCCCCACAAATATTCTACAGCTTCAGTCGTTAAATGTTTTTGAAAATGGCAGGGTTTACAAAAGTGCCTGGTGTACATGGTTTGGCTTTCTCTGTTTCTTTGCATTCCTCGGATTAAATTGTTTGTAAATCAAAATCATTCCCTGATTCAGACAAGCACTGAGCAGCAGAGAAGCCAGGCCAGAATTTCCCCTCAGAGTTAGTAATAATATCTTACAGCTATAGGGCGGTTTTCCACACAAAGGATCCCAAAACACTCAAAAGGAGATGGAAGAATGGCTACAGTCTACCTCCGACATGCAGCCGCCTCTGGGGAGGAATGCAACAGCTGTTTAACAGTGCAGTGCAACACTACACGACAAGTGAGTCCAGGAGGGTCTCGTATCCAATTGCAAGTTCAAGGAGAATTTAGGGAGTTAGAATGCAATTAACCAGTTAGTCCTGGTTTCCTGGACCATTTCTATCACCCCTATTTTGGGGACATTGTATTAGATATTTAATGGCCTAAAGAGGCCAGGACCTTGATTTTAATTCCTATACAAGAGATGGCACCTTCAGCAGCTCCTAGCACTATGTAGATTTGGCTCTAGTCATGTCATCAGGAACTTTGAGTGGATTGAGGATCTGACCACAGCAGTGTCTCTTCCTGCTAAGACCAGGTTTTAAGAACAATCAATTTCGCTGAAGGTCATTTTTCTGAGTCCCTCACAACGTTGGGATAATACCAGGATCATGGAACAAAGACACAATTCCAAAGCCCCCTTCCCAAAGCTCCCTGCCTTCTCCCATAAGTGCTGACTCTCGGATAATTTAACCTCTCCTATACTTCAGAATGCATCATTTCACCTCCCTCTGGTATTATCCACAGGGGGATACATCAAGATACACCTGAGATCTGTTTGCCCTGCACCACAGAGTAGATTTTCAAAGGAACTCAGCCCCCAGCTGCTCCCATTGTGACATTGATGGCCAGACTTTCCCAATAACTCAGCACATTGGGTGCTGAGCAATTCTGAAAACTTTGGCTATTTACTTACGTACCTAAAAGGGAACTGAACTGTTTGGAAAATCTGGCCCCAATTCTGGGTCCTGAGCACTTGGAAATCAGACCTGAGGTCTTTGAAATTTGGCCCAGGTCTTGAAAGCCTGAAGATATTTGCAGTTCATCGTTGCTTCATCATTAGGGAAAGACCCACATCTTCCTGACAAGGGATTTTTGATTGGCCATTAGCAAAGGTCATAATTAAAACAAACATTCCCCACCTTACTAAGATACCACCGTTACTTCCCATTCGAAGCACAGTGAATTACGCGGGTGTCTCAGATAGCAGTGTGGGGTAACTGCTGGAAAATGACGACTTTTTAATGGCAGCTTCCGGTAGAACAGGTTTCACTGTATTTAATCCCCACATGGTAAATGTGAAGTGTCTGTTCAAAGGTCCACCCTGATTGGTTGTCACACACTCCGGCATCATTAGCCCATAAAGCGGCATGACTGGAGAGTGACGGAGTTGGTGTGGCTGTTGGAAAGAGATAAATTCATCAAAGAAACGCAGGGCTGGGCGGGACCTCGAGACGGCATCGAGCCCAGCCCGCTGCACCGAGGCAGGACCAAGTGAACCTAGACTGTCGTTGCTGACAGGTTTGGCCAATTCTTAAAAACCTCCAATGATGGTGATTCAACAGCCTGTTCCAAACCTGAATGACCCTTCATTGAGGGTTAAGGCACATAAGTAGCCTCACTCCTAGAGCTCAGGTTTCCTGGTGCTAGGTGAGAAGTTACACAAACAAATCCAGTTCCATGGTTGCTTGTTTCCCCCCTGACCCATTAGATCAGATTAGATCAGAAAAGAAGAATGGGCCAGGGGTCTGGGTGCTAATCTAGGGGTCAATTCCCTGCTCTGCCACAGATTCTCCGTGTGACCTTGGGTAACTCAGTTAATATGGGATTTCCAAAGCCACCTCAGTGGGCTAGGCACCTAACTCCCATTGAAAGTCAATGGGTCTTAGGCACCTAACTCACTTAGGAATTGCCTTTGTGCCTCAATTCCCCACCTGTGCGATGGGGATACTAGCACTCCCCTACTCACAGGGGTGCTGGGAGGATCAATACGTTAAAGATTACGAGGGGCTCAGATATTATGGTATGGGGGCCAGATAAGTACCTAAGATCATTGTTCCGTCCAGTCCAATATCATCCTTCCAGCTGCATGCCTGGAGATTCAGAGGAAAGATTTAACTTCATCACAATGCAGTTAACCAATGCTATATTCAGTGGGGGAAATTCTTCCTGACTCCTGTTGCAATCTGATGATACCCTGAAGCATGAGGCTGGATTCCCCCCCCCCCCTCCACACACACACAGCCTGCGTACCTGTCAACTGCCCTAGCGTTGTTCATCCACTCCAGAGGGAGCTTGCTCTCTTTCCAGGTAAGCCACCTAGGGCGGACTGCACTGGGGCTGATGCGGAGGCATCATGTGTGAGCCAATCCGCGGCAAAGAGAGGAGGGCTGAGAACTTGCTCCCCCGGCAGAGTACAGCAGAGTGACTGAGAGGTGCAGAAGGTCAGATGCCTGCAAGGTTTCCAAGTTACAGTACAGGAAGCACGTAATCTCTTCACTCCACGTACTCTCATCCTGTCCATCCATCAGGATCAACCCTACTTCGCTATCCTTTCCCTGGCTGCCCTCCGTCCTACCCGCTAGTCTGCACCACCGGCAATTTGTCAACCTCACTCAGAGCCTCAGCTCCCACCGTCCCGCTTTCCAATAGGAAGCCTCAATCCATTTCATGTCCCTGGAAAAGTAAAGACTCTACTGAACTACTATCCAACGAAAGGGGATTTACTGTTGTGTGCCTACGGGGCAGACTGAGGGCAAGACACTTAAATCCAGGCTCAGGGATGCAGTCCGAGGGCAGGGAGAGAACAGATCTAATGATTCAGCAAGGGACTGGCCTGCTTTCTCCCAAACTTGCTAAACCACCTTCCCTCGCCTTCAGCACGAGGCACAGTGGGGGTGGCTTGCCCCTGGATCCAGCTCTGCTGTAAATCCTCAGCTGGTGTTTTCAGGGGACAGGGGATAGAGCTGGTTGTCTGCACTGGCAAAAATGGGACCCATAATGCAACGGTGGCGCTGCCCCAGCAAAAGTGGGCGCATGGATAGAGGTTATGCCTACGCTGCGCTCCAAAGCACGATTGCAGCTTCCCCTAATTAACGGGCAAAGCTAAAAACAGCACAGAAGCCCCAGCAACACAGCTTCAGCACAGACTAGCATTGCAAGTACACACCCAGGGGGAATGGGTGGGCCTGTACAGCACACACCGGTGGCTATGCCATCATGGCGATTCGCAGCTGTGCTCGCTTGATTAAAGCTAGCGTGGCTACGCCTGCCTGAGCGGCAGTGACCCTCCGATTGCAGATCGATAGCATAGCCACAGACAGACAGAACTCTGGCGATCTTCCCACTGTGTCATCTGACCCTTCACAGAGCAGGATTTCGACAGCACAGTGCTAAAAACGCTCTCGACCTGCCTATGCCACGGCTTTCATCACTGCCACCCCGGCGGAGCTGTACCCCCAATGCATGAGCCCCCCTTGTCTTGTGCCTCTGCAGAGCTGCTGGTATCAGATCTCTCTCAAAGGACACGACCCGTCTCTCATGTGGGAACTGCAGATCCTCAGCCCTACTGTGCCCTTAGCTGTGTTTGGGGCAGTCAGAGAGATGCACTTTAGCCTTAAACCCACAATCCCTGCAGGTTGGTCCCGCCACTTCTTCAACCCCTAGTTACTTAACTTGCCTACATGCCGGTGTAGGAGGGACCATCTGTAATGTTAGCAAAACCCCTCCCATTTCCCCCTTCTCTCCCTCTAGGGGGCTCTCCCCGTCTGGTGCATTTCACAGGAGTTAGAAGGCGTGTTCCTCATTTTTCTTCCCACATGTCCCTGTGTATAACTTTGGCAGGTAAGGTTAACGCTACAGACAACAGCAGCAGCAATTACCCCCTCACTGGATGCTACTCCGACTTTCGCCACCCAGACTAGCGCCACATCCTAGTGTGGGGGATAAAAATACAGCTCCCTGCTTTTATCTGGGAGTGGGAGGATAATGGAAGAACAGGGATAGTGCTCACTCTTGCTAGGAGCCTCTGACATTATTTTTGTATGTATTACGGTATTTCCTACAAGCCCCAACCTGGGACTAGGCCTATTGTGCTAGGTGCTGTACATACCAAAAATGAAAAGACAGTCCCAGTCCCAAATAGTTTATGGGTTTCTTTGAACCCATGAGTGAGGGGAGAGGTACCATCGTGATTTCAAGGAGCCAAACCCCCAATGCTGCCCCCGCCCCAGCAGAACCCAAGGAAAAGAAGCAGAGACTTATGTAAACAACAAGGAGTCTGGTGGCACCTTAAAGACTAAGGCTAGGTCTACACTACCTGCCTGAACCGGCGGGTAGAAATCGACCTCTCGGGGATCGATTTATCGCGTCCCGTCGGGACGCGACAATCGATCCCCGAATCGACGCTCTTACTCCACCAGCGGAGGTGGGAGTAAGCGCCGTCGACAGGAAGCCGCAGAGGTCGATTTTGCCGCCGTCCTCACAGCGGGGTAAGTCGGCTGCGATATGTCGAATTCAGCTACGCTATTCACGTAGCTGAATTTGCGTATCTTAAATCGACCCCCCCCGTAGTGTAGATGTAGCCTAACAGATTTATTTGGGCATAAGCTTTCGTGGGTAAAAACCTCACTTCTTCAGATGCATAGAGTGAAAGTTACAGATGCAGGCATTATATACTGACACATGGAGAGCAGGGAGTTACTTCGCAAGTGGAGAACCAGTGTTGACAGGGCCAATTCAATCAGGGTGGATGTAGTCCACTCCCAATACTAGATGAGGAGGTGTCAATTCCAGGAAAGGAATTGACACCTGAAGTTTCTGAAGTTTTTTTGTTCAATGATAGTGACTAACAGACTTCAAAGAGAAACAGCAGAACTAAAATTCATTTGCAAATTTAACACCATTAATCTGGGCTTGAATAGGGACTGGGAGTGGCTGGCTCATTACAGAAGCAGCTTTTCCTTTCCTGGAATTGACACCTCCTCATCTAGTCTTGGGAATGGACTACATCCACCCTGATTGAATTGGCCCTGTCAACACTGGTTCTCCACTTGCGAAGTAACTCCCTGCTCTCCATGTGTCAGTATATAATGCCTGCATCTGTAACTTTCACTCTATGCATCCGAAGAAGTGAGGTTTTTATCCACGAAAGCTTATGCCCAAATAAATCTGTTAGTCTTTAAGGTGCCTCCAGACTCCTTGTTGTTTTTGTAGATACAGACTAACACGGCTACTCCCTGATACCAGAGACTTACGTGTCACAGCTTCGGGAGTGACCATGAATTCTGACGTGGCCTCACTTTTGGGTGGTGCTGTTCCATTTGCCAGGAAGTTCAGGGACTTGTCGTCATCTGGCGGTTTCTCTTTCTCCTCCGTTGCTGGGGCCTGAGGGTGAGGGGCTGGGATGTGGCACAGAGCAGGCGGTGCTACCGCTGGATTCTGCGTGGAGGAAGTGCACGAGATCTCCTCCTGATCTGAGAAAGACAGTAAGGTTCTAATTATTATTATATGTGCTACCATACCATGGACCAGGCTCTTACCTTGCTAGGTGCGGTACAAAGACAGAACATAGACAGTCCCTGCCCCAAGGAGCTTACAATTGCAATATAAGACCAGAGACAACAGATGGCATCAGACAGACTGAGTGGGGAGTACCAGGAAACAATGAGACACCTCTTCCATCATTCGTTCCATCTTCACAACCCTTAAACAGTGCAAAGGCAGCAGGCTTCCCAGATTCAAGCCTGGGCACACTATTCACAAGAAAGTTAAGAAGCCTAGGGCCGGATCCTCAGCTAGCATAAACAGGCACAGCTCCATTGACGCCAAGGGAGCTACATCGATTTACACCAGTTGAGGATCTGGCCATTTTGGGTGGCATTTTCAGAAGTGCTCAGCACGGTCCGACTTTGCTCCTCAAGCAGTTCAGAGCCGCCCAGAGGTGGGGGGGGGCAAGTGGGGCAATTTGCCCCGGGCCCCACAGGGGCCTCCACGAGAATACACTATTCTATAGTATTGCAACTTTTTTTTATGGAAGGGGCCTCCAAAATTGCTTTGCCCCGGGCCCCCTGAATCATGTGGGCGGCCCTGATGCAGTTAATGGTAAAAGTCCCCTTGACTTTGCTAGGACAGAGTCAGGCCAGTGCTGAGTACGTGTGAATTCTCTGGGGGCAGGGACTATCGTGTTCTGTGTTTGTACAGTGCCTAGAACAATGGGCTCCTGGTCTGTGACTGGGGCCCTTAGGCGCTACTGCTGGACAAACCATTAAATAAGACACTTAGACTTTAAGGCCAGTAGGGACCATCATGATCATCTAGACTGACCTGCTGCACATTGCAGGTCACAGAACCTCACCCGCCCACTCCTGGAATAGACCCCTCACCTCTAACTGAGATACTGAAGTCCTCAAATCATGACTTAAAAGACTTCAATAAACATCATTTTGAAAATCCCACCAGGTTTTCACAATTCAAATTTTAAAATCATACAACATTTCTCAGGTGTTTTACTCAGAAACAGGCTGGTGCATCATTTGATTTTGTTTAAATCCAACCCCTGCTTATTTTCTAATGTTAAAATGCCGTGTGCACGTGACGGTCAGTTTGTTCCTGGAAGACGCACAGCAATTCGAAATGGTCACAAAGTCTGAGGTCCGTTTGGTTACCCTGTGAAAAGCAAAACCTCTCTGTCCCATATGCTGCCCTTGGCAGCGAGCTCCCAGCCTTGGCCTTGCAGAGCTCACCCGAGCGCTCTGGAAGTACCCACGTAGACAGCACTTGGACGTTATGGCTCCGGCCCTGAAGCCTATTTCCCGCCCCAGGCTCCAGAGCCCAAGCTCCAGCCCAAAAGGCGACACCTACCCAGCTATTGTTAGTGTGGTAGCATGAGCCCGAATCTGTCGACCTGGACTAGGAGGCTCCCTGCCGTGGACAGGGCAGTCATATCCATAGCGGCCTGCTATGAAATTGGAAACATGGGTATTTTTCCCATGATCATTTGTAGAAAAAAATATTTGAAATTTTCACTCAGACCCTACTGGAGTCCTGCCTGGGCACTGCTGGGAGCAAGCCCATGCTACAAGAGCTCCAGTTAGCAACCCTGAGGGCACTGCTGTGGGGAAGCTCACACTGCCAGGGGTTCTATCCAGCAGGGATAGGACACTGCTGTGTGGAAGCTCACTGGGACTCCAGCAGACTGCACTGCTTTCTCACAGCAGCATCCTATCACAGGGGTGAATAAAAAGTCCCATGCTGTGGGAGTCTTTGCCGGCATGGGCTTTGGGCACTTCCGTGAAGAAGGGCCCAGGAACCGTAGTGGGCATTAGAAGGGCGCTGCTCTGAGGAGGATCTCACCAGGGCGATCCCAGATGGGAGGAAGAGGGCACTGAGTGACAGGCAGCTCATGCTGCCGCAGTCCCAGCTGGCACCCACAAGACGCTGCTGCATGAGAAACGTGGGAGAGCGGTTACCGCAGCACAGCGAGACCAGTGAGAAAGAGGAGGAGGCCATCAGGCACACGCCACCTGCTCCCGAAGCCTGCTGGAAAGGTACAGCTCCTTCGCACCCACACAGACTGAGCAGCTGGTTGTCACATATCCCAGCTTCAGCCAGAATCCTCTGGATTGCCAGGCTCCTGAGATTCCCTTGGCTTGGCTTTTGTCTGGCAGGTCTCTGTCAAAGGGGCTGGCCCACAGGAGCTGGACAAACCAGACATGCAGCCCTCAGCACTTGGTGGAAGATATAGCCTTAGGCTTGGTCTACACTACCCCCCCCAATTCGAACTAAGGTACGCAACTTCAGCTACGTGAATAACGTAGCTGAAGTCGAAGTACCTTAGTTCGAACTTACCTTGGTCCACACGCGGCAGGCAGGCTCCCCCGTCGACTCCGCGGTACTCCTCTCGCCGAGCTGGAGTACCGCAGTCGACGGCAAGCACTTCCGGGTTCGACTTATCGCGTCCAGACTAGACGCGATAAGTCGAACCCAGAACTTCGATTTCCAGCCGTCAAACTAGCTGGTAAGTGTAGCCAAGGCCTTAGTGAGGCAGGCCTCCAGGTCCCTCTGTCCAGATGGGGGAACAAGATCAGGCAGGGGTGTCGGTAGGTATGCAATGGAGTTGACAGATGGACCCCCCCTCAAATCCAGCCCCCCTGTGCAGCCTCATCCTTACCACCTGTCTGGGGCCCATGGTGAATGAGGCACATGAGCGACTGGTGGGTTAGCTTGATGGCCAGAGCGGCACTGTGGGACAGCCCGACGAGGACTTCATTCGGCTCTGTTGTTGTGACGCGACACGGATTTCCAGCCGCACGGGCCAAAACACGGTGGAGCGGACACCGTTCAGCCTCAGTCCTGGTTAGCCCTGGGGGTGGGCGGGAACCCTACAGCAGCCAGGCACGGCTTGCAGCACCCGAGACGGCTTTGATGTCTGTATGCAGGGCATGTTAGAGAGATCGCGTGATGTTAGACACGGGTCATTCCTCTCGTGCAGACAAGGCCGCTGGAGATCCTGCGAACGTGAAGAGACGGCCCTTTCTGCCGAGTCCCCCTCACTTTCTTCCACTGGTCTCCCAGTTGGCCTATCCACCTCTGACCCTCCCCCATGCTCCCTTATCTCTCAGAATAGCAACCGTTTACACAACAGGGGCTGGAGGTGCAGCAGCATCGGGGCGGAACCACACTTTATATAAAGCTAAATTATACCTTAGGAGGATAAAGCTAGACCAAGCACCCATAATTACACTGACTATAGCAAGAGGTCCTACACACAGCCGGGCAGGGGCAGAGGGCGGGGAGAGAGCGGCAGGCCTTGGACCCCTCATTATACTCAAGATAACAAGAGATCCTTCATGCAGGCAGACAGGGCAGGAGGCAGACGGGGAGGAAGGGAGGCAGACCTCACACATATAATTATAGTGGCCATAATGACATGAGGGAGGAGGGCCTGATCCAAAGTCTGCTGGGGTCAGCGGGACTCTTTGCACTGACTCTAGAGCGGATTCCGAGAGGCTGATGGAGAAAAAAGCCGGGGAAGAGAGCGACCTCGTACACACAAAGCTATCTAACAAAGAGAGTGGCGAAGATTGCCCAATGGATAGGGCATGAGCTCGGTGCTTGAAAGACCTCGATTTGACTCCCAGTCAAATCTGCTACAGTCTTCCTGCATGGTTAACTCAGCTCCCCATTGGTAGAATGGGGATAGCCCTTCCCCACCTCACAGGGCTGTTGAGTGGATAAAATCCATTCAGGATGGTGAGGTGCTCGGAGATGGATGTGGGCAATATAAGCACCTAGATAGACAGTCAACAGAGGCACGTGAGCTTTTGGTAGGAAAGGCAAACACATGCGTGATGCTCACCTGGCTGAAAAATACAGCTGAAGATCCTTGAGCCTTTCAGCCTAACTAAGCCTTTTTAAGTTCAGAGGGATGTAAGCCCCAGAATTTAACTAGCACCTCCAACGCTTGGTGGTGGAGTGTGCGTGCCAGAGACTTTGCTTCCCAGCTGTTTTCTACGTACCAGCAAATCTGGACTGGTTTATGGTTTCACACGAACATCAAGATGAAATCCCCTTATGGGACAGTCCGATAGAATTTAATAGAAAACAGTGATCTTTCTAGGGGTTTTTCAAACTATCCTGTAGAATCCAGCAGAGAATTCTCCCCCACCTCGCTATGAAATCTTTGAGGCTGTTAGAGTAATTTCTGTAGAACCTGTTGGTTTCAGCCCTCTTCCATTCTACAGGACTTTCCCACAGGCATGTGATTTTGCCTGGTTTTAATGTGAAACCAGGAGAAATTCAGCAGCTTCAGGAAAGGTTTGCGTTGAGAACTTGGGTCCAACACTCAGAGTGAGCCAGGGCAGGAAGTATGTGAACCCCTCAAAGCAGGGCAAAGGGGAGGAAATGTTCTAATGCTTCCTTGAAAACCCAAGCCATGGGAGAAAGAGGTGCAGACCTGGGTGTAAATAGAGTAGTGGCCACACAGAGGTAAATGCTGCAGCCATTTATCTGGTCGCAATCATGCTCAATCATGGAAGTTTGGCCTGAGTAGGACATGCAAAGTTTGCCCCTATAGGCCTGATCTAAAGCCAATGGCAAAAATTCCATTGACTTGAGTGAGCTTTGGTTCAAGCCCTTTGTCACACGTGATCCTGAGGTTACCTTTCAGGTCATCTGATCATAAGGTTCTCCACTGCATTTGTGTAAACCCAGAACTGATATGAATGGAATTACACTGTCATACATTAGTGCTATCGGCCAGCTGGATCTGGCCCAGAGATAATTATTCACACACTTTGATAGGGCGCTCTAAATAGACATAACACTTCAATAATTAGAAAAGACATGATTGCCTACTCAGAAAAGCCTACAATGTAATATATTATTATCAAGGGCTTGATGGTCACATACACAGGTTTCCCCCCCTGTAACTTCACCGACTTCAGTAAAGTCATTCCTGGTTTACCCCAATGCAAGTGACTAAAGGATGGAACCCAACATCTGAAAAATTAGACTTCCAGATAATTGGGGGCTACCACCTACTGGTGGTGGACTACCAGAAGATGAGAGAAAGGATGGCTTTGTGGTTAAGACCCCGAACAAGGACTTGGGAGATCTGGTTTCAATCCCCAGCTTTGTAACACGGCAAGTCACTGTGCCTCAAATATAAAACTGGGATTGTAACGCCCCTTTTGTCCGTTTAGAATATAAGCTCTTTGAGGCAGGGAGGGTCTCTCATGATACGTCTGCAGTGCCCAGTACAATGGAGGCTGTCGACACTAATGCAATACAAGTAATACTGATAGACAAACAGATAGCTGGCTGGGCTGCACGCTGTTCATACATGGTTAATTACACCGAACGCAAGGTCTCCTATACAAACAGAGAGATGGAGGGAGGAAATTGGCAATTAGATTCATTTCCACTGGAACAAACGGGGCAGAAATATAGAGCAGGAGAGAATTTGGACAAGTTGGTTCTCCCCTGAGTGAGACACACTGACTCACTCCCTGGCATCTCTTCAGCCGCGTGCCCACATATGAGAGCCGCCGCGATGCGCTTCACAAGCGTTCTGCAGAGCACGTGAGCTGCCAAAGCAGCCCCAGCACCTCTCCTGGCACTAAGACCCAGTGACAGGAGTTGCTCCTACTCTCTGTGGTTCTGCGATTGGCATGTTGTGGAGTCAACACGTGTGTCTCATTGTTAACAGCTCAGTGCCCCATGGGCGTGGGCACCTTTGCTGGCTTGAGCTCAGACAGATTTCCTTGTGGTGGTGTCAGGGAGACTGCCCAGACATGCTCATGCTTCAAACAGGCTCGAGGGACCCTGTAAAAAGGCAGATCAACCCCTGCTTTGATGCATCTTCTTCCCTGCTGGGAGCTTTCCAGACCCAGTCAGGGCCAGGGGAAAACAATACTATTAACGAAACACACTACACTCATACAGTAGCTTTCATCTCAGGATCTCAAAGTGCTTTAGAAACAAGCCTTGTGAAACAGACGGGCAGGTAATCATTATCCTCATTTTACAGGTGGGCACAGATTGATGACGTAACCTCCTTACATTTGCATGGCGACCCATCAGCAGAGTTGGGTGTAGAACCCAGGAGTCCTGGCTCCTAATCATCCCTTGGCAAGGTACCCCAGGAGTTATACGCCTTCTGGGAGGAAGTAGCCAAGTGTTAGATATTATTTCAGTGACATCAGGTATAACGCTAAATAGAACTCTCATACTTCTTGCTCTGAAGCGTGTAATTGCATCACTGAAAGAGATACTTGGCATAACAAGGGGCCCAATAGAGTATGATCTGCAAAGCTATGGGTTTGGTGCCCAGCGGAGGTCTGTCTGGATCAGATGCTCTAAGAAGACAAGGAGCTAAAGACATGTTTGCAGCACTTGCTGTCCCACACAGTGTTTGTGAGCCAGTGACTTCCACCTATCCTTGCTCAGCCCTGGGGACTCTGATCTGCTCGATAATCCTTTGCACAACACACCTGGGGAGACTGATACTGCAAGGTGTTGAGCAACCCTCAACTACCCCTGAAATCCAGGCAGATTTACCTCTTCACTTTTGTAATTATTTCTATTATTGGCAGCACCTCAGGGCCCCAGTGTGCTGAGTGCTGAACGTACACATGGTGAGAGACTATCCCTGCCCCAAAGGGCTTCGGGACAGATTTTCTGAAAGTATTTAGGCACTGAACTCCCACTGAAATCAATGGGAGTTAGGAACCTTAATGTCTTTAAAAATCCCACCCTGACACAACAGACAAAGGCTGGGAAGGGAAACTGAGGCACAGAGAGGGACTTGCCCAAGATCACTCAGCAGGTCAGCGACAGAGCCATGTTATCCTTCACCCAACACCCCCTGGTCAGGAATTGGTTGTTTTCCTCTCATGCAAAGCCTGACATTCCATTGACCTCCAGGGAGAGAGCTGCTCACGGCACTAGAGGCAGCCACCAGACTTAGGCTGCCCTGAAATCTTCTGGGGTTCCGAGTGATCTCCCTGGGAAGCTGCTGAGCCCCTGCGGCAGAATCCAGAGTCATCCCTGACCCCCGGCAAACAGCTGTGAGCAGACACTGACTAGATGCTAGCAACTGGGGGTTGAAGCATTAAGTGCTAACAAAACGTCAGACATTTTGGGATTGGGGATTGCCTGATCCTAACCTTTCTCATTTCCTAGTTACATACTGATACGTATATGCCATATAGCTGCTGCATCCCACCAGCCTCCCTTTACCGCATGGGGCATCTTGAGATCCCCTTTCATTCAAGCCTCAGCACCCAATAGGATAACTATTATCCTCATTTTACAAGTGGGGAAACTGAGGCAGAGCACAGAACTCAAGAGTCCTGAGGTAAGAGTCCTGAGGTCCAGCCCCTTGCTCTAATCACCAGGTTACTCTGCTGACTAAAATGCCATTTCTGCATCTTCCCCAATTACACTTTTATACGAACGCTGATACAGTCTGCACCTCAATCGGGCCCAAGACCAGAGAATCCATCGCTTAACCAGGATAGCACGCTGGCAATTGGTTTCATGCAGTTTAATAGATTTCCCCTTCCCCTTTACAAGTACATGCCTGAGTCCTGCTTAGATAACAAAATGGAGTTGTGGTGCATCATTAACGATGCAAACAACATAACTTCTGCATAATATTTTTAAAATATGTTGGAGGGGAAAAAATGAATGTCAACTGGGCATAGGAAAACATTTTTGTTTATAAGCACAGAGACAATAGGCTGCAATAAGCATTCAAAAGTCATGAGTCAGGCCTCAATCAATCATGAGATTGGCTTAAAGAATGTCAGATTATTAAAAAAAAAAAAGTTCTTTTCATTTGCCTTCTGGTTTCTGAGCCTGTAGGATGCACTTGGATCCCATATTCAGGATTTTTCCCTTCAACCACAAGGACTAGAAACTTACTTAAGAAAAAAGGAAAGCTGAAATGTTCATGACATCATTAGATTCCAGAAGCTGAGACTTTAAGAACAAACCCATGCCAAATATTGCAAGATTTGCAGGAAGATTTAGTGACACTGAGTAATGTGTCAGCCATGTATCTTCACCTATTTCATTGGGCACCTTGTACCATTCATTCAATATAAGGTGTGCAAAAATGACACCTGTTACAAGTAGAAGGGCATTCCATTCATTGGATGGATTTATTGTGGTACTACATTCCCACTGGAGCTATGAAACTTATGGGCCAACCTTTGGGCCTGGTCTTGAGTAGGATAAAAAGGTATGTAGGGTGTGTGTGTGGGGTAGTTAGATTATGTTTAGCTATCATGATCTAGTCAACATATCATAAAACTCTTTTGCAAACAACTGGAAATTGCACCCTGCCAGCAATTGGTGGTCAGTAGTCAATTTAGCTGAACCAGGATGGAACTCAGTTTAGCTTCAAGTGTAAACAAGGAACAAGCTGTAGTCAGCACAAGTTCAGCTAACCCAGGTTAACCCTTGCTCTGACTTCAGAGGGAAGTTAGAATGACCTCAGATTTAATACAAGTAAAGGATCACGAGGATGACTGGCACACTTCCTTAGATTCCTCTTCGTTTTCTTTTGTTCTTGTGGACCACAATAGAGGAAGTGTCCAAGAAAGACTCTTGTGCCAACATCCCAATTGAAAAGCTTTAAGAGGTTTGGCTAAGGGTCAGAGGAATCGCAGAAATGTATAAGCTAGAAGATACCTCAAGAGGTCATCTAATGCATCCCCTCACTCTGAGGCAGGAACAAGTATACCTAGACCATCCCTGACAGGTGTTTGTCAGGAATGGTCTACATATACATAATCCTGGAGTACTCAAACTTGTGGGTACTTAGCTGAATCCTTGGGGTGTTTGGACCTAGAACATTGGTTTGACCCATTCTAAAGAGGACAAGGAGGGGCAGTCACCATGGTTGGATCCAGACTTATGCCCTTCCAAACTTGAAGAGCATCTGTATCTAGCATGTTGGCTAGAGTCCCCTTTTCATATGAATGAAGGCATGGATTCTCTTGCCATTTTTGTCTTCATCTTTCTCTTCCCTTTAATCTCCCAGGGATGACTAGGGAGAGGAAAGATGATGGTGGATGGAGAGATAAACAAAGATATACTCTACTGAGGTGCTTGCCATTATCAACATGCTACTGTGCAACAATATACCATTTGGGAGCTTTCTAATCTGTTTTTTTGCAGATAAAATGAATGAGTGATCTCTCTTGGTTTTCCCACATATACTGCCTCGTCCATCCAGGTGGTTTACTGACCCCCCCAAATGACTATTTTAGAATGTGATTAAGCGATTTAGAATATGGTGGAGGGAGTGCGAGAAAAATCCTCCAATCCCATATGCAAGATTGGAGAAGGAGAGAGAGAGAAACAAAACTTTGTTTTGAAAGTTTGCTCGACTGGGGAAATCCAAATGGCTTATTTACATTCAGTCTGAAATTAATGCACTAAAGCCTTTCAGATTCAAAGATATTCAGAGAAAGGAGGGGGAACGGGGAAGAGAAATGCCCAGAAAACCACAGCAGAGCACAAGCTAATCAGTGAGCTCCTGACACATCAAACACAGCTTTGCTTTCACCGATTTCCATACCTTGGCTGCTTACCCTGGCAGCGTTTGCCCTAGTGTCTCTCGGCACGCTTGGGTGATGGTGTATAAAACATTTTCGCTGCTGGACCACGAGGCGTTTGGTCACCAATGTTTGTTTCTATGAAAAGTTACTTCCTTAGCAAAACCACAAATAACTCGCCAGCTCCACACCAGGGTTATTATTATTTGTTATTTATAGTGTTCTGGTGGGTAGAGACATAAAGGCATAGGGACAGCCAAGCTGGTCAGCACACAGGCCCCTCTCTGACAATGGTCTGTGCCAGCTGCTTCAGAATCACTGCAAGAACTCCTGTCGTGGACAATTTTGTAATCCATGAGATGGTGTATTAAAACAACCTATCCCACCCCCTTTGTCTGGCTTGTGGATTGAGGCTGGGCTTCTCAAGGGCACACTAAGGCATTCAACCCCCATGGAGTATAAAATAGAATCTGGCCACCTTCCTCCCTTTGGCTCCTTGAAAATCCCACCTCTGGCACAGGGAAGGTCTCTCACTGGCTATATGCAGAGCACCCATGGAGCCCTGAGCCGAGAAGCAGCCTCTAGGCACTGAACAAACAATAATCAAGGTTAAACCATTCAGATGACTTGGCCCAAACCATGTCCACTCCCAGCACGGTACAAGGAAACCCTTTTACCAAGGAAATGCTCACAGTTCAGGACACGGCAGAAGTCTCAGTACGGAGAGGCCCCGGTATTAGAGGGAGAGAACGTTTGTGTGCCTCGGAGCAGACCTCCCCCCTCAAATTAAAGAGGAGGAAAGTAAAACCAGCACGGCAGAATGGAAACGCACATAGCTAAAACACCAGCTGTTTGAACAACACAATACAGCATATTTCAAGAAAGGTTAAAACTGGAAATAAACTCCTGTATGAGACACTTAATTCTTCTGCTACCTACAACAGCTAAAACCCTATTGACTTCAGTGCAATTCCTCCTGATTTACACCACTGCAAGTGGCTACGTCTTCACTTCAGAAACTAAGTGTGTCTTTACATGGAGAGAGCTATCGTAATGCAAAATCCTAGTGGTAACAAGGCACAGGCAGTTTTTCTCTTGATTTTGCTGAGATCAAGCTTCTCCCCTCCCCCTCCCCCCACCGTTCTTGAGGTAAACACACACCTTCATTTGCAATGAAGACAGCCACAGATGCGAGGCTAAGTCTCCATGTGATGAACAGCGAGCCAGAAACGAACAAAAATAATCATGTCCCAATGTACATTTGAAGCAGTAAAGCTGCCTGTGCATGACTGGAGACCCGGGCCCTCAAGGGGAGAAGGTCTGGTGGGGAATTAGAGAGGATGATGTAGTAGCGGAGAAGTTAGCTGAATCTTTTACTGTGAAAGGTCACGGGGAAATTCCTATTCAAAGGATATTTCTTACAGGAGATCAGAATGCAGCCTTATTACTGTTTATTTGTATTAGAGCAATGCTTAGAGACTTCAACAAGCTAGCTGCTGTATATGCACAAAGAAACAGTCCCAGCCCGGCCAAGCATACAATCTAAACAGACAAGAGAGAGGGGTTCTCCATGGAGGAGGTTACAGAACATCTTGAGATGCTAACATGCAGTAAGGGCCCGATTCAGCAAAACATCTGTGCACACATCCAGCATGTGAATAGTCCCTAAGGGCTTTGCTGGATCAATACATGTGTCAGCAAGACTGAGGGTTGTGATAAAACCAAGGGACCCAAGATCATAGAATCACAGAAATGTAGGGCTGGAAGGGACCTTAAGAGATCATCAAGTCCAGTCCCCTGCACGGAGGCAGGTCCAAATAAATCTAGGCCATCCCTGACATGGGTTTGTCCAATTTGTTCTTAAAAACCTCCGATGAAAAGGATTCCACAACCTCCCTTGGAAGCCTGTTCCAGAGCTTATCTATCCTTATAGTTAGAAAGTTTTTCCTCATATCTAACCTGAATCTCCCTTGCTGCAGATTAAATCCATTACTTCTTGTCCTATCTTCAGTGGACATGGAGAACAATTGATCACCGTCCCCTGTAGAACAGCCCTTAACATATTGGAAGACAGTTATTAGATTCCCTCTCAGGCTTTTTTTCTCAAGATTAAACATGCCCAGTTTTTTTAACTTTTCCTCGCAGGTCGGGTTTTCTAAACCTTTGATCATGTGTGTTGCTCTCCTCTGAACTCTCTCCACTTTATCCACACCTTTCCCAAAGTGGTGGCACCCAGAATTGGACACAGTACTCCAGCTGATGCCTCCCCAGTGCTAGGTAGAGCGGGACAATTACCTCCCAGGTCTTACATACAACATTCCTGTTAATACACCCTAGAACGATATTAGCCTTTTTTGGAGCGGCCTCATATTGTTGACTCACATTCAATTTGTGATCCACTATCACCCCCAGATCCTTTTCAGCAGTACTACCCCCTAGCCAGTTATACTTCATTTTGTAGTTGTGCATTGGATTTCTCCTTTCTAAATGAAGTACTTTGCACTTGTTTTTACTGAATTTCACCTTGTTGATTTCAGACCAATTTGCCAAGATCATTTTGAATTCTAATCCTGTGCTCCGAAGTGCTTGCAACCCCTCCCGGCTCGGTGCCATCTACACATTTTATAAGCACACTCTCTGGACCATTATCCAAGTCATTCATGAAAATATTGAATAGTATTGGACTCAGAACTGACCCCTCCGGTACCCCACTAGATACCGCCTCCCAGTTTGAGAGCAAACCATTGACAACTCCTCTGTGAGTATGGTCTTTCAACCAGTTGCACCCACCTTAGAGTGATTTCATCTAGACCACATTTCCCTAATTTGCTTATGAGAATGTCATGTGGGACTGTGGCATAAGCCTTACTAAAATCAAGATGTATCATTTCAACTACTTCCCCCCATCCATGAGGCCAGTAACCTTGTCAAAGAAGGAAATTAGGTTTGTTTGGCACGATTTGTTCTTGACAAATCCATGCTGACTACTCTTTATAACCCTATTATCGTCTAGGCACTTACAAACTGATTGCTTAATAATTTATTCCAGTATCTTTCCAGATATTGAAGTTAGGCCGACTGGTCTATAATTCCCTTGGTCCTCTTTGTTCCCCCTTTTAAAGGCAGGTACAATGTTTGACCTTCTTCAGTCCTCAGGGACCTCACACGTCCTCCATGAGTTCTCCAATGGTTTTGAGATTGCTTCAGTGAGTACCTTAAAAACCTTAGTATGAATTTCATCAGGCTCTGCCCTATTGAATACATCTAATTTATTCTTGAACCTGTTCTGGCTTGCATATCTTCCCCCCTTTTTGTTAATATTAATTATGTTGAGTATCTGGTCACCTTGAGCTTTTATTAGTGAATAATGATGCAAAATAGGCATTAAACCTTCTTTATGTCATCCATTATTAGCTCTCCTTCCCTGCTAAGAAGAGGATCTGCACTTTCCTTCATCTTTCTCTTGGTCCTAATGTATTTAAAGAACGTCTTCTTATTGCTTTTTATGTCCCTCACTAGGTGTAACTCATTTTGTTCCTTACGCTTTCTGATTTTGTCCCTACATACGCGTGCTATTCTTTTGTACGCCTCTGTCGCAATTCATTCATGTTTCCCCTTTTTACAGAATTCCTTTTTGATTTTTAGGTCATTGAAGAGCTCCTGACGGAGCCATATTGGCCTCTTCCTATTCTTCCATACAGAGGCAAACTCCTCCTTGACTTCACTGGGAGTTTTGCATGAGTGAAGGCTGCTGGATCAGACCCTGAGGCATTTAACATAGCTTTAAAAACAGCAATTATCCTTGAAGCTTGGAAAGCTGATAATACGGTGCCTAGCAAATCCACGGAGATTGTGGGAACTACAGCCCAATGAACCACACCACAATGCCAGGGCAAGTTAAGGACATGCTGGGTACAGTAATTATATAACCTTACAGGGTCAAACTAGCATACGTTCTGCCAGGGAAAATTGTGCCTTTCTAGCCTAAGAGTTCTTAGAAAAAGTTAGTTGAAGAATAGATACATGTGAGCTGATGCACATCATTATTAACAAGAACAATAATGTGCACCCACAGAGCACCTTTCATTCTAAGTTCTAGCTAGCCATCTTAGGGTTTTGTACAAGGGTCCAACTTTACAGAACCTGATCGCAGTGCACTTTACATTCATACAGTCTCATCTCAACAAGCCTGTGAAACAGAAAGTGATTACTACTCCCACTTTACTGTGTGTGTGGGGGGGGGGGGGGGGGAGCCAGAGAGGTGTCCATCCAAGGCAACATAGCGGCAGAGCTAAGAAAACAGAATTTTGCAGTCCTTAATCCCAACTCCCCCTCTGCTCTAACCAGTAGACAACACACCCCTTCTAGAACAGGGAGGAGAATCCAGAATTTCTGGGGTGGTACTGAGTATAGACAGACCAATCTGGGCCTGGGATCATAACACTTACCTCAACTGGGTCAGGGCGATATGGGAATAAACTCCTTTTAAAAAGGCAGCACAAAGCTTTATGGGTCTAGTGCAGGGGTAGGCAACCTATGGCATGCGTGCCAAAGGCGGCACGCGAGCTGATTTTCAGTGGCACTCACACTGCCCGGGTCCTGGCCACCGGTCTGGGGGGCTCTGCATTTTAATTTAATTTTAAATGAAGCTTCTTAAACATTTTAAAAACCTTATTTACTTTACATACAACAATAGTTTAGTTATCTATTATAGACTTATAGAAAGACCTTCTAAAAACGTTAAAATGTATTACTGGCACATGAAACCTTAAATTAGAGTGAATCAATGAAGACTCGGCACAACACTTCTGAAAGGTTGCTGACCCCTGGCTTAGGGTGACCAGACAGCAAATGTGAAAAATCGGGGCAGGGGGTGGGAGGTAATAGGAGCCTATATAAGAAAAAGACCCAAAATTTGGGACTGTCCCAATAAAATCGGGACATCTGGTCACCCTATATCGGCCACAGATTACATAGCTGTTGGTCTAATGACTGCAAAACAGTCCACTGATTAGGCCATTTGGGTGGAGCAAGTCATTTCTCATGGAGACCTTAAATCGTCCAACTTGCTTTCCGTGCAAATTTGCATCTGCTCCTGAGAACGTATTGCACCTGGGATCTTAGCCAGGGAATTGAAAGTTGCCAAACTGGGTAAACACATTCCTGCTTGGTGCATCAGAATTGACACCGGTTGCGAGACAGCCTGGAGTGACGGCTGTGCAGCCTGAAGTCATCTGTTTATCCACAAAACAGATACAGCAACAGGGCCAGATTTCCCCACCCTGCCAACGTGCCTGAGTCCTGACCTGGAGCGGCCACATATAGTGAGGAAAGAGCAGTTCAGTCTCCAGCAATGCCTGTCAGTGCCACTTGGGATGGCTATTTCATGACGAGGACCCCGGCCCACGAGGAACCGAGACCTGCCATACATAGAGAACACCAAACAGTCGTCATTCAATACCATCTTTCTGTCATTCCCAAGCAGGGCTAGAGTTAGCCCAAGAGGTGAGAATTTCCAGCTCCCATTGATAATTCTCTACTCTACCCAGTCCCGGGCTCTGCATTCCTCTTCTAATCAGACTGTTTATCCTGCAGCTGAAACAGAATGTAACAGGCTGGTCCAAGGGTGCTCATCAGCAAAACCAACAGTAAACCGTGGTCAATTTGATGCTTACATCCTGGGGTACAAAATTCCAAAGCTCAGCGCAAGAGGCTATTGTCCTACATCAGACGCTGCAGCCCATGACCTCTACTGATACTGCGTTCTCTTTAATTTTCAACCTCCTTATCCAGGGAAGGAGACATTACAGCCAAACCTGGAATGTACAAGACAGACTGTATACCTGGGTAGAGAGGGCAATAAAAATTCCAAAATGATACGGGTGTTAAGGTGCCTTATGCAGAGTTTGGGGGATTAAAAGAAACCTACAAAGCACTGGCCAAAGGTCAAGCAGAGGCCCCTTTATCTCTCCCTTCCTTGTAGGGATGAGAGAAGCTTAGTTCTCACCAGATTTCTTTGTTGCTGGCTGGAGACATCCCTGGTAAAGCTTTGCGCATGTTCTTCTGGGCATGCATATTTCCTGTCGCCTGAGATGGGCCTGAGCTGAAATGCAGGGTTTGAACTTCAAGGTGTTTGGAATCTGCACCTACTTCTGGATTCATCTATCATCCAGAACCTCAGCTGGCATCAATTAGTACAGCTCTGTTCAAGTCAGTGGCGCTACGATGGTTTCCACCTGCTGAGGATCTGGCCCTAGCGCTCTGAATTGAAACAAACCACAGATCTGACTAGCCATGAGCTCTGCAAGTTTGAAGCCTGGGTTCAAGGCTTGGGTTCAGGACTTTCACAAGACCTAGCTGGAAATCAGAAGTGACAATAAAAAGCCACCAACACTGACAAGTATCAGAACATTTCAGAACCTCAGCAAAGGTTTGGGGAGGAGGAGAGAGAGGGTGTTTCTCCTTTTCTTCTTCTTCTTTGTATTGGACCTATCCCAACCAAGAACAAGGCCCCACTGTGCTAGGTGCTGTCTGTATTCATAGGTTACATCTATACTGCACAAAGAAACAACCCCACAGCAGTGAGTCTCAGAGTCCAGGTCAATTGACTCAGGCTCATGGGACTTGCACTGCAGGGCCAAAAATAGCAGGGTAGACATTTGGGCTCGGGCTGGAACCTGGGCTCCGAGACCTTTCCTGTCACTGGGTTTCAGGGCCCTGGCGAACATCTGCACTGCCCTGCTTTTGTTCGTTGGTTTGTTTTTGCTGCGTAGACTACACCTAAGGGAAAGTCTCCACCCCAAAACGCTCACAATCTAAATAGATAAGAAAGGCAAAAGGTGAGAAAAAGGGAGTATTGTCACCCCCATTTTAGAGACAGGGAACTCTCTCCCTCTCCCCCCTCTCTCTTTCACACACACACACACACACACACACACACACACACAAAATTAGGCCAAGACTTTGCAAAACTGATGAATGATTTTGGGTTTCTACCTTTAAAGGGGTCTGATTTTCAGAGAACGGGTGCTCAGCTCTGTCGGGAATCAGGCCCCTTTAAGATGTCTCCAAATAGGGCCCCCCAGAAATGGAGGCACCCCAAAAGACTAGCCACTTTTGGAAAACATTGGCTGCTGTGACTTGCCATGGGGCACCGTGTAGCAAAGTGAGCTACTGAACCAAGAGCTACCGAGTCGCACAGTAGTGCTTTACCCAGAAGACCATGTTTGGTTATGGCATCTCCATTGCCCTCCCATGCAGCCTGGTGTTGAGAAGCCAAGGAGAGGACAGCCCAAGCACAAAGCAGGCGAAAGAAACGAACGATGTCCCGTACATAGGGCCCATGTTGAACGCAGGCCCTGACACAAAATCCCCCAAGGAAGGATCAGGCTATGGGGACACAGAAGGAGAGATCACAACTGCCATGCACATCTTGTTACACTTTTGGGAAAATATGAAAAACTCCAGAAAAAGAAAAAGGGGCGTTAACTGGCTTCTGCAACTCTCAGAATCTCGGCAGGCAATTTCAAAGGAAATTTAATTAGAAGCTAGAGGAAGAACACAGCACTCTAGTGGCAAACAGCAGAACCCAGTTGAGGGATTGTTTTGTTTTGAAACTGGAATCTTTGAAAATGCCAGAAAGAATCCTTTTTTTTTTTTTTTTTTAATTTTAAACAAATGCAGCAGTTTCACTAATTGCAATGAAACTTGGAGAAGCAAAATATAGATGTCAGGTGTTTGGCGCAGAAAGCTTTTTATTGTTTTTTTGGGGGGCAAAACGAAAAAAAACTGGTTGGTTGTTTCTAATTTTTTTTTTTTGAGAGGCTGTTTGCACACACATTTTGCAATCAAGTTACTTAAACTGGTGCCAGCTCTTGTGTGGGCTCTCTTAATTCAGTTTAAAAAAGATTTATTTTCACTTAGTTTAAACCTGTTCCTGAACTGTGCAATGAGTGACATGGCAGGCAGGCAGAGTTGTAGAAAGAGATCTTCACTGTGCCAGGGCCGCCCAGAGGATTCAGGGGACCTGGGGCAAAGCAATTTTGGGGGCTCCTTCCATAAAAAAAAGTTGCAATACGATAGAATACTATATTCTCGTGGGGGCCAGGGCCCGGGGGCAAATTGCCCCCTTGCCCGCCTCCCGTGCGGCCCTGCATTGTGCATGCAGAGAGGCCAATGTTACATACTGAGAGGACTGGCCACTGGTTTGCATTCCTAAACTCCGAGTGTCACACAAAACTAGGTCCCGCCTGAAATCTGGCCCTCCTTCTCTAGTTTCACTCCTTATATACTGTCCTACATAATCTTCCAACATAAGCAATTTAAACTAAATCAAAATAAGAGCATCCATACATGGGTTTGCACCAGTTTAATTAAGGGTAGGTCTATACTGGAACTGGAGGTCACTTGGTATTGAACAACGTGTTGATTAAAAAACAAGAGTGATATATAATTAACGTGTCACACATTAAATGGAATAAAAACTGGCTAACTGATAGGTCTCAAAATGGAACTGTAAATGGCGAATCGTCATCAAGCAGATGTGTTTCGAGGTGGGTCCTGCTGGGACCAGTTTGTGGCCCTGCGCTATTTAACATTTTTATCAATGACCTGGAAGAAAACATCAGATCATTACTGATAAAGTTTACACATGAAACAAAAACTGGGGGAGTGGTAAATGATGAAGAGACCAGGTCATTGATGCAGAGCGATCTGGAGGGTTCGGCAAATTGGGCACATGCCAACAATATGCATTTGAATACAGCTAAATGTAAATGTGTACATCTAGGAACAAAGAACGCAGGCCATCCTTACACAATAGGGGACTCTCTCCTGGGAAGCAGAGGCTCTGAAAAAGATTTGGGGGTGGGGTGGGGTGGATAATCAGCTGCCAGTGTGACACTGTGGCCAAAAGAGCTAATGTGATCTTGGGCTGTATCAATGGGAATCTCAAATAGGAGTACAGAGGTTATTGCAACCACCACTGGAATATTGGGTCCAGTTCTGGTGCTTACATTTCAAGAAGGAGGTTGATAAATTGGAAAGGGGTCAGAGAACAGCCACAAGGATTGATTAAAGGATTAGAAAATCTGCCTGATAGACTGAAAGAGCTCAATCTATTTGGCTTAACAAAGAGAAGGTTAAGGGGTGACTTGATTACAGTCGGTAAGTATCTACACAGGAAACCCAGATTTAATTATAGGCTCTTCAGTCTAGCAGAGAAAGGTCTAACACAATCCAATGGCTGGAAGTTGAAGCTAGACAAATGCAGACTGAAAATAAGGCGTAAATGTCTAATGGTTAGAGTAATTAACCACTGGAACAATTTACCAAGTGTTGTGGTGGATTCTCCATCACTGGCAATTTCTAAATCAAGACAAGACTGGCTGTTTTTCTAAAAACTCTGCTCTAGGAAATATTTCGGGGAAGTCCTCTGGCCTGTGTTATACAGGAGGGTAGACAAGATGATCATAATTGCCCCTTCGGGTCTTGGAATCCATGAGTCTATCCCAGTGCTAGCTTGGATCATGCTAGTACACAATAGCAGTGTAGTCGTGGCTGCATGGGCCGTGTGATGGGCCAGCCATGCGAAGACGTGCCTAAGCTTTCAGACAGGGATGTACTTGGGGTGGCTAGCTGTCCTGCCACCTGTGTAGCTGCAGCGACCCTGCTATTTTTAGCGTGCGAGCTCAATCCGAGAGGGCGTGAATATATCTACCCGAGCTGGAAATTACACCGCCAACTGCCGTGTAGACGGAACTTAAATCGCTTTCAAGCTGCACCTGGCGTTAAACTGGTGCAACTCTGCAGGTAGATGAGTCCTAAGTACGAATTTGGCAGGGAGGACAAGTTGTCAGCCCATCTCAGGTCTGGATAGAGCCCACCAAAATATCGGAAGTCCCCGCCCCTCAGGTGAGGGAGGGGCACCGAGTCCACAGATCAACCAGGGGGACAGAGCCGACAAGCTATCTGACTGACCATTCAGGAACGCACAGTCCTTCACACCTGCAAGCCAGCGGCTGTACATAAGCTTCCCCCATATGATGCCCCACAGCAAACATTTCTGAGGTCTCATTCTCGACTGCTAATACCTCTGGGGTGCCCTGTTTGTATCCCTGACTGTCGGGATTGTGCCAAGCAGCCAGGCTTTCCCCATACGGCCTGACAGCAGTTTGGAAGTGGTGCTGGCTTGCTAAAACCAAATGATTCTGGAAAGGAATCATGGGAGTTTGATAGTTTGTCCCCAAGTCCCAGGATGCCAGCAGGTTCCCGAAGGTATCTGAGTGTGCAACACGAGAAAAATCCCAGGAGGCAGAGAATGTAGTGGTGGAATAGGGCACCAAGGGAGATGTGCCAAGAGTGCAGTTATTTTGAAAAAGCAGAGAGCTGCATGATTCATAAGAGAAGAGATTTAAGCTGGCGTAAACAAAGCGGTGTGAATGCACTCTTTTGGCAGAGTTACACCAGTGGAGCTGTAGTGGAAAAACGTATACTGGAAAAACTCTCCCATGTGGACAAGGCCTCCAGTCCCAGCACCTCCTCCATTGATCTTGATTGCGGCACGGGCAGGACAATGGACTGGGCAGGGCGGCCTGTGGTTTGCGCCCCAGCAAACCCAGCTCAGCAGAGCCCCCATTTCCAGAGAAGCTGAGCTCCGAGGGAGGCTTCTGCTGCGCCCTCTATGAAAGAGGCATTGTCTGGGCCTGTCACAGGGGCTGGGCCTGCGGTACAGCGGGGCTGGGCTGGGGCCTCGAGACAGAACTGCTTTCAAGCCCCATGTTATACCTCAGGGCAAACTCATTGTGAATGGTCAAAAAAACCACTGTGTGTGTGTGTGCTCGCATGTTAAGTACACTCCCCTTTCCCCCGCTCAGACTGAGGAAGCCGCAGAGTTGCTGGCTACTGTAGCCAAGCCGGGGAGTGGATGTCAACAGGGAGCCCAGAAACGAAGCACCGTCATCCAAGGCCTGCTCCCAGTTGTGCTGGGGAGTCACCAGCAGCCTCTGACAGGGGCAGAGTTGAGCTCACTGGGTGTGAGATGCTTACGCTGCGGGTGGAGTGGCCAGAGAGACTATCTGGGGTGCATATGACAGAGAGGGGAGGAAAAGTTGTGTGTGTACCCAGGAGAAAGAGGGCAGGGGAAAGAGAGAGAGGAGGAGTGTAGAACTTGTCCAAATTTTCCCATCAAAACCGATTTTTTTGACGGAAAATGGCTTCCACCACCCCAAAAAAAGCTGTCCCAAATATTCGTTTCTTCTCTACATTTTTCATTTTTATTTCAGCCCCCTCCCAAACGTTGTGCCAGCTGTCCCCTCCATTTGCTCTATTCTGGAAAAGGGGGAGGGAAATGAAAAATCAGAAGCGGGAGATTTTTTTTGGGTGAAACAATAGATTTTTTTTTAAATTCTCTTCAAAAACCAAAAGGCCCAGATTTTCTTTGCCCCTAAATGCCACGTGAGAAAATAACGGATATTTTCCAACCAGCTCTAGGGAAGTGATGGAGAAAGAGAAAAGTCTATAGGGTATTCATGCTAAAGTAAGGTCATAGAAAGACTGGACCATACGAGCCAACATACTGCCATATGAAGGTGGCATCTGAGTATGGGCCGCCTGTGCTCACTCGTTCACTGCTGGACATGAAACCAGCAGATTCTCATCTTTCTCTAGCGCTGTCCTCTGGTAATTCAAAGGGCAGGGCCGCCCAGAGGATTCAGGGGGCCTGGGGCAAAGCGGGGGAGCGGACATAAAAAAAGGCACCACCCGCTGTGGCGCTTGTACTCACCTGGCGGCGCTCCGAGTCGGCGGTGGCGGCGGGTCCTTCACTCGCTCCGTGTCTTCGGCAGCACTGAAGGGCCCCCCGCTGCCGAAATGCCGCCGAAGACCCGGACCGCCGCCGGGTGAGTAAAAATTAAAAAGGCGCCTCTAGCCAGGAAAGGGATTCTCGGCCCGGGCTCAGCCTGGGGCAAATTGCCCCACTTGTCCCCTCCTCTGTGTGGCCCTGTCAAAGGGGCTGCTTTGATGGTACCTAGGTACCTGGGTCCAGCCCTCCCTGTGGTGAGAAGAAGGTCGTGATAATCTGGGATCCATCTTCAGAGATGGCTGCTAAGAGAGGGGACAGAGATCTCAGAAGAAATATCCAGGTCACGTCATTTTTCACAAGGTAGAAACCGCACGGCTCCATAGTCAGGAATGAGACTCAGAGTGGGGAGACCTGGATTCTGTCCCCAGCTCTGCCACAGTTTCGCTCGCCTTGAGCCTCCGTGCACCTCAGTTTCCCCACCTATTTTATCAACTCAATCTCACCAAGTTAATTTGGCTTCCTGAATTATATTTGAAAGGGTTATTGGGTTCAAATCCCCCCTAGGTGTAGGAACAGGGAGGCAGAATCTTCAAATGAAACTTCCCAAGAGACAAGGTTTCCGCAAATAACACTGTGCGGACAAACTGGATGCCGTCCCTGGAGTGCCCTGCAAACAAGGGTGAAAATCCTGCAAAGGGAAAGGCCACAAGGAGCAGCTGCTCTTACCCTGATGGATAAAAAACAACAAACATCTCACCTCAGTCCTCAGCAAAGAGCAGGAATGGACTCTGCTCGGTGGAATTCTGGCTCTGCTTGGACCAGGGAGCGTCTCCCAGGAAGCATTGGCACTTGGTGCCTTTTCAAACAGGGGTAGGAGCTTCTGGTGTTTTGAAAGCCGAGAACTCTTGCCCTGTGGAACCTCTGCTATGTAGCAACCTAGATCTAGGCCAAAGTCCCATGCCCCAAGAGCAGGCTGTGAAAGAGATGGAACCCAGTGGTGCTAGCATGGGACTTTGAAGACTTGGATTCAAGTACTTGCTCCATCGCAGACTGCTGATGGGTATGTCTACACTGCCCGGGTAGACAGAACTGCACCAGTGCGCTCAAAATAGTTGTGTAGATGTTGCGGCACCAGCGGAGGCTCGGGCTAACTTCCTGAGTAAAACCCACCTAGCCCTGCAGAGGTTGTTATGGACTGCTCACCCACCACTGAAATGAATCCACCTCTGGGGTGGAAAGCAGTGGCCATTGATGCACAGAATTCTTCCCTGTGGTGCAGCCACCTCTGTGGTGGAACATGTCAGCCGCTGAACAGCAAACAGCAACAACACACAAGAGTTTGGGACAGAAAGTGGAGAAGTTGGAAATGTTGGGAGAACATAACAAGGGAATGTATTCTCTGAAATCTGGGCCCTGGCACATTGCAGGATAAGTCCATCAGTGGAATTACACCAGGAATTAATTTGGCCTCTTTTGTGTCTCACTCTGACAGCACACACAATAGGCTGTGTTTCACCTTTCGCTGTCAGTTTCCTGCTCTGACCCATTCCTCTCAATCTGCCCTTCAGTGTAGTTTCTCCATGTAAATATCTGCGGAAGCCAATTGCGCTGACAATGGAGGTCCTCCAACTGTGCGTGACATCCCCTGGAAAAGCCAAAGACTCCGGCCCAATCAACATTCTCATTACGGCAAATGCAAATGAAGGCATTATGGTGTTGCCATAATAACAACAACGGGACAACTTTCACATAGCGTTAGAGTTCTACAGCAGGTAATATTAAATTACAGGAGAGCTTATTACGTATACAACAACTCGCTCAGAGTCAGCTGGCGAAGAGTCATCATTTAGTAGCCTGGAAACCTCTTCTGGTCAAATTGATTCCCCTCCCCACACACAATAGCTACATTCCAAGAGAAGGCTTTCTCAGAGCCAGCACACTGCAGCTAACACAGCACGATGCATGGAAAGAGAGCAGGACTCTCACGGGTAGTGGAATTTCACTGGATTTGCTCCAGGTGGGAGGAGGAGATGGAGGCAATCAGGGATCCAGGGAACCCACTTATTTAGGGCCTGATTCTGCAGCCCTGACCCCTTTTGAGGAGCATTTACTGAGCGATCTTACAGGCGTCAATGGGACTGAGCGCCACGTGCCATGAGCAAGGGTGGCAGGATCAGGCTCTGATCCGCCCGATGGTCTCCCCATGGTTTGCCATTGGAGCACTGATCTTCTCTGATCTTTGGCCAGTCCATGGGTACCGGATGGACCCCCCTACATACAGCAACCCAGAGCCTCCCCACCTTCCGATTGTGGGGCTTGAAGCCAGATCTGGGGAAGGAATAAAGCAGACAGCTTTCTCCGGGTACGGAGCAGGGGCTAAAGGATGTTATTAAATTTAATAGGATCAGGGCCCAGAGCGAGGGTGGGGGGAAGCCGCATCTCGCAAGGAGCTGGCCCAGGCCCAAGAACACGCGACGACTGAATGGAGACAAAAGTTCTTGTGAGAAGCCAAAGCTCCGGTGCAGCTGCATCAGGGCTCCCACTGCACGGTCTGCAACCCAGGCAGGAGGCAGCAGAAAGAAACCCAAGCTCCCTTTCCCCCCTTCGGAGAGGTTACGTCCCACACAGCCAGTGTGCGAGAGCACAATAGTGTCTTTGGAGAGAGAGAGAGAAAATATGGGAAAGGAAGTGGTGGGCTTTAAGCCTGGAGGTGAGCCCCTCGCCAATAAGTCTCTGCAACATTTCGTCTGCCTGCTCTTTAACCCTTTGGCTCCCGCAGAGCCAACATCCTCTCCTCTTCCCAAGCCAGGAAAACAGCTCAGCAAGCACCTTTCATCTCCAGCGCCCTTGCTCCCACCGATCCTGGCTCTTGGTGAAGTCCCATTAGAAATGGGAAAGTTACAGAAACTTTGCGGGAAAGTTTCACACAAACTTTCTTGTCCTAGTGGCATCATCTCCCGCCCCACCCCACAAATCACCAGCTGGTGGGGTTCCATTAGCTTCCCTGGATTTTCACCAGCTGGGGTTCTGATCCCCATTGTGTGGTGGATATTCACACAGGGCAGCTGGTGGAAAACAGCACAGCTATTTTAAGTTCAGTGGAGCCATGCTGATTTCCATCAGTCGAGGATCTAGCTCAGGTTGTGTTCAGCCACAAAGAGCTACAATTCTCTTTATAATCCAGAAAGTTGGACAAAGACTTCTACTTAACAAATAAAAAGAACAGGGAAGCCTAGGGCTCCTGCCAGTGGCCAGAGAGAGACAAGTCCCTGTAAGTTTAAAGCGAGGGAGACAAAAGCCCCTTGTGCTTACCTGTGCTAGTGGGCAGGAAGGGTGTCTGATCCGGCACGGGGTCTCCATTGAGTGAGTCAGAATGGCTTGAGAGATCACTTCTCAGCTGGGACATCTGACTGGGACCTGCCAGACACACCACATGCAGATCAAGACAGTGAGAGAAAGAAGCTCACTGAAGATTGCTAAACAACCCAGCCATGAGGAACTCTCACATGGAATGAATCAGCATGAAGACTTTAGGTGGGGAGACAAGAAGGAAATCGCACAACCCCAAGAAGTGATTTCTAACTCACCCGGGCAGGACACCTCTCCCCAACTGCCGCATCCACATGCACAAAAGTTTGCTTGATTGTTCAGCTGCAAGAAACTCCAGCTCTGCTTAAGCTTCCCTCCAGACACATTTCAGTCCCAGCTGCATTGAGGAATCCTGTGATCAGCCAATTCCCACCCCCAAGAATACACAGACACATTGGAGAAACTCACTTTTTTTGTTTACACTTTAATGGAGCTCCCACAAGTGGAGTGTCATCCTATCGTCCTCTCCATATGAAGGTCTCCTTCAGGTCTCTGCAGCTGCTCCCTTCTCCAAACACCCCACTCCTCCAGCCCTCTTCAACTAGATTTCTTCAGCTTGTCTTTCTTTCTTCCTTTATCTTTACATATTCCTTAAAAATGCCCTTCCTGGTGCCTTGTCCCTGCCAGGACTGTCCTGCACTTTCAAATAAAGAGGACACTTCACGTCTTTATCTTTGCAGCTCTTTCTTCAGGGCAGTGTTAGGTTACAACTGGACAAGTTTGTGCAGTCTATCTCCAGACTGTAAGCTCTGCCTCCCGTCTCTCACACAGGAAATTGCATTCAGGGCTGATTACCCAGTTTCCTTCATGCTGGAGATATTTGGAGTTCATGCAGCCTATAATAAGCTGGTTGGCACTACGATTTAAAAAAAGCAGCGAGAACAAACAAACAGACACAACAATCCACAAAGCCACTTTAAAAAGGAACGAAAAAAAAAAAAGTGGATTTCTTTTTTGGGGGAGTAGAGCCAAGCAGTCGAAGTATGGTGGGGGGAACAGGGAAAAGTGGGACGAGCATGGGCTTACTATATCTCTCTGCCAATGCTTAAGTCTTTGACCTCCACATTTTTTAATCCAAATTTGTTTTTCTTTAAACTCAAAGGATCCATTTTCAAACAGCGGCAAGGAAGCAAAAAGGGACAGCAAGCCTAACTCGAAAAATCATCAAAACCTCCCTTGTGTCGCATGAACAGAAACAATAGCCTGTCTCCTCCAGCTGTAATGCTCCCAAATACTGATGTAGATGTGGCCCAATATACTTACAGTACGACTACATATTCTTGTGCGAAGGATTGACATGTAACTCGGACACATGGCCAGAAGTCAGGAGAGACACATTTTATTCCTGACTCTGCTACTAAGTCACCGTCTGTCCTTGGACAAGTCACTTTCCCCTATTTGTGCCTCAGTTTCCCCATCTACAAAATGAGGTCAATATTGGGTTTTGTGGTTTAACTCGCTGGCTTTGAGATACTCAGATGGAGGGCAAAATATGATTAGCGTTATCAGTATTACTGTTTAAAGTGACAGAATGAAGTCAAGTCTCAAATTCCCTTTTCTAGTGTAATATTTTAATTAGGAGCAGTTTACATTTGGATTCACTGTTTCCACACTCACTCGCGATATTACTTTATATCTTGCTTTAACGGAACTGACGTCAAAACGTTTTTAGATAAAATATGTACCGACACATTCTTTTTAAGACTGCTTTTTACACTACTAGAGCCTGATAATCCAGTACTTCCAAGTTTATTAAATAGGCCAGATTCTCCACTGGTGTAACTCTGGAGTAACCCCAGTGACATCAGTGGAGTTATTCTGGACTGAAACCAGTGTCAATTAAATCAGAATTGACGCAGTGTCAGTAAGTGTGAATGCACGTGGGTGTCATTTCCATGTCGTGGCTAGCATAGATTTATAATTTACAGAGAGTCATCAGTGTGGTTCAGTGGATAAGGTGCTGGCCAGGATTCAGGACCTCAGCCACTGCCCTGCTGTTACCATGGGTGAGTCATGTCTCCTCTGTATGTCCCTCTTTCCCTTCCCATCCTTTCTCTTGTGTATTTAGCCTGTAAACTCTTTGGGGGCAAGGGCTGTCTCTCTATGTGTATATACCACACCTAGCACAATGGGGCCCCGTTGCTGTTAGCACTGCTAGCCGTTGCTGAAATAGGACTACTACTAACTGCTGTTCCCAGTACAAATATACATGGGCTATGGGCCTGCCCAAAGAGCTCAATATCACAGATCAGCCAAAGCGGCCAAACTCCACTCTAAAAGGCAACCAACACAGAGCGTTTGGAGCTCTTTATAAGATCTAATTCAGACACACAATCCATGGGAATTTCTTCCCTGGTGGAAGAAAAGTCTGAGGTGCCCTTGCGGACGCAAGCATCTAAAGGAGAAGGGGCAAGAATAGGATAGAATTTAGCAGGGATGGAGGCTGGGATTTTGAAAGGTAACTCACTCACTGAGGCTCCTATGAAAATTCCAGCCAAGATGTACAGATATTAAACAGGGGTATGAAATTGCTCTAAAATCTAACAGGATCTAATAGAGAATGAGACCCCCTCTATGGAGGTTTTGTAAACTGTCCTTCGTGGTGATAGAATTCTCTATTAAATTCTACAAGGTGGTTCATAAAAAAAAAAAACCTAGCAAAAGTTGATCACTCATTAGTGATCTATCCTAATTGGAGAGCACTGCTTTATCATTGTGCTGGGGGCTGTACAAACACAGAGTGAGAAAGACAGCGTACGCTGAAGAGTTTACAATCTAAACAGACAAGCCCGACAAGAGAAACATTATTATCCGAGCTAAGAAACCCCTGGTGTTTGAAACAGTGGCCGTGTTATTCCTCTGACCTGACCCCGCTCCGGCCAGCCTCTGCACTCGCCATAAAGACCCAGCCAGTTTTCCACTAGGGTTCGTTTCAAACAGCTACAACAGGGGAGCTGGCCTCGCTCGTGAGTCGTGACACCCGGGGCGTTGGGACATCTGAGCATGTCTCAGTGGGTGTGCCCTGGATTTCCTGCTTATGAGGCAGCATGCCTCTGAATCACCCTAGGTTCAGGTCAGCCCTGTGCTTTGGCAGGAGCACATTCCTGTTTGCTTATCGGTGCCCCCATGTCTTAACATCCACCACTTTCCTCCCATTTCTGCCAGGGCGGGGGGCTTCATAACCAACATCAGAGCATGAGCTCCCCCCAGGGGGGATATACGGGACCCTCACTCCACCCTCCTGCTTCCTGGTAGCTACAGCTGGGAAGTGGCCCAGGTCCATGAGAACGAAGGCCGACGCTTTGATGATGAAATGTCAGTACTGCACTTTCCTCCGCTTGTAAGATTCATGCTGACAAGCAGGCGAATCCACTGGGTTTTTTCCTTTGGCCCTGACAGTTCTTTATTTATGCCAAGAGGAATCTGGGTGCGCTCAGCGTCTTTATAATGATACTTTGCAGCTATCATCTTTATCATCTTAGCACCTTTCATCCGAGCACTTGATAACCATTAATTAAGTCCTCACAGCCCTCCTGTGAGGTGGGTAAGTGTTATTATCCCTGTTTCACAGATGGATAGACTGAAGCACCGAGGGGTTAACCCGGCTGTCCAAGGTCATGCAGCAGATCAGTGGCAGGGCTGGGAATAGGACTCAGGAGACCCAACTCCTACCCTTTTGCTCCAAACACCAGACAACACACCCTCCCGAACTAGGACCAGAACCCCCAGCTCCTGACTGCCAGGTTTCTGCTTTAATTAGCGAACCCCACTCTTTCCTCAAAAGGTGGGAAAAGAACCCAGGAGTCCTGCTGGAACACTCTCTGACAGTCCAGATGCCAAGTCCTCCGTTCCAACCATTTCTCAGTTCTTTAAGAGCAGCATTTCCGGCCCAGCAGAAAGCTCGGTCTCATGATGCAGCGCTCAAAACAACAGGAGGGGACATTGAAATGGAATCTCAATTTCATGATCGTTCTAGAACTTACCTTGCAGCGACTTTGAAAATCTCCTCCTCGGTCATCCATTCAAATGGGAGCTGCATTTCTCACATCCTGTCCTATCTCACAGGACCCAGGCTACCTGCATGCCTGCAGCGGTGGTGAAGTGATCCTTGAACACTGTGTATAAACTCTGGTGCTTCAGGATCCCTTGGAACCAAAGGTGTTATGTAAATGTAAGACAGTATTATAGAGGGGTCATATGAGCAGTAAAAAAAACAACCATCAGAAAGTTGCTTTCTTCAAAAACGGAACCAGAAACTTTATTAGAATAGGGGAAACAACATTATCCTGAAAGCTGCTCTGTTGAGGGTCTGCCTTGAACCCACGAGTGGCCTACCCTCTGCGGATAGCAGCTCCCTATTGATTCTTTACAGTTTACCCTGCCGTGAGAAAAAAAAACTAAAACTAGTTTTCTTAGGGCTTAAAAAACATCACAGGCCACATCTAAGCCACCCCATGGTTTCCCAGTGATTCCGCCCCCCCTTGATCTCAAATGATTTCCCCATTGATTTTCCAATGGGTTTCCCCACTGACTCCAAATGATTTCCCTCCTGATTTCCTCCCAGCGATCCTGCTTCAATTTCATGGTGATACAAAGGTGTAGCTTAGGGCAGGATTTGCTCCTATGAAACATGTTTAAAGCAGCCTTCCCCTTTCCACCCTCATTCCGTCTAAGTCTCCTGTCATCCTGCTATCTGATCTAAAGGCTGCTCTAAATTCCAGCAGGAAGCCCAGCACACTCCCTGGGGGCACATCCAGAGCATGTCACAGAGGCTTGGGAAAGCACAGGGAGAAGGACGGGAGCAGGAACAGACAAAGGGATGGCCCGGCCGATAACCTCACACAGCTGAAGATCTGGCTTTGAGGGAAGGGGGACAGGAAGGAATTTTCGGGGCATCCCAGCTTCACCGTGTGTAGAGCACGGGGTTCAGAGCCAGGTTCTGGCACGTGCTGCTTTTCTCCCCTACACCCCACCCCCAACGGAAACCCAGCCTGGGAAGCAGTCACCTCACCCCAGCCCTGACATTTCCAGTGGGTTTCCCAGAGTAAAAGACATCCCTGCAAGGCGGCTGGAACTCATTCTGCCACATCAAAGCAGAGGCACTGAGAGGAAACGAATAAATCCATCACCGAGGGGAAAACGGCCACGTCTGGGTGGGAAAGGGCTGGGGGCGCTAGGGCGGGGGCAGGGAGAGTGCTCCAGGGGATATAGCCATGGACTGGGAAACAGGAGAGTTGGGCTCTGCCACTGATCTGCTGGGTGACTTCCCTGCTCTGTGCCTCAGTTTCCCCTCACACCCGTTGTCTGCCTTATCTATTTAGACTGTAAGCGCTTTAGGGTAAGAGCTGTCTCACTATGAACGTACAGCCCCAAGCACGATGGGGCCCTGATCTCAGCTGGGGCCTCTAAACGCTGCTGTAATAGAAATAAATAATAAGGGTGGGATGGACAGTGGATTCAGTAAGACACACAAGGAATGAGACAGGTCATCCAGCAACGCACGGAGTTGCCTCACACTGCGGCTGGGGTGAGCTCCCCACACCAGTTGCTCCCCTCTGTATGAGTCACCCCACTTCCATAGACAAATTGCTTATTCAGGCTGAAGATCCCAGCTCTAGGGGTGGAGCAGAGCGAGCCAGGGCCGGTAAAGGCCAAAGTCAGGTTTAAAGAACAGGAGTACTTGTGGCACCTTAGAGACTAACAAATTTATCTAACAAATTTTGACTAACAAAATTTGACTAACAAAGTCAGGTTTGTTTCCTATGGTCCACACCAGAGTCCACTCTGCATCCCCTACGCTGTCTTAGACTCTACCTAACGCCCTCCTCCCACCCACCCTTCTCCAAGTATTTGCCCACAGGCATTTGGAGTCAAAGCTTTCTTCTCTATCTCCATTACAATCAGCAGCAGGAGGGGAAACACAGCTAGCACATACACACAGCTTAACAGGAGCCTCTCATTAACACACTAAGCCAGGGTATTAGAACAAAAAGCTACAGTCGCAGTGTTAGTAGATTACACTTGAAGATTCTCATAAAAATGCCAGTGTTATTATGATGGTTACCTGGGAGTGACTAGCACTTCCCAAAACTATCTGACACTGCATCATGTGTGGCCAACATGGTGTGGCCCAGGCATCACATTTTACCCCGGTAGCTAGAGGGTTAATTATCTGAGTACCTTACATGTGTGTTAATGACACTACCAGATGTTTGGTCTGTTCGTATTAGCTAGAAGTTTCTGAGAAGAGGAAAAGGCAATAGCATTGTTGCAAACCATATTCTAGCCTGCACTTGATGATTCTGGATGAAGAACAGCAACTAGAAAGGGTATATGGAAGCCAGTTAAATAACGTAGTTGTCTCATTTATTACCATTTCTTTCCTACGTTGAATAGGTGGACTGAAATCTTTCTAATAAAAAGGTTTTTTTTTTTCAAAAATGAAAATTTTCTTGAAAACGTTTTGATAAGAACGGCCCTACTGGGTCAGACCAAAGGTCCATCTAGCCCAGTATCCTGTCTTCCAACAGTGGCCAATGCCAGGTGCCCCAGAGGGAATGAACAGAACAGGGAATCATCAAGCAATCCATCCCCTGTCTCCCATTCCCAGCTTCTGGAATTCTGTTATTCAATGAAAATTTCTGCTTGTCATTTTCAGTTTTAATTTAATCAGGCTTTCCCCCTCCCCCCCCCCTTTTTTTTTTTTTGTGGTAGTTCCTTCCTCCCTACTCAACTATTAATTTTGATTGGCAGATTTAGTCATATGGGGCAGGGGTGGGCTCAGAACTGAATATTTTCAAAACAAAAACAAAATTAGATTTCAAAATCAATTAAAAACACGCCACAGAATTTTTTAAACAATAACAAAAAGAAAGAAAGAAATCAGTTCCATATAGAAAACTGAGAACTATAATGATCGCCAGAATTTTCACAGAACTGATTTGATTTTTTTAAACCAGCTCTAATTGCTAACATTTAAGCATTTTCTTAAGAAATCCAAGTAGATACTTTGAGGTTTTTCCTTCTCAACACCAAAACCTGTAACAAAGGACTACATTGGGTTCCTGGCCGCAGTCACCTGGCATGGATTAGGGTTACAGCCCATGATTAGGGTCAGGATCTTCTCTTCTCAGTGGCTATGGTTCCATCTTCCCTTATTAAAAATAAAGCAAAACAAAACACAGTATCAACCACAAACTAATTCAGCCAGTTATACAACACACACAAATAAAGGCCTTAAAGATGGAAGTCAGAGTAGATTAATTTAAATCACCTCCCCCGATAGCTGAGAGGATGTTTTTTTTTTTTTTTTCCCTGTATTGGACATCTGTCAGTAACGTCTTGATCAAACACCCACTTCTTGGTCTTAACACGGCTTTTTCTGCAATGGCCTATTCAGAGACAGAGGCGGTACTGCTCCATGGAGTTCGCACTTGCTGCTTGGGGTGTTTTTCGCTGCCTGCAAAGAGGAGCTAATCAGTGCCAATACGCCTGCTGATTTTGTGATGAGTATTATGAGCGGCAAAAAGGAAGCCATCTGCAGCGCACAGCAACAACAAACTTTATTGGGCCTACAAAATCCACGACCAGTGGCACGTGTTCTTGCGCGCCATCTACAGGTGCATTTCCAATGCACTAGCTATTTACAGCAGTACAGACACGGAGTGCTCTTGTAACAACATGGACACCTGGTTAGCTACTACTGGGAGGGGTTTAAAAATCCCAAACACTTGAGGTGGGCACCTGCGCCTGTTTAATACAGAGGACAACTTGTGACGTTCCTTTATTGTGGTTTTGCACATTCCATAGACTCTAGAGGGCCTGTCCCTCTAGGAGCAGAACGTAGCTGCAGCCACGTTTAAATAAGGCCTCAGTGCATTAGCTGGCAATTGTGGCAGGCGGCCATGCTGTGTGGAGCAGGCACAGAGCGGGATGGGTAACCCACTTGTCAAGTATATTACACAAGGATCTCAAAGCACTTTCCCAACTATTAACAAACCAAACCTTGCCACTCCTTACTACGTTGGGTTGCCAACATTGTATTTCAAAAATAAGGGACTGTTTTCTTAGCATCTCTGCCCCACCCCTCCTCCCGATATTATTAATTATTATTATTTATAATAATAATTAGCAGCACTCACCTACATTCAGCAGGAGTTTTTGTTGCTGCTTTTTGCAGCACTCAGCAATTCCTGATCTTGTTGTACAGAGATGAAGAAATAAGGGACTGTTGGCAACTGAGGCAGGTGAATATTATCCCCATTTTATAGGTGGGGAAATTAAAGGGCAAAGATGTGAAAGAAAAAGTTGCAATCTGGGGTGAGTAATGTTAGACACCTACAGCCATACTCGGCTGCCTAAATAAACAGTGGGATTTTCCAGGGATCTGTCTTCACTGCAGAATTAACTCAGAGTGACCAGCATCCAGAGCTTAGCCTGCCACACTGCACAGCCCGGCCTGAGTTACTTTGTCCTCCCTGATACTATGCTCCCCAGTGTGCGTCGCTAGGGTTTCTGGAGGCACATTGTGTGGTCCTTTGTGCTGTAGTAAGCTGAGCCGGTTTAGGATTCTTTCCCAGCGAATTGTGGGAGAAACTCTCTGTCCTTCTTAGTACTTGAGTGATTTAGCCTTCATCCTGGGTGGGTTACCAGCCCGAGGGAGATCACTTGGTGTGGTAGGTCTATAGTCCCAGCCGGGCCAGCTAGCTGGGGTAGAAAACACCACTTCACTCAGGCCAGAGGGTTGTGTGTGTGAATCAGAGGGGGACTCGGGATAACACCTGAGTAAGAGCTGAGTTAAGTCTGCAGTGAAGACAGATCCCACAAAAATGGACCAATTAATCATACTGAAGCCAGTGGAGGCTGCAGGTGCTCACACCTCAGAAAACTAAGCCTCTTATTTAGGAGGCCCACTTTATAGACACGTTTGCAAATTTTGGCATAAGTGATTAGCCTAAGTCCACACAGGAAGTCTGTGGCAGAGCTCAATTAAGCGCAGCTGTCCCAGCACCCAGCAGTGAGTTAGTCAAGTTCCTTCTACTTCAGGGTGGTATTTTGCAACTTATCACCCTGGAAGATTTCCTCCTCTGGACCACATCCTCAGCTGGTATAAATCAGTGTCATTCCATCAAAGTCAATGTATGAGTCAAGATTTACACTAGCTGAGAATCTGATCCTTCCATTTTTCACAAAAATTTAGCAACAGGACTTGACTTTTCACTTTACAGGATGTTTTGCAACATGCTCTAGACATAACCAGAGGCAAATTCTTCTCAGTTTAAAAAGAGAGAGAAAAAACAAAACAAAACCCATGCCATCTGAGAAACCACACTGCAGCAAAGCGGTTAACCTCCCATGAATGGTGCCGTACATTTCAGTCTACGTCTCAATACAGAGAGGAGTTGTAATAGGCTGAGTCGTGTTTGAGCAGGGCCAATGCCATAACTGATCTGTCTACATAATTACCGTTCTTTGTGTGCACACAAACCCTCTAAACAAAATTACACTCTCAAATCATTCTGTTCAGGGCGGGATGGGGCGAGGGGTGGAGGGAATGTGGTTTGCAAGGTTTTGAGTGAATGACCCCACTGTTTTATATTTTCAGCGAAAATATTTTGATGAATCACAAGCTATTTCTGTAAATAGTTTTTTAAAAAGGAAATGGACAATATTTTTTTTTAAACATCGTCCTTTGGAAATTGAAAAGTGACTTTGCCCCTACTGGCTTTGTGGGGAGTCTTCATCATTAGGGAGCAAAGACAGAGCCATATGGAAAGATGGCAAAGCACAGTGCCTGGTGACATAGGAACATCTCACAGCCAGTCAGTTTCTCCCAGCACAGGTCATTGTGGGGAAAATGGTGCAGCTCTCAAGCTGGAATCACTGTAGAGACTATTATTCAATGTTATGATTTGCATTATAATAGGGCCCAAGGGGGCTCCATTGGGGTAGGTGCTGTACAGACACATGGTAAGAGACATCCCCTGTCCCAAGGAACTTACAGTCTAAATAAACAAGACAGACGGGTGAGGAAAAGAAAGAATATTTCCTTTTACAGATGGGAAACCGAGGCACAGAGAAAGTAAGTGTGGCGAAAGTAAATAAGGAAGTGTTTACGCCTTCTCATAACACAAGAACCAGGGGTCACCCAATGAAATTAATAGGCAGCAGGTTTAAAACAAACAAAAGGAAGTATTTCTTCACACAACACACAGTCAGTCTGTGGAACTCTTTGCCAGGGGATGTTGTGAAGGCCAAAACTATAACAGGGTTCAAAAAAGAACTAAATAAGTTCATGGAGGACAGGTCCATCAATGGCTATTAGCCAGGATGGGCAGGGATAGTGTCCCTAGCCTCTGTTTGCCAGAAGCTGGGAATGGGCGACAGGGGATGGGCTCAGTTCATTCCCTCTGGGGCACCTGGCATTGGCCACTGTCAGAAGACAGGATACTGGGCTAGATGGACCTTTGGTCTGACCCAGTATGGCTGTTCTTATGCCTAAAGTCAATCAGCAAACTTATTGCAGAACTGAGAACTGAACCCAGGTGGTCTTGACTGATACGTTACTACAGACCCTCAGTGGTTCAGGAGCCCAATTAGTGATCAACATTACCCAAAACAGCCACAGTAATGCCAATTCATTGCTTCATTTACTCTCTCTCCCTAATTATCCTCACAGCAACATGACTGATCAAATATTCTACAATTGGTTAATAACACAGTAAAGGCCTCCTGATTGGTTAATCATTAAATCACATGGTGTTTTAATATCATGTGCTCCAAAGAGCCACAGGAGTCGCATAAAAGAGCCATTTGCAGTTCTCGAGCCTCAGTCTGAGTATCTCTGCTCTAGTATATTACCCACAAGACCAACCTTCAAGTACTGACACTCTCCTAGTCTCAATTTCTCACAAACAGGTGTCCCTGTGGAAAAACGGTGCAGGCAGCCAACTGCATGGGGGAATGCTTTCCTACTGCAGCCCTGGCCTATACCAGCAGGAGGCACTGTATGGAACTGGTTGCATGGGAATTCTGGGCTACTTCACTCCCAGCAAGAATCACCATTGGCGATAGGGATGTATTAAACTGCAAATGGATTTTCAATGTTTTTTACACTCCCCACAGGTAGTCACGTTTCTGTGAAGTTACACACACACACACACACACACAATAAAAAACAAAACGCTCTTTCTGAAATTTTGGCCCAGCCATTTCCCAGGCCCCAAGAATTGACTCTAGTTAGCGAAATTAAGCCAGAGAACAAACCCTCTTGCTGTTTGCAACAGCTCCCCTGCAAGACGCTGCATCACAAAACTAGCAACAATACAGTAGGTCTTCAAAGACTGGACACTGCTTGCAGGCTGAGAAAAAGAAATTTGTCAGACCTTGTGCGCCATCTGGTGCCTCCTATCATAACAGCCTTATTGAGCTCAATGCTGCTTCTCTGCTTTACATCAGCCAAGGACTGGTCCTGTAAGTATCCACCATCTCACGCCCCTCAACAGCCCGGCCAGAGCGGGAGAGAGGGAAAGCTTCAGAACTATCCCCCATGTGACACCCTAAAGTTAACTGACTTCACCCTGATATAGCTACAGGTCAGAGGTACATGCTTTTGCTCTGACATGGTCATTGCAGTCCTTTGACATGCACTGAAAAAGGTATTACTAGATGAAATCTTGGACCAAGACACTGCTTTCGTTTACAGATACGCTCACTGCAACAATCAAGCCCTGCCCAGACCCTCCCCTGGTCTTTGTCCAGTACCTTTTGTAGCAACACTGGTAGACCACCTGCAATACTCGGAGCAAGAAAGGAGGCCACTAAATCAGTAGAGAGCTGGAATGAATGACCCTTTGACTGTACATGAACTCCATGTGAGAAATGATGCTTGCTCAAAAAGCAGGGAGTTCCTCTGAAGCAGGAAGTATCCTGGGTGCGAATTTGCACTCATTTGTTATCACAGGCGTAATCTGTTAATTGAGCCATGATCGGCCATGCAATGCACTAGGAGAATGAGACTGGGGTCATTACAAAGAGAAGGGTGAATCTGCTGGCTCAGATGAAATAAGAACCAACCCCCCTATTTTGTGCTCTGAGCCAGAGTCTAACTTTTCTTTCTCGGGGTCAAAAAGTAATAATCCTATTTGCCTTTCCTCCCAATGTGCTTCTCAATGTATATGCTAAGTCACTAAAATACAGCCACCATTGGGGTGCAGGGCAGTCCCTGAATAACAGGCTGGAGAAAAATGCGGGGGGAGGAGGGATTTTGGTTAAGGGTACAGGGGTAAACCCTGTATTTGTACATACGGATTGGGATTCTCACAGGCAGTCAACACTGGCCCAGTTCTGGTCCCATGGAAGTCAATGGTTCAAACTTCCATTGGTTTCAATGGGAGCAGAATTAGAGCAACACTGGGTGTTTCTGAAAGTCCATCCCAAGGGGCAGAGAGTATTTGCACATCCACGCAGGCAGGACCTTGGTCTTTCAAATGAGATCGTAGAGTCCGAAGGGCATCTAAAATAAAGAGAGGGGAGCCAGGGGCCTCCTGCTGCCATTTTGCTAGCTCCTGGTTTCATTCTGGCCCAGGTGGGGTTAGTGGAGCTGGGGAGGGAGGTTACACCAGTCTCCTTCTTGCGTTGGATACTGGTTTAGCAATCAGACAAAAAGAGCTTTCCTGTCTCAGGAAAAGGTTTATGGTTTAACAGTTAAAAAGCTCTTTCTCCAAGCATTAAATCAATCCAAGCCGTACATTTCCCACAACAACTGACAACCTGTACGGAGCGAAAAGCCCCCCTGCGCCACGTGAGCTATCACAGCGTGATGCTGAATGGTACGCCTGGAGACGGGAACCAATGTGAGGCTGCGCTGAGTCTAAATTGTTTAACAGGTCTGTGGCCACATAGGGCACTTGTTTAGGAAAACGTGTGCGTGTTTGAATCAAGGGATCCAGGGTGAACGGGTCTGGTGACGTCCTCTGGAATACTGCGTTCAATTCTAGGCACCAGCAGGAAGATATTGGCGAATTGGCGAGAGTTCAAAGAGCACTAAAATCAACCATTGGGCTGGCGGGGTGGATTTAGGAGGAAGGATTTAAAGAACTGAATAGACACAGCTTGGCTAAAGGTCAACTGAATGTGGAAGGAGTCATAACAGTTTCCTAATAGTGGAAAGGTCTGAACACTGACGGGAAATTGTTATCTTGGTGCAGTTGGTGGGGTGTAAGCACTCCTCGTTGGATGAAATTCAGAAAAGAAAACAGCTCCACGTTAGGCAAAAGTTTCCAACAGCAAGTTGTTCAGCTGTGGAAGGGGCTCCCCCCGGGAAGTGGTGGAAGCCCCATTGCTTAAAACTTTTTCATTTGCACGCAGGGTTTCAAAGAGCTCCGCCTGTTCAGTGCTGGGTGCTTTTGCAATTCGGACCCTTACTTCACAGCCTTAGTGGGAGCTGAGCTCTTTTGATAATCCAGCCCTGCTTGTCGGTGCTAAGTCACTGGAAATTTGGCCGCTAGATTGAACAGATCGCTAGGAAAAAAAGTGTACTATAGGGAACAATTCCACATGAGCAGAGACATGAAGTAACTGATCTAATCTTTCCAGTTCTGTCTTCTGGGATCCCATCTTTAAAAATAAGAGGGGGAGTGGACAAAACTTTTCCTAATTCTGAAAAAGTTTTGGGTCAAGTTTTAGAGTGAACTTAAGGTTGGTCTGGGTCCGTTCTGAGTTCATCTGAACTTGGGACACCCCCACAAAAACTAAAAGTGTTTATTAAAAGTGTTATTCAGTTTCTAGAAATGCCCCACAATTGACGAAGATGCTTTAATAGCAGAGCTGCTTAAAAACATGCAGAAAAAAATTGGACTCTCTCTTTTTTTTTTTTTTTTTGGTGTTGCGGCCATTTTTTCATCAAACTTCTAAAATGTTTGGAATTGGGTGCACAACTCTCATTAACTTCTAATAGGAGTTAAGGATCAGAGGGGTAACCGTGTTAGTCTGGATCTGTAAAAAGCAACAAAGAGTCCTGTGGCACCTTTTAGACTAACAGAGGTACTGGAAAATAAGCGTCTGACGAAGCGGGTATTCACCCATGAAAGCTTATGCTCCAATACATCTGTTAGTCTATAAGGTGCCACAGAACTCTTTGTTGCTTTTTAATAGGAGTTAGGTGCCCAAGTGCTAGGATTGCGTTTGAAAAGCGCCCCCAAACAGTTTTCTGGTGTGGTGGGAGGATAAGTTAGAGGAGAAGGGTCCCTCCGCAAAATGTATTTTATAGTTATGCTTTTCCCATGGCTGTTGATAGATCAGTGAAGTAATGCTGCTGCATTAAAAATAGGGCTATTTTGGTGTTCAGGCATGACAGGCAGGTTGCACTGTAACAAACATATGTTGCTGATTCAAAGTTGGAGGTTTAAAATGATTTTTATAAACAAATTTCAGCACGCTCGTCAGCATAGCACGAGCACCTTCCAGTGGTGTCTTGAGCAAGGCAACTAACAGCTGTCACCTTTGTTCTCTCATCCCCTCCTGTTTTAGAAGGTTTTAAAAACATACACAAACAGAGCACAATGGGTGCGTCGAAAAGGCAAGGTCAAAGATGCGCACCTTGCACTGACAGTGGGAGGTGGGGCGGTTTGTAATGGGCCTTGGACCCAAATCCTCAAAGGTATCTAGGCTCCCAACTTCTACTGATATCCATGGCCCAAGTATCTTTGGGGATCTGGGGCGTAGTTTCTGGGGGAAGTTTATTATTGTAGACTTGGGCCACCTTTCCTCCGCAAAGCGAAGTCTGCTCAGCGACAGCGGTGACAATCATCACCGTCAATAGCTTAAATGATACTTTCTGACCCCCCCCCCCCCCGGTCCTTACCGTTTTTAAAGACATAGTGGATATTGATTCATTGAATGAAGCAAGTGGGATTCATTTTTCCTACTCCATCCCTGCTTATGGGAAACAAGGGCTGGGTGGCTAAGCCCAACAGCGGCCTCTGCTGTGGGGCCATGGAGCAAGGCTGGGATTGGCAAGAGCCCAGCTGTCGAGATTGGAAGGTCCTTCATGCTGCCTGGGGACCGATGGAAGAAGGGACAGAGAAACAAGGAGGTTGAAAAGAGAGAACACCGACTCTGTAACTTAGAACAAAAACTCCATCTGGTATCCCTGTGGGCAATTCCAATCTCTCGCCCCTACAAGACTCTCCTGCAAATCTATGTCAGGAGACTTACAATGAAGGAAAGGCTCCCTGCCCTATCCTTGGCTAAACATCCATTTGTGCTATCACTCCTCCACCCCGGTGGGGTTAGCTTGGTTGAGGAGAGCTATTCAAGTCAGAGTCTTGTAGATGAACCATCAAATGTGGGTCCCCTGCCGCTTCTACACCTCAGCTGTGCTACCCTGTTCTATTAATGTCCCATTGCCATGACGGTCATCCCTCCCTGAAAGCCAGGGTTTGGCTAAAAGATTAACAGTGCTAAATGCATAGAGCTTGGCTGGGAGGGAGAGATGTTTGGTCATCTTCCACGCTTACAGAAGGCACCAGCACCAAGGGCTGGTGAGAAACTACTTCATGTACTGCACAGAGTGATGGGATGAAAGTAAGAAAGGGAAGATAGAGGCACTGTGGTCTAGTGGATTGGACTAGGATCCAGGAGATTTGCATTCTATTCTCAAGTCTGTCACACCCCTGCTGGGTGACCCTGAGCAAGTAGTTTCTGCTCTCTTTGTGCCTCTGTTTACCCACCTGCAAAATGGGGATGATTATACTCTAGAGTCTGAGTACCATTCAAGAGCTAAGTCTTATCTCCTTGTGCTCTCCCATCTGTCGGTTGTACCTACCTGTTTCTCATCTCATACTTGGGATGGAAGCTGTTTGGGGTATGGCCAGTCTCTTTGTTATATGTTTGCACAGCAGGGCCCTGGTCTCTAGATGCTACTGTAATACAAAAATAAAATAAATATATCAGGAGGAACTTTAACAGGGAGATGCAATAGGTAGGATCCTACCAAATTCACGCCCATGAAAAACACATCACAGACTGTGAAATCTGGTCTCCCCCCATGAAATCTGGTCTTTTGTGTGCTTTTATCCTATACTATCCAGATTTCACAGGGGAGACCAGTGTTTCTCAAATTGGGGTTCCTGGCCCAAAAGGGAGTTGCAAGGGGGTCACAAGGTTATTTTAGGGGGGATCACAGTATTGCCACCCTTACTTCTGCGCTGCCTACAGAGCTGGGTGGCTGGAGAGTGATGGTTGTTGGCTGTGTGCCCAGCTCTGAAGACAGCGCCCTGCCAGCAGCAGTGCAGAATTAAGGGTGGCAATACTACACCGTGCCACCCTTACTTCTGCGCTGCTGCCCTCAAGGCTGGGCGACCAGAGAGTGGCGGCTGCTGACTGAGGGCCCAGCTCTGCAGGCAGGAGCACAGAAGTAAGGGGGGCAATACCATACCGTGCCATCCTTACTTCTGCGCTGCTGCTGGCGGCAGCTCTGCCTTCAGAGCTGGGCTCCCGGCCAGCAGCTGCCGCTCTCCAGCTGCCCAGCTCTGAAGGAAGCATCGGTGTCAGCAGCGGCACAGAAGTAAGGGTAGCAGTACTACAACCTCCCCACACACAATAACCTTGTGACCCCCCCCAACTTTTTGGGTCAGGACCCCTACAATTACAACACCATGACATTTCAGATTTAAATAGCTGAAATTATGAAATGTACGATTTTTAAAATCCTATGACTGTGAAACTGACCAAAATGGAACTGTGAATTTAGTAGGGCCCCAGCAATAGGCCAAGGAGGAATCGTGCTAGTAAGAGTGGGTGGGAGCCCCAAAACTAGACTGGACATAGTTCTGTTTGTACAACGTCTAGCACAATGAGGTCCTGGGCCGTGACTGGGGTTCCCATGCCTTAGAATAATACAAAAAAATCATGATCCCCACAGCAATGGGCTGGATGATGCAATCGCTCTTTTCCCATCTTTAACCGCTCCGGTTCGGTCATGTAGCTGGACTAGGGATGGGGAATTTTAGCAGAATTCCCACATCTGTCTGGCAACCCTGTGCGCATTGTCCGGCATGTTAAACAGCGGAGGCGATTACCAATTGTGTGTGTTTTTAAGGCACTGTTCTGAGCATCCAACCCAAAATAGCCCTAAACCCTGGTAAACACCAAGTAGGTAAGAAAGTTGTTTCTCCCCCGCCCCACCCTCCAATTGAAAAAGAGCATAGCCCAAAAATCAGCCAGCACAGCAGCATAGGTAATTTATTTTATTGCATTTTATAATGCCGTTGTCCATACAGATTACATGCAGCTAGATCTACTGTACAAGGGTTTACCGTCTGCCAAAGCAGACACACGGAAGTTCAGAGTACAAATACACAGCAATGCTATTTCCTTTATACAGCACGGGCATATGGCAGTGATGGGGACGGCAGGAGAGGAAGAGTCAAGGTTTATGCACATCCTCCCGCCACCTTCCCTGTCCCCTCCCCCACCTCTTGAAGGATCGTATCCTCCCACTGACCAACACCGAGGAGGAAATAATAAAGTTACCATCACTGCAGGTCTAAATCCCCCCCCTCCCTCGCCACTTCAAACCAAGAGCGAAGAGAAATGCAGGCTTCATGGTCTGAATCGCGGGCAGGGAGGTAGCGGAGCAGGCAGCTGGAACCGTAGTTTGAGTTAAACTCGGAAAGTGGGGTTGGTTTTCTCCTTATGCAACAACGTCACCTTCTCCAAAGGCTAGGGATTGTGACCAGGGAGAACAAAGTCCCTTTGCAACTGAGCGTGCTTAGAACGAGGCCCTGCAGTGGCCACGGAGGGTACTACAAGTGCAAGCTGAGGTCAGGTCAAGTCAGGTCAGGTCAGCAGGCCCATGTTCCCTCCTCCGTCCACCCACTGAGACCAACAAGCCACGTCAGGGCCTGGCTTCATGGCTTGTGCAGAATGGCTAAGCTGACACTGATTAGAAGTCACTAGTCATTGGTTTTTGGGTGTTCCCGCCACCTGAGATTCAGCGAGGGGTTTGGAAGACTATTGCCAGGGTTGTGCAGAAATCAGAGAGGCAGAGCTCTGACTGTGGTGGAGGGGGAAATGGGGAAGGATGACGGGACAACTGGCTAATGGTTCTTCTGTTATAAGTTCGGCAGGAATTCTAAAAGGGTTGGGGGAAGGGCTGAGCTGCCAGTCCCATTCGGCCAGCCCAGTTTTCTCACTTGTAAAGGCAGAGGGTGACCCCATTTCTGCTCAGTGTGACCAACCCCTGCAGATCTAACCACGCTTTGGAGTGTTCCAAATCTCAACTCCCAGCGGTGGTCCATATTTTGCAGAGGGTGCCTACGTTTACAACAAGCTGAACCCCAGATCTGAGTATCCTCAAACTTTGGGGTCAGTCAGAATCCAGGGCACAAAATCCCGCAGCTGGGTTCCATCTCTTATTTTTTAAAAGCTTCCAAGAACATAAAACATAAAAAAAAAAAAAAAATGGTGACACTGGATATTTATGTAAACAAAAAACCTTTGGTTGAATTAAACTTCAGCTGTCTCTGTCCTCCCTTCCACCTCCTCTAATTCCCAGTAAACACCGACTGGAAATGGTTAAACCAGGGAGCCCAGTTCCTTTCTTCCACTGGTTGATCTGCCCCCTCACCCCTCTACTACTATAAGCTAGTCACACAAAAAAAAAAAAAAACCCAACAAAAAAATAAAGCCCAAGACAACATGGAAAAATGGAATAATCTCCAAGCAAAGCCAATGAGAGTTACCAGAAGAGCTCCCTAAATTTACAGAAAGGGGTTCTAAACTTTCCGGGCTATTCCCTCCCAGAATAATGCCATTAGAGAAAAAGGAACCAACAACAGAAAAAGCTCATATGGTAGTAGGTTTAAAACCAGTATATATATATCTCAATATATACAGACATACACGATTCTGCCACACGTTGCGTTTGGTCCTTTAACCCTCCCACCCCTACATGAACCGTGTTTTGAGGTAACAAGACATCGAATTTTAAAAATTCAATGGGTGAAAAGAAACCACCACCCCTTAAGTACTGTATGTCGTTTGGGTGAAACGCAAGAGAAGGTTCGTGTGGTATTGTACCTTCATTACACACAACTCCGGAAAAAGGCTGGGCCAGGCAACGAGGGGGGTAAGAGAATGAAATAAAATTACCCCTGAGTATCAAACTGGACACATTTAATGTGACACGAACACTTAATGTGGCTTGAACGATTGGGGCAAACAAAAAACAGGAGTGCTTGGAGCTGTAGGATATTCCAAACCTGCACACAGTTTAAAAAACCCTTTATATTTATATATATTCATATATAATTTATATAGTGCTCTTCTGAGCCAGATCATGGCATAACAACAACATACAAGGACACACATTATGGTTGATGAGCAGAGAAAAAGGTAGCACAAGCCAGTTGCTTTTTTGTAACAGTACTTGTGTGCATCCTATGGGCGGCTGCGTATGTGTGTTTTGCATACAGTGTTTTTTTTTTTTTTTTTTAGTAACATCATCAAACCACTAAAGTAATAATAATGAAATTGAACTTTTTTGGCTTATCTAGAATGAGGTGGCAATATGCCATGGGCCTAACAACTTTCAGGGTCGGGCTAATGCTTTGGCAAGGCTGTAACACAAGGATAATACCAGCAGATAGACAATGGTGATCTCGGAGAGGAAATTACAGCTTTGGTACCCATTGTGTCGCAGATACATTGGACAGGGGGTGTTCCCTGTTTTGTGCACACATCTTGGGGTGGGTGTCATTTATTCCCAGGAATACAGGATCACATTTTGCCCCATCTCTATAGCTTGATATGGGTCTGTTGAGGAGTGCTTTCCGCTACAGCCTTATCTACACTGAAAAAAAAAAAAATCACATTTTATTAGAGCTAACGTGAGATTAAGCCCACAGCGTTGTCACTCACGCTGGTGTAACCGTGCAGACTTTAGTGGAGTTACTCTGCATTTACACCAGTGTAACCAATATCAGCATCTGCAATGTAGACAAAAAAGACGTTGGGCCTGATCATCAGATGGTGTTGGTGTTCATCCGCATAGCTCCACTGACTGCTGGGACGCAACCATCTTTGCCTACCTAAGTCATGTTAGTTAACACATGTTCTAACACGATGCAGTTTCTCAGGGCAGACAAACCGTAAGGTGGAAGCATCAGTTCCAGGAGTTCACATCTGTGTTGGCAGCTGGGCGTCTCAGTTGGCAAGCCCCTTTTTGTTCAATTCCAGATCAGATTTTCAGAGGCACTGCAGCTCCCACTGGCTCCAGATAGAGCGTTTTCAGGGTGTTCCATGCCTCTAAAAATTATCATATCCTAAAATATCGAATGGAGTCTGGCATGTAGTTTAGTGCCAGCCAGTTTCAGGTGTGCTTTTTTTCCCAAGGGGGGTGGGGTTGGAATTTCACTAAACGGAGCATCAAAATGATTTTCATACAATTGTTTTGAAGAAAAAAAAAGTTCAAAGAGCATGAGAAAGTGAAATGAACCATAAACAGAAAATAAAAAGGGAGCGGGCCAGTTTCAGCCTCCAAGCTGAATGAAGTGCCAATATTTATATATGAATAGCATCAATGATGAAAAAAGTGTACCAGATTTTGAAACTCCCTTTCCAAATTTAGGCATCAAAGGGGGAGGGGAGAAGGGACGGGAACAGACTAATTAGACTCACTGGAATCCATACATGGGAACATTCTCAACAGCAACCCTTTAAGGAACACGCTCACCTTCTGATGAAGGTGGCATGAAAGCCACAACTCTTAGCTAGCAAATTTGTAGCCCATGAAAGAGACATGGCTTTTTAAAATCCAACTGCAACTTGAGATTCTGAATCAGGCCACACCTATAGGGAGCTAGGAGACAGGAAATCTCTTCATCTACAGCTTAATAAACACAAGAGCCTGTTTGGAGGCTAGATCTTGCCACTTGATCTGTGCAGGCAAATCCATGAGGTCATGTGAAACCTTGTTAATTTCCTTGTGACACAGAGGTTGGCTGCGCAGACCCAGATGCAAAATCTGCTCCTTGGAGAAACATCAAAAGTCATGCTTGTTCCAGGGCATCTTTGCTCCGCAGGGAGAGTGCTGTGTTGGTGACACATCCAAATGTTATAGGGAGTGACGTGAGACTCAGACAGTGCTATGAGACGAGGCAAGATAACCACATCTCCCCAATGAGTGACTATTTAAAATAAAAGCAAACAAACAAAAGGAAAAAGAAAGGAAAGATTGTTCTGCTGGAGCTGGGAAAAAATGCCTCACGCTCACAGAACACATCCGCTTTCGGGGTAGGTTTCCCTCATTTCACACAACGGCCTCTTCTGACTCCTCACAAAGATGTCCCAGCATGTGCCGTCCATGCAAGCGGATGTCTCAGGAGAGATCAAGCATAGGGATTTTACTCCCTCTCTCTCTCTCTCACACACACACACAAAATATCAACTTCTGTCTCTGAGGCAGATAGAGGATTTTTTTTAACCCTTGTTGTGCTGTTTTAAAGCTAGTCAGTTCCAAAGTAGGAAGAGACGCCTCTCTGGCACTGGGCCCGCAGCGGGCTAAGAATCGCCCTAGGAACTGAGCTTTGTATAGAATTTTTCTGTGGCCCATCACAATACCTAGTAGCCTTTCTGGGAATACCTGCATGGGTGATATTTCCAAATGCAAAGACCATTAAGGGTCTGATCCTGCTTTTATTAAGGACAGTGGAAGGGTTCTCATTGATGTCTAATAAAGCAGGATCAGGACCTTAAGAAATGGTTAGATATGGGATCTGACCTGATGCTAGAGAGCTGCCCTATTTAGACTTTCACCGTGGGGCCAGGCAGCCTGGCTTGAGATGCAGCAATGCATACTGGGACCTGTGGTTTCCACGTATACCTGTGCATATTGAAAGTGACTGGAGCCTGCTTCCATTTTAGTCACATGAAGGGTCTCATCCAAAGCCTGTTTAAATTATTGGGGCATTTTCTATTAACTTCAATGGGCTTTGGATTAGGTCCTATGGCTCCTGACAAGATGTCAATGCGGCCCACTCTGCTGGGCAAAGGTCAGGCACCGCTGCTTTAGAGTGCGGCCATGAGAACAACAAACCCATCCTTGCCCAAACCCCTCCAGACTGGCTTGCAAGGTTAGCATTATCCCCCAAGCGCTGGCACGTTCCCTTACCCTTTGGTTTAACCAGCTTGAGCTGAACAAACTCAGACAGAGGGTCAGAGGCGCTTGTTTAAACAGAGACAATTCTACTTCTAAAGAGAAATGACTCCCTCGAGTGGGGATGGTTACAGGTCAAAACCTCATCATCCTGACTGTACAGTACCAAGAGCCACCATATTAATACACCCACATCTGTATTGGGCCCCGCAGAACCAGCTGTGGGTGCCAAGTGCACAGAATGGATATTCTACCAGGCAGAACATTTAAAAAGAGCAGGCGTATAGACAGAAGTGACAGTGACAGGAATATGGTTTCAGCTTGAGAGGGTGGCAGAGAGAGAAACTCTGGAAGATAACAGTGCTGAAGCTGAAGCTCCCAAACCTGGTGCGATCAGTTTACAAAGGAACCAACCGGCCAACGCATCCAGTGCGGGACATGTTCGAGCAGAACAGCCGCGCGTCTCGTGGACCTGGGCTTGCACCCACTCTGAAGTATCCCAAGTACTGATAATGCTCGTTGCATCCTCAAGAGATGCTACAATGAGCTCTCAGCCAAAACTGGCTGCCCAAAGCCAGTGGGAATCTCTGCTAAAGAGCAAAGGAAGAGAGAGAAAGGATCCCTAATACTTTTGGGGATACAAAATAAAGGGGGGGAAAAAAGCCCTTTTTGAAATAAAAGAAGTGTTACATTCCCTGAAAATGAAGCAAAATCCCCAGAGAAAATCTGGACGTATGCAGCAAAGGCAACCGCCGAGGGGTTTGAGATTGAAATAAGGGGGTTAAAAAGATCTATAACAGAGACAGGTCAGAGAAACGTGAGATAAAAGCAAGAGCTGGCACCTTGGAGACAGATGAAATGGGAGCCATCCCTAGGCCCCTTTGTTGAGAACACAGCAATAAAGCAGTAATGCACAATTCCGGTCTACCTTCATAAAAACGTACAAACAGCATCTGTAAACTTTGGTTTAAAACAATAACTTAAATTCAAAAGAAAGCAAGTGATGGATAGGGAAAAAACTCTGCGGGCATCTCTTTTTTGGCTGGCAGGTGGGACAGAGCAAAGTGAACGTGCACACACACAAAAGAAGTTTAAAGGAAAAGTTTTGGTTTATGCTTCCGGCCCAGGAAAAGGTCTTTGGTCAACAGTTACGCCAATTGCAAAACAGCCTGTACAGGGAGCTGGGGAGGGATTTAAGAGAGGTCTCAAGCTGAAAAGGATAGGCCAGGTGTGTGTGTGGGGGAACCTGGTTAGATTCTCAAAGGTCCCTATTCCCTAGCTGCCTCTGGAATTGAATTGTGCCCGAAGGAATGCAGAGAAGCTCAGGCGGGGAGCTGAGGTTTTATTCTCAGTTTCTACACTTCATCAGCGGGTTGTCTATCACACATGGTCACCTTTGTATTTTTACAAGGGGGGAGGCCTGGGGATCAAGCTTGCTTTGCATGGCTATTCCAGTCTCCCTAGAGGGCTCCAAACAAGTAGCTGGATATGGAGTAGTATTAGGAATTCTACTGCCTTCTTCCATTAGCCGCAACCCTTCTGGGACTGCCCCTCCCACTTCCGCCTTTCCACACAGATGTGAAGGACTCGGTTTCTGTAAGGCATCTTCTCCCCTCTTTACCCCCCTGGACAGAACTTTCCAATCTCTCTGCAGTTTCAGAGAGACATGACTGGGAAGCAGCGGAACGGGAAAACTCGCATGTTCAGGGGAGACATCTAGTGTGGGCTCTGGGGAATGCTGCCAGCAATTCTGATCTGGGACTGTGGCATTTCTTTCATGCATTCCAACTGCAAGAATAAGAGACTGTTTTTCACTCCCCCGCCCCAGACTTTGTCTAGACTGGATACATCTTTATTGTAAAGCAGTCAGAACATAGGTTTCTGTGACACCGAATTTAACAGAGAGGATGAGAAGGGAAATCTTGGTGCGAGGCGGATAATTTTTGTAGGTTACTGTGGGCAATCCAGCTGCTCTCTGATCTTAAATAGCCATTCGAGACTTTGAAAACCTGGGAGCGGGAGTGCAAAGTTGACCGAAAAGCTGGGTTATCTACAGGCTGGTGCTCAACAAGTGCTTTTAAAAAGCAGGGGCCAACGGTGTGAAGCAGATAACACTTGGCAGTTATCTAGCACCTTCCCATTTTAGGAACTCCAAGAGCAAAGCATGGGATCTGAGTTCTAAACTCTTGTCTGGACCCTTGCTCATGGATGGGCAGGGATTACTGGGTGGGAATTGCTAGTATCACTCTCCAGTGACCCCTCTGGTCAATACCGGAATCACCCTGACTGGTTCTGGGAAAGGATTCATCCTTTTTGCTTGATTGGAAGGTCAGCTGTTGCTCTATTAGGCAGCAGAGGGGGCAGGGAATTCTGGGTCCCAGCTGTTGGTGGAAGGAGACTCTCTAAAGGGATTTATCAGGAAGGACAGATAGATGGAAGGATTTGTGACACCTAATCTGGAACGATTCGGTCTGGGCTGTACAGAGGACCGAGCGCCGACTGCTACCCAACCGACCTCAGCAGAAGAGAAGGGGCTGGAGTGGGGAATCAGGCTATAGAGAAGGGGTCATCATATACTCTTGGTTACCGAGTGTCCATTTCTGTGCATGCTGCCCCAGGTGATTCAAATACAAAGCACATCATACAGGAGCGAATACCCACATCTGGAGGGATCCCAGCTAAAAGCTTGTGAGTGGGTGAAGGGTGGGGGGGATCCAAAAGCACCATTAAGGAGCTGGGGGGTGGGGGGAGAGGGAGGTGTAGCTATGTCCAACCCAATCCTCCAGCATCCTCCTCAGCCCTGACCCCGCTTGCCCCAGGCTGAGGGCACTTCCCTCAGGAGAAAGACTGCCAAGTGAGACGAAAACTGAGTTACAGGGAGCACCGAGTTATTTGCCACAAGCCCCTGGAGCAGGGTTGGCTGTGAGGGAGGATTGATTCAACAGAGAAATCACTTTCAATCTTTGAAATGGGAATATAAAGAGCGGGCCAGGGCTTTTAGCTACATCCAGACATGCGGGGGTGAGAGAGGTTTTTCAAGGGCAGAGCATAGTGAGGGGAGACTTTGGGCAAGCTTGCATCTGGATCCAAATCATCACCCTGAATGCATCATTCTGTGATGCCCCTCAATGGCGCATGGCGCCTGCGACAGGAGAGGGTAGGAGAACCAGCACCGAGGGGAACTTTAGAAAACGTTAAAACGTGCGTTGCCGTGCCGACTGTCCCTTGCGGCCTGCATCAGTAGGAGCCATTGGGTATCTGGAGCTGCACTTAATTCTGCATTCAGCTTGGCTTTTGCAATTTGACTTTAGGAGATGGAAGGGAGGGGAGGGTTGGAGGTGAAGGAGAATAAGGCTGAGGTGACGTGAGAACCAGACGGGGAACCGTGCTCGCTTTGGTGACAAGCTCCTTTGCTGAAATAAGCTCCTTGGGGTAAATCCACTGCCCTGAAAGAGCATGGAGAAAGTCCCAGAGGAGAAGCAGGTCTGCTCTAGAGATGCACCAGGAGACTAAACCCTCTCAAAAACCACACCCACCTGCCTCCATCTCCCAACACTCCCCAAACAGGATCCAATCCTATAACCAGACAGTTCAGCTTGCCAAAGTCTCATTGGTGCTGGGGGGTGTGTATCAACGTCCCGTCCGGGAGGCTGGACAGAGGAACCTTTGGAAGTTTGCTGCTTTCTGCAAAGAGAAAAGCCCTTGGGCAGTGTGACTGAGGTAACAAATACACAAATAACTAATCGACAAAAATCAAGAGGGGAGAGAAGGGGTTTAGTGTTTGGATTATTTTTTCTTTTTTTGGCATTAATACCGTCTGTTCCCCTGAACTATGGACCTTCTATCCCTAAAAATCTTTTGGTATCTTCCTGTCTTGACAAAAAAACAGCTTGCGCCCAGTTCGCCATGGCTCTGGGCCCAAGTCTCTGACATGGCGAGGGTGGCGGGACCCCGGGCTGCACGCTGTCCCAACCAGTGGGTTAACTGGAGCCGAGTGCCTGGTCTAGCTCAGCTCTGTCTGGCCACAGTGGAGGAAGGGCCCCACGACTACCTTACAGTATGTATTGCTTTAGGATTGTTTTGATTCATAGAGCTGACCCAGACCCACGCCCGCTCCTTTTGATTCTGCTGTCTCGTCCCGCTCAGCTTCACTAATACAAACCAGCACACATGACTACCCAAGCCAGGATGGCCCAGGGGACGTCTCTTCCATTCACCACCCTTTTCTTAAATGCCCTGCACCCGGGAAGGGAAGAGGGAGGCTTCACAAAGCAGGCACAGACCCTGCTCAGTGTTTCACCCCATGAGAACTTTTCATCGACACAGAACAGGGACGGAAGGGGAGCTGGGAGGAGGAGAAGGAACTGGATACACTGTTCTGCAGAGAAGGGCTCAAGTCTTTCCCTGAATTCAAACTGGCATTCGGCCCTCGTTTCCATCTCTGATGCCTGGGCGCTGGCTTCTGAGTGGGCCCCACTGCTGTCCTTCCAACATTTTCACCACACGAGACGGGGCGGGAGAGATGTCCTTTCTTCGTTTTCAAAGGGAACAAAACTCAAGGGCAGAGCATCCGCCCCAGCCGTGGAGTGTTTGTTTGTGTCTGGGTAAAGTGGACTGCCCCCGTGATGCTACTATGCCACTGTAGAGCAGGGCAGAGAGGGAACAGGCGTCGGGAAGGCGGGAGATAAACACAGGTTGGCTATTATGTTCTCCGAGTGGTTTAGCATTTGGTGGTAAGACCCGCTGGAGGCAACAGCGTGATGGGGGCTGAGTAAGGTTACGCCAAGCTCAGGATCCTATGGGCATGACCAGTTCTTTTCCTCCACAGCCAGGAAAGGAACCAAGATGGGGATGAGTGGAACTTCCAGGCCAGCCGCCGGTTGGATATCTGCAGGTGGCATCTGTGAGGTGAAAAGTTTCTCCTAGTGCAAAGCCCACTGAGGGGAGAACGACTGGTGGGTTCCTGGCGTCACAAAGGGAAGGTGGCGGTGGGTGGGGGAGGTAGGGGGAATGTTCACAGAGGCATGTAACTTGGATGTTGTCTCCGCTGCGCAGAACGTTGCTTGGGGAGAACCTCGCGTGGAACAAAGTAGTCCCATCACCACTGGAAAAGCCCAGAGCATGGACTGAGACCCAACAAAATACTGAGAAAACCAACGTGACAGGAGGCGCCTTCCTTTTGCCATGAAGTTGGAAAACAGGGTGGGGGAAATAAGGAGAAATTTTCGGACAGAAACAACCTACCATCCTCGTTCACCAATCACTAACCAAAGGGGGGAGGGATTGGTTTTTTTTGTTTCTCTGCATGTCCCCCATTGTGGGAGTCTGTTAAGAGTCACCGGACTGGGGTGGGAGGGTCTGGGGGAGGAGGGACGTGCCTTCAGCAACAGGTTGCACCGAAGAAACCCTTTTGCTTTGTCAGGTTAATGCCGAAGGTCACCTTGAGGAGATGGGAGCCATTGCTTGGTCTCCACCTGGGGGGGGGGAGTAGGGGCGAAGTGCTTGCCCCTAGGTGAGGAGGGAGAGCCCTTAAGACAAGTCTTCCACCGGCAGCTCCTCCTCCAGGTCCCTGTCCTCCGGGATCATCACATTCTGATTGGTGGTAGCCATGAGAGAGACGGGCCTGCTGTCGTCCTCAGCCTCGGTGGGTTCTTCCTTCACGTGGACTTGATGGCTGAAGGGAGACAAGGGGAATTGAAGCTGAAAGCCTGTGCTGAGGGAGCGAGATGGTTTGAGGGATGGGGGATAGGGTCTGTTTAGCCTCTGGCAGTCACTGCTGGGAACAAAGGCAGTTACCCTCCAACTACTTTTCCATGGCCTGTATGATTCTAGGTCTACACTACAGGGGGGGGGGGGGCAGGTGTCGACCTAAGATACGCAACTTCAGCTACGTGAATAGCGTAGCTGAAGTTGCGTATTTTAGGTCGACTTACCTGGCTGTGAGGACGCCGGCGAGTCGACCACTGCCGCGCCGCCGTCGACTCCGCTTCTGCCTCTTGCCGCAGTGGATTTCCGGAGTCGACGGCAGAGCGATCAGGGATCAATTTTATCGCGTCTTCACTAGACGCGATAAGTTGATCCCCAATGGATCGATTGCTACCCGCCGATCCAGCGGGTAGTGAAGACGTGCTCTGAGATGAGGTGGCAACACCCTAAAACGTCCACAATTGGCACCCTTGGCCTTCTCCAGCCATGGAGGCTGATCTCCCCCATCCAGAACGGGTGCCCCTCCCAGTTGGGGAAAAGGCACAGTAGCAGAGAAAAACATGCCCTGCCATTGCCCGGGCTGAATGAGCTCTGTCCATGCCCAGAGGCCTTCAGTCCCCAGAGCTGTCAATCCAGCACCTTTCACCAGCCCTACTTTCAGTTAGAGTCCCTCAAAACTCTACACTAGGATTCTGGCTCTGCTCATTAACTTCAGAAACGGACCTAAAGCAAAACCCTATCCCCTGACCTCTCCTGGACGCAGGCATTCCAATGCCGAGTTCTGCGCATGGGTCCCTATCGATCCACTCCCTGCTCCGCCCTGTCCCCTTGGCTTACAGCGTTTCATAAAAGCTACCAACGTCTCCCTTTCCCCTAGCTTTGCATTCCCACCTTCTTCCTGCTCCTACCCTAGGCGTCCGCAGCTGTGACCGTGGCGGGAAAGCACCCAGGAACCGCCGCTCACCTGTACTGCTGCGGGGAAAGCCGGGGGCTGTTGCTGCCGTTGCTGTTGACTTGTTCCACAGTGCTGCTCACGTCGTCGTGGCCGATGTGCAGCATGCCGCTGGTGGAGCTGGTGTTGATCATGGTGGGGCTGTTCAGGAGGGGGAAGTTGCTCTCTGCCAGGGCTGCCTGTAACAGATGGACAGATAGTGACAGCAGCACTGTGGTGACAGCGGCAGAGTGGTGCCGGACAATTACACACGAGTTTGGGCACCGTTTGGAGAACAGCTAGACGAAGGCTACATAGAAATTGGCTATGCCATGCCCCACCTTGGCTGCCATCCATTAACAGCTGCTTCTCAACTTACCATGAGCCCAGGAAAGGGAGAGCAAGACTCCGAGGGGGTCAATGTCTCTGCGATGGGCAGGATGCTGGGGAGGCTAGGACACCCAGCTTATTGGTAGGGATCACTTGGGTTAATGCGCCTGGATCATCCAAGAGTAACCAGTCAGGGGGCTCCGGTGTTATTGAACACAGGAGGTAGGGCTCTCAAATTATTGGTATTCAAGAACTATGTGTTCAAAGGGGTTTGCGTTCGGGGGGCTGAAGGGTTATGGGATGGCTGGTGTCAGGGACCCCATAGTGCAGGGTTCTCAAACTGCATTGCACCCCAACCCCTTTCTGACAACAAAAATTGCTACACGACGCTGGGAGGGGCGGGGGGGAAATCAACGCTGAAGCTCAAGGGCTTCAGCCCCAGTTAGGGGGACCTGTAAACTGAGCTCCGCCACCCAAGGCTGAAGTCCAAAAGCTCAGGCTTCAGCCCTGGGCCCCAGCAAGTCTAACACCAGCCCTGGTGACCCTATTAAAATGGGGTCCGTCCCACAGTTTGAGAACCACTAACATAGGGCAACGTGTTAATAAACCCAACTTAGTTGGGTGCATTTGATAGCTGCACGCCACGGTTTTCTCTTGCTGAGCAAAGTTGTGGGGCTTGTGGAGCATGTCTCTCCTGGTTTGGTTTAGGCCGTTGTACCACAGAAGAGCTCTGGCAAGAAGGAGAGGGTCTGGCAGGAGCAGAGGACAAGCCCAAGCTGACTGCTATCAGTGGAGGGACCTTACCTGGTAGCTGGCATTAAGTGCTCCATAACTGAGTCCCGAAATCATGTTTTTGACTAAAGTTGGACTCCTGCAAATGAGAAACAAAAAGAAGCGGCTCTTAGCTCCTGGCCCAGGAAACGGCAGGATCAGAGATGGGGCTCTACTAAGGAGGGTAAAGCAATAGCAGACTCTTGGCACTTCAACTTCCTCACAGCGCTGCCCTGCCCGTGGGCCCGTCTGGACACATGCCCTGCCGCCAGCAGAGGGAGGCAGGGAAGGAACGAAGGACGGCCATTAGACGTCTCTCGCTTGATCCATCCGAGCAAGCCCGGATCCGCTCATGGCTTGTTCCTGCCACCCATAACTTTTAGGTAAGGAAAGGGGGTTGGCCATCATTTTAAAGGACCATCTTGCAGGCCCATACCCGGTCAATAACAGCATTTCCTTTACATTTTTATCTCCTTCCCTTCCTCGTAGGTTTCTGTCTTTTTCCTCCCTTTTTTTGTCAGTTTCTTTCCACCCCATTTCTTTATCCTTATCGCGCTTTTCCACCCCTTAATTCTCTTCCCCCATTCTCCTTGTTTCTTTGTCTTGTCCTCTTCCCCCAAGTCTCTGCTTCTCTCCCCTCGACACTCCAGGAGGCTGCCAGAGGCAGAAGGAGATTAGCAGTCATGCCCATGCCTCTGTGCAGCAGCTCTTCCCTGACAGTGCCAGCAGCAATGCCTTCACGTGGCCGGGGATTCTCTGCACGCTGCGTGGGTATGCACCCCGATGGGCTTGTACGGGTGAGTGTGGCTAAGCCCATATACATGCTGACGAATGCTCAGGTCACATGTTGGCAAGCGTGAGCACTGTGCATACGTACCCAGCTGTGAATGCATGAGGGACTGAGCATGTTTGTGAGCAGTGCATGAGGTTTAGCTTCAGAAGCTAGGTGCATGCCTGGGAAAGAGGGACGTACAAGGAAGGGCCGGGGTGGGTCAGTACCAAAGCCTGGGTCTGAAGACCCCCGAGCTGTGGGGGGGGGGGGGGATTTCTGATCCAGACTTGGCAGTTCAGGCCCATCTCAGGGTTATGCTAAGGGGAGGATTGCTGAAAGAGCATGTGCTGGGTGAGGCTTGTCATCGTGGAAATCCTGGGACGGCGCATTGCAATGATTCCTGTGTGATGGGATTTGTCTGCCACGTCTCCTCGCTAGTGCCCTGGAGGCAAGCTAGGATCCTGCCATCCCAGCTGAGCTCCCCACAGAGGAGGTTCTCAGGGACAGGAGGGCAAGAAGAAAAACCCACCCCGTCATCTTTGGTGGCCTTCTCTTTTGGTACTCGACTTCGTCTACCGTCCAGACGGCTCCCTTGACGTTCTCCACTCGCACAAAGCACTTGTGCAGGCTCAGGTTGTGGCGCACGGCGTTCTGCAGAGGGGACAGAAGGGAGACTCACAGCGGATGAAAGGCATGCAGCAGACACCTCTCTGCCACCCATGGCATCCCCCTACTGTCAGCCAGTACTCAGCTACTCAGTGAGGTTGGCCTGTGAGTTGGGGACAGAGCTACACACTAACAGTGACCATTGCGTAGAACCACACAGAGGCTGCTCTGGAAACAGCTCCCTCGCACTTTATAAGCAGGGCAGATGACAACCTACGGCACTCACCGACCTAGACAGTGCTACCACCGGGATCGTCCTTAGCGCTGGGACTTTTTCCATCTCTGCCTGCGTGCTGGGCTGATCTGCGGGGCTCTAAGTGACAGTAGCACTGGTGAATAGCGTGGCACTGACAGCCCACCAATGGAAGCCCTCCAGACACTGCTTGGCCAACGCCAGTGCAGGTGTTTCCCACGCTACATTTCACCCCTCAGGGCATCATCTCTAAGGAGGGGAGGTGGGGGCAGCGGAAAGTGTTTAGTCTTCATGGCTACTTGAGGTGTTTGGGGACATTGCTTCATACCAGTTTGCGTCTGGCCTGAGAGCCATCAGAGGATGGTAAATTCTAGCCACCGATGGCCTGCCCACCATAGCCCACTGCCGATCGCCGAGAACGCGGTGCGTTCTGCTAGCCATTTGAGACAAGGAGAGTCTCATGCTGCCTCTGCCATCGCTCGCTCCCTCTGCCGATGGAGAGCAGCATCCCCCTCCGGGCTCGTCGCGCTGACGTGAGGAGTGGGCTTGGAGACAAGGCCCTACACTATGTCTCACCCCTCCAAGGCAGGTAGGAGGCACCCTTTCTGATACCCTGCCCAGATAGCCATCTTAGGCCCTTCTATGGCCCCTGTGACTGGCATCTCAGCCTTCAATGCACTTCTCATCACACCCCTGAGAGGCAAGAATCCTCCTTTGACAGGTGGGGAGCTGAGGCGCAGAGACTAATTGACCTGCCCAAAGTCACACAGGAAGTGAATCATCAAGCAGGGAACAGACCCAAAGTCTCCGGAGTCCCAGGCGAATGCCCTGACCACCACGCTATCCTACTCAGCACCGCCCTCTATTCACATCCCTTATTGGGAATATACGATCCCCCCCGCCCGCCTTAACAAAAGCACTTGCTGCATCTTACCCCAGCCAGGGAGAGGGGGAGGAGAGACGGCGGGCAGGGTCCTGCAGAAGGAACCCCCACCACCCTACTTCTCTCATCTCAGCCAACCGGCCTGGGGATAAAACAGCCTCTTTCCCCCCTCCCCCCCATCCTTTCCCTTCCCAAGGCCCAGCAACCTCGACCTTGTGAAACTGCCTGGCGCTCTGAGCTCCCGCTTGCACCAACAGGAGCCGAGGGCGCTCAGCTGGTGACAAGTTGAGGCCCTCCACGAGTCTCGGCTCGGCCAAATCTTGAGCCATTGGCGGGAGGCGGAGGGAAAGGAGAGGCAGACGGGGACAGGGAAGGGGCGAGCTGCCTCAGAAGGGCACCCGAGACGCAGTCGTCACCGTTCTTAGCAAAGCGGGCTTTTTTTTTTTTTTTCTTTTTAAGTCCGTTCCTTCCCTTTTTTCTTTCCGTCGCCCATCTTTACATTTCTAAATGTAAAATAAAGAGACACACACGTAGGCAGACGGCACAGCCCCGAGAGACACCGGCTCCCCCTTTCCCCTTCCAACTCCCTGCCATTTGCTACTGCCCCTATTTCATTACCAATTTTAATTTGCCTCTAATTAAATCCTGTGTATTTTTCCGACTCACTTGCTAATCCATGAGGGAGGCAGGAGGCTGGAGTGGAATCTCTCCGAGCTATAATTACAAAGGGCCTAATCACGCCGGGGCTCTGCCTTTGAATAAATTTCCTTGCATTAAGGTTCTCAGATTCTCTGCCTTGCAAATGAGAATGACCCCAATTTCAGGAAGTTGGCCTCAGAGGGTTTTTTTTTTTTTTATTTCGAGTCCTGATTCGTGATGAGAGACTAATTCGTTACGCTAAAACATTAACAGCAATTTAAAAGGTCGAACGGGGGCCGTATAAACAAAGGAGCCAGCCAAGACAACATGGCAAAAGGAGAGACAGGGACAGGGACCAAACCCCCCCTCACTGGAAAGTGTTACAGTTCCCGAAAACTCATCCAATTGGACCGTTTCCTCCTTTTTGCATTAAAAAAAAATCAAACAAAAAGTGCGACTCCTCCCTGAGCCCTGAACAAATGCATCCGCTCTTGCCAAAGCAACACCATTACCCGATACATCCAGTGTGGATGCTGGGTCAGCAGCCTCTCTGCATTAGTCTTATTTCTAGTGCGGCACTGCCTGGAGGTTCCCAACTGAGATCGGTGCTTCATGGTGCTAGGCGCTGTACACACAACCAGCAAGAGACAGGGCCTGCCCCAAAACAGATAAGGCATGGGAGAGAGGAAGGATTACTCCCTCTGCTTTACAGATGGGGAACTGAGGCACAGAGAGATTAAGAGTAACAGTCTCAAAAGCATCGGGTATGTTTACACTGGGTTTTAAAATCCGTGCCAGCGAGTGTCCACAGACTCGGTCTCACAGAGCTCACGCTACAGTGCTAGAAACAGGGGCTTGGCCTCTGAAGCCTTGGAAGGGGTTACAAGAGTCTACACAGCTGTTTTTTAGCACTCTGTTGACCTGGACTCAGAGACTGGCTGCTGCGGATTTTAAAGTGTAGTGTAGACATACCCCTAACGAGCCAGCAACCTTTCCCTTTGGAAAATCAGACTTAGGCTCTTAGGAGAAAGTTAGTGGGACTTAAGTTTCTTGGCGACCTTTGAAAGTGCAGCTTAGGCTTCAAAGTCACTTTGGGTAAAATATTCAGAAGTGCCTAAGTGACTAGTCCAAGGCCACAGAGGGAGTTTGTGGCAGCACAAGAAATCGAACCCAGATCCCCGGTCCAGTGCCTTAACCACAAGGCCACCTATCTCTACAGAGGTGCACAGAACGATCCATGCTCCTTCCCCATCTCCTTCCACAGCTGTGCCAACACGCATGGGAGATGGTTCCCACGGGTGCCTCTCAGGTCCTGTATGCTGCTCCCACAAACAGAGGGCACATGCTGCAAGCCAGTGGCCACTGGCAAAGAAAAGCTCTGCCATTCTCATTAGAAACAAATTTGGCGGGGAACGAGGGAGGTTCTTTCACTGGGATTCCTCCCCCATACTCCCACAGACACCAAGAAAGTGGCTTGATCGGCCCCGAGCTCCTGCGTCGAGCTAAGGTCCCCCTACTGGTTCAGGAGCCCCAAGATGTCGCTTTGGGAACCTCTCGCCCTCAGCTCTTCGGTACGGCGGCACCTCCCACCGACAGAGACTTTGACCAGGGGGGCTTTGATGAAGAGGAGTTTGGGATTCTTGTCTCAGGAGTTTGGATGCTTGGAGGGGGATTTTTTTTCCCCTGAAGGCGTCACCTGGCAGATGGGATCTGCCCTGGATCCCACTGCCCTTCAACCCGTGCCCTCTGGCTAGCAAACAGAGCTCCTCCTTTAGCACACAGCAAAATGAATAAATCTCCTGGACAGCTCCCACCTCCTCCCTTCCTGTGTGTATTTGGGATTCCTCCTTCAAACAAAGACCAGATTAAAGGAGGGAGGCACAGCAAGGCCACAACCCTTATTAAAAAATAATACCCCGGCACTGTACAGTAATGACTCAGTAACCCAAATGTAAGCAGCATCCCACCATTACTGTACAATGCTGTCATGGGCATGTGTATATATATTAGAGGCACGAAGTGGGAGGAAAATGAATCAAAGTCATTTGGAGGGCCAGGCTGCGGGGAGAGGGCTGAAGAATTGAATGGAAAATAAAAGGATTTTGTTTTGTTTTTTCTAATGTAATTTATGTAATTTAACGGCAAATTCTCTTTCTTGCTGTGGAAGTCGACAGGAGGGTTCAAAATCCCTCCAGAAAGGATCGCGGTTTCCATTCAGTGTGGCGGGGATTTTAGGGTAGAACCCGGCTCAGATTCATCCCTACCGACTTCAACAGGGGCTTTTCCATAAAGGAAATTCTGCTCTGAGGGATGCGGATGTAAATCCACGCAAATCAATGGAGTACCCGGGTCGCTGGCTGAGAGTCGAATGGTGCCTAGGGATCCTACCTGAGATTAGGGCCCCCATGGTGTTAGGCACTGTACAAACATGTAAGGTATGTACAAAAAACCCCCACAGCAGCCAGTCTTAGAACCTGATTTGGCCTCATGAGGTTCACGCTTACGGGCTAAAAATAGCAGCGTAGAGGACTGGGTTTGGGCTGAAGCCTGGGCTCTAGCCTGGGCTCTCGGACCCACCTGCCCCCCTCACTAGATTTCAGAGCCCGGGCTCCAGCCTGTACATCTAAACAGAAGCACAAGCCTGAATCAGCTCATCTGGGCTTTAAGAGTCACTGATGTAGGTGGTGTTTTTTTTAAAAGCGTAAACACACTCATAGCAAGAGAGAGTCCCTGCCCCAAAGGGGCTACAACCGAATCAGAGTAAGGACAGGAGAAGACCAAGACGAGACAGGATATGGTCAACAGCAGAGCTAGGATTAGAACCCAGCTTTCCTGAGTCCCAGGCCAATGTCCCAGCCACTAGACCAGCCTAGTTCTCAACAGAAGCAGCTCCTTAAACAGTGACTTGCATTCAAATACATTTCAATGCAACACCCCACAGTTAGGAACGGTGTGACCCCTCCATGAACTGGCAGAGCCTCTCTCACCGGAAAGCCTACCATACCATGTCTATCTAGGGGCCACTCATCGCTGGAGCTCCCTTTTGTCTTCCACTGGACGAGGATCCAGATCCCATCACCTATAACGCTGCATTTCAGTGCATAGCCCAGTGTCAGGGCTTGCCTGAATGGGCTCTTATAGGCTATGTCTACACTGCAGCACACGTAGGCAGATCCGACCTAGCTTTGATCGAGCTCGCTTGCTACAAATAGCGGTGAAGGTGCAGCAGCGTGGGCGCTGGCCCGGGGTAGCTGCCGGAGTATAAACCCAACCGATACGAGCTAGCACATGACGCTGTGGCGTCTCCGCTAGCCCACTAAAATAGCTCAGCCAACCCTAGTTCGGGAATGCCTACACAGACTGCAATCACACCTCCTGACTGTAGTGTAGATGGACCCACAGTGGCCGTTCTAACACATGGGGCTGCAGCCCAAGAGAGCAATAACCCCTTGCAAGTGCATGGCCCGGAGTCTTAACGGTTATCCTGTGAAATGGACATTGGGACGGGTGGGGAAAGCCACATTGAGATATAAAATCAACCTGGGCATTTTATTGGCGGGGGTCTGACATTGCCAGGTCCAGGCTCCTACAAGAGGTTAAACCTCCCCAGTGTTTTGAGTGGACTCAGCGTGGGGCAAGGTCACACGCCTGCTTAGCCGGGCTGGTGTTGGGGGGCTGTTTGGGGCGGTGGGGGAGGTCTCTCCCGCCTCGTCTCAGCTCTTCTGCTCTCAGGCCGCCTCCTTGCCTTGTTTTAACGTGGCTTTTGCATTTCGACAGAGTATTTATTTAGTGCCAGGCTTGGCTGCTCTGTTTGCCTCTCATCTTTGTCTTGTCTAATGATGTTTGCTTTATGCCCCGGCCCTGCTTTCCCTCCCAACCCCAACCCCTGCCCCCGCCCCATCATGCTGGAGATTTCTCTGCTGCTGCAGCTGCATGCGCCGTCACGCCAACACACGCCACTCTCCTCTCACTTCCTTCCTTCTCTGTGCACTTTGCGCTTGCCCAGCGCCTCCTACCTGCTGATCACCCAGGATTCTAGGAAGGAGGTGAAATGTCAGAGCTGGTTGAGAAACCATGACTGGTCGTTTTTTGGGGTCAGGACGGAATTTAAGGGTTTATTATAATTTTTCACCTCCAAAACAAGTTTTTTGCTTTTAAAGACTAAGACTTTGCCCTCCGTATCTCCCCCTCCCCCACTTCTGACCCCTCTTCTTTTCAGGGGCAAAATGGAAAAAGGAAGACAGCAAAAAGGAAGAGGAAAAAGAGACAAAAAGGGGGGAAAGTCCCCTTCTAAACTAGAACATTTCAGTTTTTCCCTTCCAAAATACTGAAAATTTTGGAAAAAAATACAAGTTTTCTGCAAAACATTTCATGGGGGTGAGGGGGAAGAAGGGAGAGGGAGGAGGAGAAATGGCAATTTTTCCATCCTCAAATGTTTTAGAATGAAAAATTTTGGCCAGTTCTGCTAAATTGTAATGTTTCTGTTTTATAGATGGGGAAACTGAGGCAGTCAGGGGAAGCAGAACATTCCCAGAGTTAGGAATAAAACCCAGGTGTTCTGACTCCCAGTCTCCCATGCTCTAAACCTTGGACATTATTCCTGACTTTGAGAGAGGAGGGGAATCCAGATGTGCTGACTCCCAGTCCCTTGTTCTAACCATTATTCACCCCCTGTGAACGGTGCCAGGTTCTAATGAGAGCGACGGGTGCGAAAGTGCTGTTCCCCCAAGACGGAAACAATCTGTCAGCTCAGAGGGTGCGAGCGCACTGGGGGTGAGATCCCAAATGCGACCCGTGTGGGGCAGCGTTGGCAGAAGTGTTCATGCACAGAGCTGGCCTGGCATGCAAAGAGCTGTTCCCCTGCAAGTGCAATGCTCCACATGAGCCATCAGGAGGAGTCAATGATTGGTGCAGGAAACTCACGGAGCTGTTCAAACAACTGGAGTCCTTCCTGGGCTTGTTTAACTGACCTCTTACCCAGAGCGCTGGTTAATGCTACAGCTCACTCTCTGTGCATTGGAGGAGAATTAAAGGGTCGGGCTAAACAGGGGGCACATTTCTTCCTTCCACAGGAGGAGATACCCCTCTCCTCCCACCTCCCGGGAGCTATGTTCTCGGTACACTTGGCACAAGGGCTGAGATGGATTGGCCATGCACAAAGGCCTAATTGAGCAGAAGCAATTAACTTGCTAACACCTTATCTCCAACGGGGATGGGTTCTAAAGACACACTACCGCACCATAGGATGACCAGACAGCAAGTGTGAAAAATCGGGACAGGGAGTGGGGTGTAATAGGCGCCTATATAAGAAAAAGACCCCAAAATCAGGACTGTCCCTATAAAATCGGGACATCTGGTCACCCTACCGCACCAGGCTGGCCTCTCCCGGTTGTCAGATCCTGACGAGCAGGTGGGTGAGGTGAAGTGGGAAGAGAACAGAGAAAAGTTCAAGTGATGATAAAGGAAACAAAAGGGAAGAGAGAGTGAGGTGTGTGCAGATGGAGAGATGAGGAGTGGGGATGGCTGAACAAAGGAGAACTGGAACCCTAATCCCTAGTCTAGTGAGCAGGGTAGCACCAGCCCTTGTGCCCTTTGAAAGGGGACTAATTGTTGAAACAAACCCTCTGTGATGTACCATCACAGACTAAAACAGTCAATGGTTGCTCAGAAGATTTCAGGACAGCTTAGCTCAGGCCCCGCAGCCCCAGCGCAGGGCCCTGCAAATTTGCTTTGCCAGCCCGAGACATCGCAACATCCTGAATGCTGAACTGTGAGGCAGGGCGCCTATCCCGCAGGATACGCACACAGGGGGTGGCCTAGGCTCTGCTTTCCCTGCCCTGACACCATTATTCATGGTCAGTCAGCCAGGCCCAGGCGCCGCATTCCAGCAGCCAACCCGCCGATTGGGGAAAGGGGACGCTTGTCAGCTAGTTTTGGGCCTGGGCTTTTGATTTCATTTTAATAAAAGAGAGAGAGAGAGATGTACAAAACTTTATGGGAAAGGCTTCCAACCCTTTTTCTGTCAGTAAAATTCTACAACCTGTGCTAGACGGGAGGTCAGATTAGACGATCACTATGGGCCAGATTCTCACCTGATGTAAATCAGCGTCGCTCTGCTGAAGTCAGTGGAGCCGCACCGATCTATGACAGCTAAGGAATGTACCCTTTAAACCTGCAGGTGTCAAGTGATCTGGTGCACACCTCTGGTATTGCTTGAAGTCTTCAGGTTGCCAGAAATCAGATTGAAGGGATTAGGGGCTATGGCATGGAAACATCCCTAGTTTTGGTGACTGATCTGGTGATGGACTAAGACCAGATGTCCATGCCAACTGGCCAGCTGCCTTTCAGTCTGTTTCATCTCTTGGGTATTGTTAATTCGTCTGCGAACCCTTTTCGTCCCAGAGATTGGGACAGGATTGATGGGAATCCATATCAAATGACACTTCTTTGACTTGTATGAAATCATGCTTTTAAAAAAAATATCTAAAGTGTACATGTGCCTGGGAGATTCCCTTGACAATAGATTACTAGAAATAAAAAACAAACACGGCAGGAAGTGAAATTAACCAAACTATTCTCCACTATCCCAGCCACGAGCATGAAAAGTAAAATGGAACAAATAGTTGAAAGGGAGAGAGGCTATTAAAATACTTTCAGTCTGAATCATATGAAGGATGGAAGGTATTTTTGTTCATGGTGCACAGATAAATAGGTATAAAAGATTAATAATAGATGTTAGAAGCCTGTTATAGACATGAGTAATATATGTTCTAGATGGCTGGAAGCATGTCAGCAGATGGTGTTATAAGCAGGGCTGGTCGAAAGTTTTCTGTTGACACTGTTCTCCAGTGGAAAATTGGGTTTTTGATAAAGAGAGAGAGAGAGAGTGTGTGTGTGTATATAGATAGAGAGAGAGAGAGAGAGAGATGTCTGCTTTCTGCAGAAAATTCAACTTTGTATTTACAAAGAAAAACACAACTGCCTAGAAACTGAAATATTTTGATTTAGAAATGACACCACAGTTGTGCAACTCCCATGATGCACTGCCTTCTTTGTCCCTGAGGGAAGGCAGTAGTGCATCATGGGAGAGGCAGTTCAACTAGGGACCCCGGCCTATAGAGGAGAATGGGGGCATGAGACATTTGAACTACAAATCCCATGAGATGCTGTGGTGGCATTTCAGAATCAAAAAATTTTTTTCCAATGAAAAGTCAAAATTTTCCAGAGAGGAAAAACAAACAAACATTGTGATAAGCTCTAGTCATAAACCATGGTTATAAGTGACTTATTGAGCTGTTGAAATCTATAATAATTGATTAAAACATCTAGCAATCATTTATTAGACCTTCAGGAATGCATCATTAGTATAAAAAGTGTGATCCTAAAAGATGTTATTTGAATCATAGATAAAGCTATTTCTTTTAAGTTTTATATTCATAGTGCCCCTCTAAGTGCTTTGATCCATGTTACTTTGAGTTAAAGCGAGTTGAATTTTGTTGTATTACAAATTGATACATACCAGGGAAAAAACGCTGGCCTGGCAGGTGGATGGAGTAGATGCCACTTAATAGATATTTTTCTGTCTCTCATCTCAGATTTTATAAATTCCTAAACAAACAAGACTGGAAATCTTTCCCAAGCTCACATTTTGTCCTCAAACAGATCAGCTATTCACCTCTGTCTGTGGCTGGAGCTCAGAGCAATTAGGAGTGAATTGTCAGCGTCAACGCTTTCCAAGGTGCTCTGCAGCAAGGCGGTATTGTGCTGGGAGCTGGCATCAGCGGGAAATGGGGAGCCCTTACTGATCTCAGCACAGTGGGGTTTCTAAAGAACAGTAACAGAGAACTTGAAAACCAAAGCGACAGCTCCTCATGTTGATTGTGAGTGAGTGCTTGTGCTACCGCAACATTAACAAGTCTCTCTCAGTAATTTTTCCCATTATGGCAGTGCCTAGATGCTTCAAATTGAGATTGGGGTCCCATTTTGCTGGGCGCTGCAACCACACATAGTAAAGGGCAGTCCCTACCCCGGACACCTCCCAGTTGAAACAGTCACGGCAGATGAAGAATGGATTATTAAACCCGTTTTACAGATGGGGAACTGGGGCCCAAACTGATTACCTCACATGGCCAAGGTCACACGGAGTCTGTGTCAGAGCTGGGAACTGCACCCAGTTCTCCTTAATCCCCATTCAGTGCTTTAACCATTGGACCATCTGTTCTCTTCTTATACCCTTGAACAGCTTCCTATACAAACCACCACTTGCCAGCGGTACAACCAGCAGCAAACTATTCATTATAAGAGGCACATGCCAACTAAGGGTGAGTGAACTGGATTGGCTAAAATAAGATGCCTCTCCCCCCGCCAGCCGAACCCTCTTTTGAGCTTTAATATTCCCACCCCCTACGCTCTCAGCAGCCCTGAACTTTTGAGTTCCAGAGCTGGAAGCAATGAAAGCTGCAAGAGAGATAGCTCTGATGGGACTTCTGAGCCAGTGGGAAGTACCAACCTCAGCCCAAGAACCACCTATTTGGGCGATTCCCCGCCTGGTGTCATTCAAGGCTGGGATAATTCACCCATACTTTTGGGCACTGCCCTGAAACAAACCTTCTGAGCTTTGTACTAATAGAGGTCTGCTTAAGGCCATGCCGTCCGGGGCACAGAGAAGCCAGCTTGGTGACTTGCTCACGCCCGCTTGCATTGGCGTAGGACGCCATTAGGAGCATTTGACTTGGGTTGTAAATTCTTTGGGGCAGAGACTGTCCTTGTTACACAGTGCCTAGCGCAGTGAAGTCCTGGTACAAATAATACAAGGGAGCAATGGTAATAATAAAAGCAACCCAAAAGAGGATGAGGACCATCGGTGGGGGAAGGAGCAGAGAAGGATCAAGCCATAAAGGGCGAGGGGGGTGGATGGGTGAAAACCAGAAGAGCCACAGCCCTGAACATGGAGGTTCGCTAGGCTTGTGCAGGGAGGTCTTCCAGCACCCAAAGCTCCCCAGCACTTCACAGGCACTCGCAATACTAGGCATGAGTAATGTGACTACCCCCACCGGCCCGGGGGTCAGGTCCACTGAGAGGAATGCTGCTGCAGAGGACAGAAGACCTGGGTCCCATTCCTGGCTCTGCCGCTGACCTGCTGCGTGACCTCGGCCAAGTCACTTCTTCCCCTTTCTGTGCCTCTGTCTCCCCCCGTCGTATTCAGATTGTAAACTCTTTGGGGGTAGAGGCTGCTTCTCACTACAGCTATGTACAGCACCAAGCACAAGGAGGCTCTGATTTAGCCGGGGTCTTGAAGCACAACCGCAAGACACATGATAAAGAACAGTCTGGAGCTTGCAGGTGAGTCAAGGATTCCAGACTCCATTGGAGGCAATTCCCTTCAGTTTATCCCCCTCTGCCTCTTCCTCTCAGTTCAGTTAATAGGCAGCCGGCTGGGCTGAGCTCTTATCAGGGTTTGAGGCTACATAATGACTCTGGCTTCCCGTCTGAGGGAGTGATTGTATCAGGGTATGCCTGTGACACGGTGGAATTATGTCATGTCTGGAAGATGCGATGGGGGTGGGAGGTGAGGGGGGCGCTGACTGAAAAGCAGCGGTGCCCAGCAGCAGGAATGCGACCCCTGCCCCTTCCCCACTGGAGATGGTGCTCCCCTGGCCCTTCCCTGCAGCCCCCCCCATGAGGGTCTCTCCAGATCTAGACCAGAACCGTTGAATGGAAAAAGTGCCAAGAAGCACTGGAGCCTGAATAATGGAGGGCAGGTGCACAGTGAACCGCAGGCCCAAGGGGCCAACTTCAGGCCTGGGGTAAGTGGGTGAAAATTTACTGATTTCCCGGGGTTAAACCTGCATGCACCTGGAAGCTCAGGTTTTGGGCACTGTAGGCTTCTATGGGGACTCGACTTCCATGGCACGTAGAGATCACAGCCCCACTGCCCTGCCTGGGGAACCCTGTCTCGTCCTGGTGCCATGAATCCCAACAAACGGGGAGGGGAGGCTGAGCAGGACTCCATTGTGCAAGGCACTGTATGTATACAGTAAGAGACAGCCCCTCCGCCCCAAAGAACTTACAGTCTGAACAGGGCGGGAAAGAAGAAGGACTGGTAGCCTCACTTGACAGAGGGGACACTGAGGCAGAGAGAGATGAAGCGACTTGCACAAGGTCCCAGAGCCAGTCTGTGGCAGAGCTGCGAGCTGAAGCCAGGTCTCCAGAGCCCCACGCTGGTGCCTGACCCGTAAAACCATCCTCTCTCTCAGAACAAGCCCGACGTTTCACCCGCTTCTTTGCCAAGGTGAAAGACAGGCGGCAGCCAGCTCACACAGAACCTCATCCCCTCAGATGAGAATCGGTACCCTAGCAAGAGCCATGGTGGCGCTGGAGATTTTTACAGCTTGGCTGAGGCGTCTTTATTTGCAGCGAGACACCAGCCCCCGGGTTATCATTAACCTTATTTTCTATTTCTAGAGTCTAAATTTTTTCCCTTTTTAAAGAAAAAAAATTAAAATTAAAAAAAAAAAAATACCCTTCTTCTGGACCCAAGACGTACAGGTTTAGCTCGAGACCTAATTCCTGAGCCTTTTTGAGGGAGCTGCTCGCTCCTGCACGATGCTCTGGGAGGACTGAACAGCCCCTACCTGAGAGCGCAAACCCTAGCGAGAGGCCATTCACCTCCAACCTTCCCTGGAGTTTGAGGACACATGGGGGGAGGGGGGGAGGGAGGGGCGGAGATAAATGCTTAGAAAAAAGAAGGGTTTGATTTTGCAGCAGAACCAAGCACTTGGGGCTCCCGCTGATTTCATTAAGAACTACGGGTGCTCAATCCCCCTGGGGATCAGTTCGTCACTGCTCAAGATGCTACAGAGAGAGGCATTACAGGAAGCCCTAAGACAGACAGAGAGGTAAGTTAGGTGCTCGCACACTAGCTGCTCTGTAACCCCCTTCGGAAACCCCGCAATCTGCCACCCCAATCCCATAATCCTCCCCCTTTCCCCCCGGGGGGCACCCTGGCACACACCATCCAGCGGCCCACAAAACAGGTGTAGTTCAACAGAGTTCTGTCTTTATACAAGGCCAGACGATGAAAAGCCAACTCTGCCAGCTGCCCAGTTGAGCCCACCTCTCTGGCACATAGGGTGTTTGCCTGCATGATGGATGCAGGGGGGTGACACACGGCTGGGAAGTCCTGCAGGGCGGTTTTGCCCTGTAACACGGGCGAGCGGACACCTGGAAATGGGAAGTTCTCCATAAACCCGGGGGAACAAGGGGACATTTCCTCCTGTGAACCACTTACATCCTAGGGCTTCAGAGGGACCCCGTGGCTCACAGGCCTCTCGCTGTGAGGAGAATTGTGCCCATCCCGAGTCATGCTCCGACTGCTCAGGGAAACGTAACACCATCCTTCCACTCACTCCTGCCACCCCTGGCGCTGGTCTCAGACCGATGGACCTGTCTGTGTCATGGCTTTACATGGCGCCGTCAGGCAATGCAACAAGGTTGTGAGAATGCCACCAACGGTCACTCACGAGGCAATGGGACAACATTATCAGACAGCGATTCACTGGGGACGGAGCAACTCAGGGACAGCTCAAGGCCCTTCTCGGATGTACGGCTCAGCTAAAATCTGCAGCAAATCCCCGCTTCCCCCCCACAACCCCATATTCCAATGTCGAGAAGCCGCCAAAGTACCACCTCAATAGGCGGGAGTCAGAGGGAAAAGTACCTCTCCTGGATGCATACATAGCTGCCCTACGTAGCTGTGATCTAGAGCCAACCTCTAATGAAAGCCACCCTGGCAGCAGACCCTGCCATGTACTGCCAGTGCCCCGAGCGAGTTCTGCAGCTGATGGAGAGGAGGTGAAGAATGAAATCCCAGGCGGGGCTTTACCTTCCAGGTGGCGGTGTTCCTCCTGAAGTAGGCAAACATCCGCGTGAACCAGTTGTAGATTTCATTCAACGTTAGCTGCCTGTCTGGGGTCTCCAGGATAGCCTGGAATTCAGAGGGGGGGAGGGGGAGGAACCCAAACCAATTACTTATAAAGCATCAATCCCAAGAGCCTGTATCACTGATCGCGCCTGCCAACCATGATGGGCGAGCTGCAGAAGAGTCAGAGGTTCTGTCTGGATCACGAAGGGGCTCACCCATAGATGTCAAAGCACACAAGCCTTGCTATTCGGGTGCAGAGGGAGTGTCTTGCCCCGGGGCATGCAGCAGTTCAGTGGTGGTCTCCTGACTCCCAGCCCAGTGCCCTACCCACTGGACCGTGCTGCCAAAAGGTTGCATGCGCCGAACCAACTATCTAACGCCAGAGAAAGCTCAGCTAATCTTGCTGTCCAAAGAGGAGTTAAATGGAGTTACAGTGGCAGAAATCACCCTTCCAAACGAACCTTGTCTGTGTCAGGCATGGGCTTTTGAAGACCCCTCCCTCCCCCAGAGCCAAAGAGCGAACAATAGGAGTGCTCCGATTTGCATTTCTTCATAAGTATATTTGCATATGCAAATCAAAGGCTCACACATTTGATCCGTGGGGCCGGAGGGGTTGAGAGAGGCTGACGGAGTGGCACAGACTATACCCGACGCCCCAGCGCCTGTCCTTGGGTTTGCTCCATGGTGTGGCCAGACAGCACAGAGCCACTGGCAGGGATGCTGAGTCCCTCTATGCCCCGTCTCGCCTGGATTTTAAGGTGATGGCTGATGATCCTTGAGACTGGGGTTCCCCAATTATCCACAGAGCAAATATAGCACAGGTAAGGCCGGCCTCCCCTCCAACACTGCATCAGGACGGATCAACACTATGGATGAAGAGGGGATCTCCACCTTCATGGACCAGTTCTTGGGCCTCTCTGATGAGACTCACAGTAAAAGGGGACAACCAGTGTCCAGTGGTGTTGGTGAGGCAGATGCCCACCCACTGGGAACCCACTTCGCAGAGGCAGGACTTTAAATGCACTGTCATCATTTTTGTGAAATAAATATGACTATGGACAACTTACAGAACTGAAGTGCCTTTTCCCTGAGGATCTCCAAGTCAGCTGCACACAACCAGAGCAATGGAGCTACACCCGTTTACACCAGCTGAGGATTTGGCCCCTAAGGAATTAACTCTCTCCGTGCTTCCCTGTGGAGTTGTTATCCTGATTTGCTAACTAGGGCCCCGGAGATCACAAAGCGAGTCGGTGGCAGAGCTGGAGATGGAACCCGGAGTCTGGCCTCCAAGTTCTCAGCTCTAATCACAAACAGCCTACTGCGTCGGGACATAGCTGCCTTCACAGCCCCCTGGAGCCGGAGGGCGTTCCTCACCTGCCGGATGAGTGAGGCATACGTGAAGGGCGGCCGGACGTCTGTGTTTTTGTAAAACTCGTGATTCTGTGCAAGCTCTGGAGAGGGGGGAGAGAGAGAGAGAGAATATGAAGGAACCGAATCTAGTAACTCATACCACATGAGCATCAACGACCCACCCACCGCCGCTCTTACCTGAAGATATTGGGGGGCAGAATTTTTCGGGGTTTCTCCTGCGAATGGCCCCCATGGTCTGTAAGGTGGAGGAGCTGATGACGGATGGACCCTGCCGCAAGGGAGTGATGGGGGCGGTGGCGGAGGTGGGGGGATGAGGTAAGCCATCTGGAAAGGTATCTGAAGTGCTCTTGGAGAGGGTGGCGCTTGAGACCAGGTTCAGCTGCACAGACATGGGTGGAAGAAATTGAGAGCAGTTGGGAACGGACGTGGAGATGGTCTTAGGTAGGGAGAGTGATTCGGTTCCATGCTGTGAGACACGGGAGAGTGCACAGGGCCCTCTAACCCAGGGGGTTGGGCACTAAAGGAGGATCTCATGGATCAAACCAGCTGCAGGAAAACTCTGCTATCAACACATTACAGCTCCAAGTGGGCCTGACCCAGCTCCCATTGCAGTCACTGGAAAGGCCCCCGCGGGCTTCAGTGCAACTTGGATCCAGCCCCAAGCGTCTTAATCCCGAAGCACTTTGCAAGCCGACATACCAACTATACACAGGGACCACTTCATCCCCTGCCGAAATTCAGCCAGCTCTGGGATGAGACTGTGGGCAGCTGCTGAACAGGACAGGAAGTGAAGCATTATGCGCAGGAAGATAGCTCAGTGGTTTAAGCATTGGCCTACTAAACCCAGGGTTGAGGGTTCAATCCTTGAGGGGGATACTTAGGGATCTGGGGAAAAATCAGTACTTGGTCCTGCTAGTGAAGGCAGGGGGCTGGACTCGATGACCTTTCAGGGTCCCTTCCAGTTCTATGAGATCGGTATATCTCCATATAGTATTATTATTATTATTATTATTATTATAGAGTCCTGCCTCTCACTGAAACAGCAGGTGGAATTCAGGAGTAATTACCCCAACGTCGTCGGCGTCAAGCCCTTGGAGTTACAGCTCACCTTAGAGAGGGCACTGCTAGAACATCACACTGGGGCAACTCAGGAGGAAACCTGACACCTGAGTCATCAGGACTTACTCTCTGCAGCACACAGGGGTTCCTTAGGGGTGTCTGCCCCAGGTACTGCCCAGGCCCTTGTGAGAGCTGAGCTAGGAGCTGGCGAGGGATCAGGTACTGAGATTTTAAGGGCACTGCGTATGGTTTGCAGGGGATAGGTGCAATGATCCCGATTTCTGGCCTGGAATTTTGCTCAGTGAGCTCTTTACAGGGACAGGGGAGGAGGCACTGATGAGGATACATTTGCTCACGCCCCGAGCCAGGTTCACTACTGAACAGGAGCAGAAGGACCTGGGGATGCAGAGAAAAGCCATGAAGATACGGGGAGAGCAGGTGACCGACAGAGAGAGAGAGAGAAAGGCCACCCTTCCAATGAATAAACTCCTTCAGGAGGACGGGGTGATGGCACCAAGCAGGAGGGAGCAGGCTGGGGGGAGGCCAGCATTCCCCGGAGACTCCTTAACACAGAGGACGTCAGCACCTGGGCTTTTCATGAGCCATGTCCTGCTAAAGCATTGGATGTCTAGTAAGGGGAGCAACATGGACCAGAGCCAAGCCCAGACCTCTGGGGCGGAGATAACCAGAAGCGGATCACTTGGGGATCATTGCTACAAGGATGCCATAACCGGGCTTGAGACACTGAGTATGTTGGTGACCCTGCCCAGCTTGGATTGCCACTGAGGCCGTAACAGGGATATGGTCTGCACGGCTTGGCTCAAACCTCTGGGCAAAGCGAGAGAGGAAAATGGTGATAAGACATTGGGAATGGGCTTTGGAAGAGCTGGACAGGGATGGGCGGACAGATAGGACAGGGATGGAGGCACCGAGAAGGAGGAAACTTGAGGGGATGAGCGGCAGATGGGGAAGGCAGGCTGGTGCTTACAGGTTGACTGAAAGGCTTCGGCTCCGAAGGTCTCATATGGAGGTGGGCCATCATTGCCTGGAGACGCTCGCTTTCTTTCGCCAGCTGTGGGGTGAAGCAGGAGGGAAGAGGTTACTTGTTGCTGCAGGGTAACTCCCAGGGCTGTCTAGCACCCAGCTTCCCAGGGAGTGCTCACTGAAACGCGCTTCTCCTGCAAGCTTCCTTAAGCTCTTCTCTCATCCCTTGCTTGGCCCCCATGTGCCTGGCACTGTCTGGCCAACGTTCTCTGAGTGCCGCTATGTGACAGACCAGGGTTATTCTCTTCCGTCCCCGGGCCTTCCTTCCTCTCGCGTGGTGAGAGGCTGCCGGTGCTGTGGTCTAACCCCCCTGCTAGCATCTTCCCAGTAACATCGAACGTTCCTGAAAGCTGTGCACCTGTCCATGGGATTGCTTCTCTGGCCCGCTAAAAAGCTGCCTTTTCCTATTGGGGAGGAAGACCTGGACGTGTGCTGACGGCTGCTGGGGTGTCTGCCTGCCATGCCCACGCCTCTGGCTGTATGGGCATTGCTCTATGTGCTGGGATGAAAAATCTATTGCAAAACAGAATAATTCCATGCCTCTATAGATATATATCCATCCACACCACCCTTCTCCCATCTATCCACCATCCCCTCCCACCCCCCAATCTCCTTCCCGTCTCCCACTCCTCTGTTCTCTGGTGCCGTCTCTCTATGTTTCCCAGGTGGCTGTCACTCTGCTCTGTATTCATTCCTCCCTCCTCCATTGGAGGACCTGGTCCACTTCTCCCCATTCATCTTCTCGCTCTCTCCTTTCCATCATCAGCCTCTCCTGTCCACCCCCTCTGTTCCTTACCAGTGAGCCTGTATTTCCCCTGCCCACTGTCGGTGCATCAGATCCTACCTCTCTATACCCCCCCACCACACTCCTTCCCATTTTCCCTTACCTACCCACCCACCCACCCATCCGCCCACTTGTGCAACATTGCTTTAATTGTGTGTGTTTGTTTCTCAGAGTGCGGGGAAGGGTGAAATATTCGTTGTGGCACCAGGAGAGGTTTTGAGCTGTGGAGAGGCAATGGGACCTGACACCATCTCTCTTCGTGTCACCTTCCCTTTCCGCCTCATCCCCTCAAACTTTGGGCCCCGTTCTCAATCCAGGAGACACCCAAAGAGGCTGCCTCCCTCCTCCCACTGGCCCCTGCCCCTGCGGATGCGGCTCCTTCGCTGGGAGTGGAGCAGGAAGCCCGGCGAGGAAGGAGTTAAAAGCAGCCGCCGGAGTAGAGTTGGCTGGAAGTTTGAGCGGCTGCGACGCTCTCGCGCTGTCGTGGCTCTCATTAGAGCTGACAGATCTCCCCTCCTGATGCAGACACTCTCTCCACCGACACAGCGGGAGCTCCGCGCTGAAAACTTTATAATTGGTAGCTCTGGTGGCAGCTTCTCCTCTTCGCACACAGAGCTTTCTGCTATCCCTTCAGGTTCCCCCCTCCCACCCCTCTCTAAGTTCCAGTAATTGCTTTCAACCTCTTGCTTTAGTGAGCATTTGGGAACAGGATGGAATCACACGGTTTGACTCAGGCGGCTTTAGAATCTCAACTTCACTTTCCAACCAGTGCTCCTGGGAGTTTTTTTCTCTAATTTTTTTTTTTTTTTAAACGTCCACCCCTTTCCCTCCCTCGTCCCCTCCCCGCCATCAGCTTCATCCTACCTTGCTCTAACTCCTGCCAGAGGCTGCCAGCACTCTGCATTACACCAGCTGCTCCCCCCCCCGAGCACAGCCTCCTCTGCCACCTCCTCCCCCCACGCCCTAGCACACGTGTGATCTAGCAGCCAAGGCAACCTGGATAACAAGAGTACCCCCGGAGTCAGTCACACAAGCTCCAGGGCTGGTATTTCCCAGGAAAGGGCAGGCAGAGAAGTCCAGGGGAGGAACTGTAAATAAAAAGACAACGTGCGTGCACCCCCCCTCCCCGTGCAATGGATACACACGTGTCACACGGCACTACAGTTCCTACGCACGGTCACACCACCAGGCATCTTTGCATTCAGCACGTGCGCGAGAGATGTGGAGACAGTCGCCTATGTGCCGTTATGTCAGTCATTAAAATACTCAGCATGGGCAGTGCTCATAGATTATCTCCTCCTCTCACGCAGGCAGCACCACCCTGTCCCTTTACCCACGCTTGCCTGCGCTAGCAAGAGCCTTCTGCAGCGGCCGCTCTCAACAGCCACCCTGGCTCTCTCTTGCCTTGAATCTCTATCGCTTCGCAAACCTCAGCGGAAAGCCTACATTTCTTCTGAATTGCCCTCTTTTGTTAACTAATTACACGAAGCACTTCTGGGGGGGGGGAAAACAGCTCGTATGAAATGCACAGGACAAATCAAGGGCAAGATTTCCAAAAGCAGGGGCCTGACGGTGAGCTCCGAAGTCTGCATTTGGGCCCATAATACACGGCCTGATATTTGGAAGGGCTGAGCAACCATCAGCCCTCCTGGCTTCAGGAGGACTAGGATTTGGCTCTAGTGTTGGCTACGGTGCACGTCCCATGGGTTGCAACCATTACACAACATTCATGTACACAAAGTGCCATAGATAACACCACAAAAAACACACACAACACACTGGTTACCCTGTGCCAGTGTGAAACCCCCACATGCTATGGAAGCAAATGCACCGTACATGCGGCGTTCTGGCTGAAATTTTCAGAGGAGCCTGCAGAAATCAGGTGCCCATCTTCCACTGAATTTCCACTTGAAATACCCAGGCTCCATTTCTTACGTTGGTTACAACGGTAGTCTCTCTTTTTTGATCTAGTCATTCAATGTGTTGTTTCATATGTACATGAATGTGTGATCTACCATGGTTTGAGTGGTTGGTTGCCCACCACCCGCACTTGGGTTTGGGACAGGACCCCTTATCCTTAAGATAGATGGGTGACTGAATGGCAAAATGTGCACCTAATTTACAGGTGCAATTGGCAACTATTTTTCTGCCTATATAAGATTGCACATTGTTGTAGCTAAGGCCCAGGTGAGCAGATCTAGGAGGTCTGATAATAATTTGTCAAACATCTCGTTTCCTGGCTCTCTAAGTCACAACCCTAAATATTGAGACTGTCCCTATAAAATCAGGACATCTGGTCACCCTAGACCCAGCTATTCCCTCCCGATGGAGAGCAGCTTAATTCTGCCACTTATATGCAGGGCAAGTAAAGAGTTTGACTCCACACCACCCTTCAAGTCTCTTTGGTTTGCACCTACCTGTATTTCCAGCTGCTGCACCACTTGCATTTGAACTCGACACTGGGCCGTGCTTCGGTCATCAAGTGCGTGTTCCGTATTGAGGTGTCTAGACAGAGAAGAATGGATTTTAGATTGACAGTTCCCAGAGCCCACCATGAAACAGAGCGCCTCCTACCGGCCCATGTCCGCACCTACCTATGGCCTGCAAGCACCTCTTATCTCTATTACAGGAGCAATGGAGGCCCCAATCTGCTAGTTACATTACATGGCAGTCCCTGCCCTGATGAGTTCACAATTTAAACAGATAAGACAAAGCATGGGAGGGGAAACTGAGCCACAGAGCAGCAACGTGATTTGGCCAAGGGCACACAGCAGGTAACTGGCAGAGCCAAGAAGAGCAGGTCTTCTACCTCCCTACCCTCTGGACTACCCAGTCTCTCAGCCCCTTCCCCAACAGCACTTGGATTGCCTCAGCTGTAGTTTGCCACAGGGAGTCCATTGAAATACAAAACAAACAGCTGGTACCCGTGGAGGGTGAGCCTGCAAGCCAAGCCCCGGGGGAGGTGTGAGTATGGTACAACAGTTGGCTCCTTAAGCTCAGCTGGAAAATCCCATTTCCGGGATGTACCTGGTAAGACTGACTGCACCCAAGGAGCAGGTTTCCAGGCAGACACAGGCAGCATCATGGGGATTCATTTGCATCCCATGAGAGACTCCCCAAAGGCAGGAGGTGGCATTTATGAGGTGCTCCGCATCCTAGACTCTCAGTGCCTCACAAACATTCATGCATGAAACCTTTCAAACGCCCTCCCCCAGGCAGGTAAATATGATCAGCTCCATTTTACAGATGGGGAAACAGAGACCAAGGAGGGGATGGAGCCAGGTCAGCGGCAGAGCTGGGACTAGAACCCAGGGTCCCATACCTTACCCACAAGGCCCTCTCCTTCCTCTCTCTGCAATCAAAACAATAACCTCATGGCCACCTTCGGCAGCGGAGCCTTCTCCTTACAAAGTTAGGGCCTTGCTGGGACATGTGTACGGCCTCAAAATGGCCCGTGCTCGCTTTCACAGAAGAACATACGGCACCAGTCTTAGTCATGATTCCAGGTTGAGTGCTCCCTGCCAGCGAGGAACTCTGCTCGCTCAACCACATGGAGGTCCCAGGCATGAGCACGGACCGGGATGTCAGGACAGACAGAGAAATCCCCAGGTCTGGAACCCAGGGAGAATGGAGATAGCTCAGTGAGAGGTGCCGGGCTGTGGACTCTCGCTAGAATAGGGGGATGCCTTGCCCTTCCCTGCCTCTCAGACTAGTATCGCCCTCCAGCCAGGAATCAATCCTGCCCCACACAGCTCTGTGCTGTCTCCCCTCCAGGCCCCATCTCGCTAAACCACGGGCGCTCAAAGCATGGCCTTCTGAGCTTGACAATGCAGAACAAGTCCTGCCTCTCCCTGCAACCGCGGCACACGAGGAAAGCTCGCTCAGGGTGCTGGTGAGTGCTGAACGAGCGGGGATAATTCTCCGCCAGGGTGAATTCAAGGTGCAAGAAAACATTAGGGCTGCATTACGTTTTGATGTTTTAAATACACCTGCCCCGATGGTGCTGTCTAAAGCAGCCCTGGGTCTTGCAAATGGGGGAAACCCTCGTTTCAGACTCAGAGCAGGTGAGGGGATTTGGGAAAGAAACACAACGGGCGGATCCCCGTTAGTCCCGCTAACTAAACGAGCACAGAGCGTGAGCCTCCTGAGCCCTGTGCGGCGAGCGCTCCGCACTGTCAGCAGCCTGCCATCGGTGTCCCCTCTCCCCTTTTTCTGAGCTCTGCGGCCCCCTCTTTTCCCTTCACCTCGAGCCGTGCCGCTCGACAGATCCCCGCTATCAAACTTCTCCCTCTAATGTCAACCAGAGCCATGCAACAAAAAAGCAGAGAGCCTGTGTTCCTGGATGCTGCAGTGTCAGGAAACCAAGCTCCCTGGGCCAGGGGCAGCTGCTGCTGACAATATCCAAGCTAGAGTCCGCGTGTCCCATGCTCCCCAGTCACGCTATGCTGAACTCTCCCCATTTGTCCTCCTTTGATCTCTCTCTCCAGCCCCCCTGCTCAGTCAGTTCCATCCCTTACTCTTGCCCTTCCACCTGGTCTGGATCTTCCCTCTGCTCCCATCACACATGGTACAAACAGAGCGGGCTCCTTAGATGGTGTCAAGCCAGCCTAGCTCAACGGGCTTACTGGTACCAGCTGAGGAACTGGCCCACAGTCACCCGAGTGCCAACTCGCAGTGTAATTGTCCTGCTGCTGTAATGTGACTCAAGAGGGCAAGTGAGGGGAAAACCCTCCTCTCCAGTATCTGGGATTTTACTTTATATGGGGGATGTTTGGCATCTCCTTTATCGTTCCATGACTTTAAAAAGTCTCTTTAGGGGCAGGTCAATCAGATCAGAAATAAATAAGTCACCTGGCCTCACACTGATCTTCACCGAATTAGCATTTGACCCCCCTCCACACTGCTTTCCATCTAGAGCGGTGTGGCCCAATGGACAGGACACTACACCAAGTCTTGAGACATGGTTTCTATTCCCAGGTCTGCCACTGACTTGCTGCGTAACCTTGGGCAAATCCCTGCATCTCTCTGTGCACCAGTTTCTGTAAATCAGCGCAGTGATACTGACCTGTATTGTAAGAGCCAGAGATGAAAACGCTCCGTAAGAGCTAAATATTATTATTTAGAGTCCTCCAAAGCCTTTACAGACATGAATTAATTTAGTTTCCACTCTCCATCCACAGGAAGTAGGTATCAGGGAAACTGAGACACAGGGAGGGGAAGTAGCTGCTCGGGCTCACACAGGAGAGTCCACGGCAGCGCCAGGAATAGTTTTATAGGCTATAAAGCCAGAAGAGACCATTGGGATCAGCTAGTCTGATCTCCTGTATAACACAGGCCATACAACTTCCCTGAATTAACCCACGATTGAACTACAGCAGATGTTTTAGGAAAATAGCCAGTCTTGGTTTGGAAATTGCCAGTGATGGATTCTCCATCACAACCCCGGGTAAGTTATAAAAACGAAGTCAGGCTCCCAAGTGCTGTGTTCTAACCAGCAGGTGATTTTCCCTCAGAAGCCACCGTAAATCTCCTCAAGGATCGTATGTATGTGCAGCTAGCGGTATTTCATTTCTCTTGACTTCCGCACCATCCCTTCTGTTTGGAACTCCCCGCATGCTGTGCCAAGCAACTTCCCTGTCTTCAAAGCCATTTAAAACTCACTTCTTCCAGGAAGTCTTGCTACAATAATCCACCACGCGGGTTTGGATGGTTGAACCCTCTCCACTTTCCAAGATACACAGATTTGGAAAAGGTGGTTCAACTGGGGCTCTATGGGCCCATGTCACATTGTGGGCTAGATTTTCACATCAGTGAGGTGTGCAGACTCATGGCAAAATGCACGTCTAATTTACAGGTGTAATGACCAGACACACAAATCAGGTAATTGTATGTGCCAGTGACATTTGCGAGTGCAACCATAGTAACCATGCATGCAAATTAGTCGTGAATTGCGAGCACACAATGCATGCCTAACTTGTTAGAAAATCTGGCCCTGTACTGTCTATGTCTGATTTAGGTTGTACGCTCCTAGGTGTAAAGGCAATGCCTCTATCCATGATGGAACCAAACATACTACTGGGGTGCAAATGATGGTCATTTTGGTGACTCGGCTTCCAACCAAGACTGGGGACAAAATACAGAGATACCCTGGGAGAAGTTGTCCAGAAGGGATCTACCCATCAATCAGCAGCAGGAGGTACCAGGATTCTCACTGAAAAACCTGTTTATGGGAGATTTCCAGCCCTATCTTGCAAAAACAAGATGTTGGGGACAAGCTTCCAGACTTGCATCTGAACTAACCCGACACAATGTTTGAGTTTCTTTCGTCACTACTACCTATCTAGCTGGAGATGGACTAGGGGTCTTTACTCCTTGCTCCTCTGCATGGTGGGACTAAGACATGGGTACTTCTGTGAAGAATAAGCTGTCAAGAGTTTTGGCATTCTCTGCCGAAGGAGGAAAGTGTAAAAATGGGGCGGGGGTGGGGGTCTTATCTGGAAAGTGCTTTCATTCTTTCATCTCAGTGTAAGAAAGTTTCATTCTTCCTTCCTGTGCCCAGGGGTGGAGTTCCTCAAACTGCTCCAGCATGTATAAGAAGCCCAATAACTTGGTTAACTCTTTGCTAGAGGTGGGTACAAATTGGCCCTGTGGATTCAGATGCACCCAAAATTCAAGCTGGTTGAGACATTTCAAATTTAAAAACGGAGACGAATTTTTTACAAACATCTTGGCAAAAATTCTTCCCTCTCTTTCAACTGTCTCTACCCAAAACATTGGAGAAGCTCAGGATTCAGACTGGTACTTCACAGATGGTGCCCCGCTCTGCATGAGTCAAGCCAAAACCAGCGATCCAAACACTGCTGAGCTTCTGATCTAGTTTCAGTGCTAGTGGGTTGGGCCCATCCCTGCTTGCAATCCACTTGTGAGGTCAGTTAAGTATTAGACCCATTGTACAGATGGAAAAACTGAGGTGCAGAGGCGAAATCTTACCTAAGGTCAGGCATCAAGGCAGATGCAGAGAAGGGAATTGAACCCAGGAGTCCTGAGTCACCAAGCCCCTTGCTCTAACCACTAGGTGGCACCCCTTTCTGGCTCCTCTGCCTTCCTTACTTCATTAGCTGCAGCAAGGCTTCGTCTTGCAATAGCACAATGCCCCCTGTCCTCTCCTCCTGGCTCTTTCCTTTGAATAAAGATGCTTTCCCCTTCTTAACCCATCTCCCCACATGCTCAGCAGTCACTCTTCCCTACCCCCCGACTGAGCCTGCCTTGGTATTCACTGCAGCTGGCACCTGTTCCACCCTCCGGTACTCCCTCCCTGAACAAAGTGGGGAGGCAGACAGGCACATGGCTGCCGAGATCAGCTGACGTGCTGTTTGTAAAACAAAAGTCTTTCAGACACAAATAGACATACACACGCACAGTGCATCTCTGCCCCAACTCCCACAACATTCCCTTCAGTGCAGAGAGGGGGAAAGGAAAAAAAAAAAAGGAAAGAAAACCCGTCAGTTTCTTCTGATGTCTTTGCTAAAAATCCCGGCTACAAAGAGATCTAATTGCAAATGAACTAATTAAGTAAACCTCTGACGAAGCGTGAAAACAATTTGTTTGACCCTGACGCTAGCGGAGGGCTCTTAGACAGCGGAGTTAATCAGTCAGTGACAGAGCCCACAAGCGGTGTCAGCAGGCTGCCGCGCTGCCATCTGTTTCTTTCTCTTCTCTCTTGCGCGCGCTCTCTCTCTCTTCCCCGCTTACAGAGGGTGAACTGCTAACTTTCCTCGTTTGTCTTCTCTTGCCCTCCTCCCACCCACGTCCTGTGATTTCTCTAGGTCTCTTACAGTCTCTTCTCCTCTAGCATACCCTCCCCCCCATCCCTCTCACATGCCCCTGAATGTACAGACTAACCTCCTTGTTATGAGATGGGGTGGGCCCCCAATTTGGCTATTACCCTTGAATCTACAGTCCACCCACTGGCTGAATTGAAGAGTTTCCAACTCCAAGACAGGGAGTGCTAGCACCCCCCGGTACAGATGGGGAACTTGGGCACAGAGACACGAAGGCCCAGAGTTTCCAAAAAGTGACGAGTGATTTTGGGGGCTCAGAGACACCCCCCCTCTCAAAGGGGCCTGACTTTCAGGCAGTGCTGAGTCCTCTGGAAATCAAACCCCTGCAAGGTGCTAAATTGGGTGCGCAAAAAAATCACTAGCCACTTGTGGAAAGGTCCATTTTTTAAGGTCACACCTGTAGCCTCTGAAGAGACAATGAGTTCCGCCTAACCCCGGAAAGTTGGAAGTCATGGCTTTTCTGACCTACCTCTACTGCCCTCAGCCCAGGGTGCAGGTACAAGGACCACCCCCTCCCGCTTCTGCCCAAAGCAGTACTGAAGTGCAGGGTGCTAGCGACGGGTAGGGTCTGGATGGCCCCTGAGCGCAGGGCAACTTGCAAACCACCACACTGGCTGCACAACCTGGGGGAGCCAGGAATGAAACAACAGCCCCAGAGAGACACAGTAGGGGAGCGACCTACTTGACAAACTGTCCCAAGTCCTCACAGAGGGTTTCGCATCCAGGCCACTTGCATTCTCCATGTCCGTACAGAGGGTGGGAGCCGGGGTTCTCTTCATGAGAAGAGCTGCTGAGAAAGAGAGAGAGAGAGAGTGTGAGATGGAGGAGAAGGAACTAACAGTTACACTGGGGATCTTACACATGACAGGCTGGCTACTGCAGTTCCAAAGAAGCTTCTAGACCAGGACCACCCCAAGATATTAACACATCTCCTCACACCTTTCAACCAAGGCTCTCAAATGCATCAGTCAAGCCTTATGAGGCTGGTGAACATGATTACAGCTCATTTTCCAGACGGGTAAGCTGAGACGCAGAGAGGTTAAGCGACTTGCCTACGTAGCTACAGAGCCCAGCTCCCTCAATTCCTAGTCCACTGGACTATGTTGGCCCCACTCCCAATAACAAACAATGGATCCATTAGTCATCTAGCCTTTTCTTAGACCTACAGGGCAAAATAAAAGGCTGGCCCAGCTCGGTTCTACCTGTCCCTCCTTGGCGTGAGCATGGCGCTCTGTCCATTGGAGAGAGAGTGGTGGGAAATGGGAGGCGAGACCTTGGCGGCCGAAAACGAGGTAGAGTTTGAAGTGTTGGTGGTCAGGTCGAGGCCCTCTTGCTTGATGCTGTCTTCTACAGGCTGGGTAGCGGTGACCTCTTTCCAGAGCTGCTGCAGGTCCGAGGGACACACAGCTACATGCCGGACGGGGTCCAGGGAGAGAGGAGGAAAACACACGCATGGAGACAAGGGTGAAGATATGGACCAGAGAACCACCGCTGCCCAACAGTAACCTGCGCTGAGAAGAACCCAGCGAAGGGCAGCTTTTAGTTTAATCGAAGGGGGGTGAAGAACACCAGCTTGACAGCCTTGAAGGCCTGAGCGCTATCTAGCCATGGTAGCAACAGCAGCAACAGCTTCTCTCTTGCTGCCTCGACTACTGCCACAGAAAATTCAGTGGGTCTGGTTTGCAGGCATGCGAGGGAACCTTTCTTTCAGGCTTTGCTACATGAGGCAGCCAAACTCCCCCACAAAGTTTTGTTTCGAGCGTCGGGGTCCAATGAACCCACTGCTCAGTGGAAACGGCCCAGTTTCACCTGGCGTTCTGTCCCGCCTGCCGGAGCCACACACTTTCAACAGGCAGCTGTAAACGGTCATTTGGCCCTGGCCCCAGGCTTGCTTCAAAAGGATCACGAAGCTTTCGGAATGAGCTGGAAGGAGTTTTCAGTGCATGACCCAAACCTGGGAGAGTCCTGAGTGAAATCTGGGGGAAATCATGCCTTGCTCTGGCCTCTGCCCTTCACCCACATGGGCCACCCCTCCACAGACAAACAGGGCATTCATTCTCCAGGCATAAGAACTCTGCCTTCTGGGCACGCATCCCTCGTTCCCAGCGTCTGCCTGTACCACCAACTCCACACAGGAACCTCTATCAGCCAGGGCATTAAACAACAGGAACCATATACGCAAACTCAGGGCCTGGTCCTGTTCCCACTGATGTTAAAGGCAAAACTCCCATCGCCTCCTTCATTGGCAGCAGGATTGGGCCCTGAACTTACAGAATATACCTCAACTGCTCCTATGCAATTTTACGGCTATTGATTCTATGAATCACTGTTACTGCTCCTGTATAGCCCATGATTGTGCTGGAGAGAGACTGACTCAACCAGGCCTAAAGTGCACCGAAAACCACCCAGTTGCTACTAAAAGCCTAAGAGCTCGGAGGCTGCGTTTGTAGCTGCTACACATGGGTAACGCCCACCAGGCCGACTGGAGCGGAGGGCTCGGGCTTTAAAGGACAGAACAAGAGCGAGGAGGTTTGCCACGCGCTTTACCTTGTGGAAGGGTCTGCAGGGGAACGGTGCCTTGTCCCGGCTGAAGGCTGACCAGCCCTTGTCGCTGAAGGTTTAACAAGTGCTGCTGCTGCAGCTGTTGCATCTGCAGTAGCTGCTGTTGGAACGCCAGCTGTTTATTCCCTAATGGCTGCTAGGAGACAAAAGGAAAAAAAAAATCAAAACACTATTTTCGACACTGCAACCGAGGCCTTGCAGGGAATAAGGGCCCCGCTGAGCAGCACGGAGTGCCGGATCCCGGCATCAGCCCTACGCCTGGTCAGCACAGACCTTTGTCCTAAATCGCTGGTCCTCGGTAGCCAGTCAGCATGTAGCCAAGACAGAGTCTTTGATCTATCGGAAGAGGAGGAGAAGGAAGAGAGGAAAAAAAAAAAAAAAAGAGGGAGGAGAGAGAGTGTGTGCTTGCTTAGAGAACGGAGCGCTCCAGCTCCATCTGTTCGATGAGTATTTCCAACGCCTGTGCATTGGGATCACACAGGGGGATAAAAAACACTACCGCTGCTTTGCACTGCTATTCGGTGGCTGGCCGAGGCTCTCCACACACCTTAGAAACATTAGCCCGTTGAGCTTCCTGCAAAGAAGGCAAAGTTATCATTAACCCTATATTACAACCACGGTTACTAAGCGTGTTTCCCAGGGCTAGAAAGAGGCCAAGGTGGGTAAATAACATCCCCATTTTACAGAGAAATAATTATTTTTACCAAATAATTAGCTATTTAAGCATCACAAGCCTGCTGTCAGGTAGTTGTTGGACAATTTGTACAGAACCTGGCACAATGGGGCCCCCTTCTTGGCTGGTGCCTACGCACTGCTGTAAAAGATAACGTATAAGAACTTGGCTTCTAGGAAATGTCCACTTAATCTCCTGGGGCAAACAGTTGGCTTAGGGCCTGTAACAGGACCGTTTGTATTCCTTGCTAAACTGATTTCTCCCCGCTCCTCTTTGAGTATTTACGGTTGTAACTCTGGATAGCCTTGCTGTTCATACAAGTGTTTAACCTCTTCTTGAATCTTGCTCAGCTCACGGGCCTCCAGGCTAACTTGTGGCAATGAGTTCCACAGGCTCTGTGTGTAATTGTATTCCCTGTGCTCAATTTTTGAAGGTGCCACCTCACAGTTGCATCAAACGTTCCCATGTTCTTGACTGATGAGACGGGGGAAGTGGAGGTTCCTGATCTCCCTTCTCTATCCCATCTGTTAATACTGTATGCTATTATTTGTATTGCAGCAGTGCCTAGACGCCCCAGTCCTGGCCAAGGATCCCATGGTGCTAGGTACTGCACAGATACAAAACAAAGGCAAGGTTCAGCTGTGCTGTAGGGTGGGCAAGCACACGCTTTATACCTGCTGTTCAGGTTGCAGTGTTCCAAGCCCCTAATCACGTGCAATGCCAGTCTTTGGTCCCCCCACCCCTTTAATTTTACACCCCGGAGAAGGAACCCAGGCCCCCCAATTCCCAGCCCGCAGATGCAGAGACAAACACAGAAAGGTAAAGCAGCTGCCTGGAAGACCCAGACTGTACTGCTCAGATAAGACACCCACCTATCAGCTGACTAACTCAGTGGTTCTCAACCTATTACCATTGTAGGCCACAAAGGCAGCTCTCTGTGTTTACATGGGCTGCATCCACACAACATATATACTACCCGTATGGCCCTGAGGATGTCACATGGGCTGCAGTGGTGTGCTGGTTGAGAACCACGGCTCTAACTGGTATAACCCTGCTAGGCTGGGGCCATCTCTGGGGAGGTGACAAGAAAGTAACTAGAGGGGGAGAAGTAACAGGGGAGGAGGGAAAGGGCAGCCGCTGATCTGTGGCAGGGTGGGAGAGAGGGAGTCTGTCTGTACCTGCCCACTCACATCACAGCCATGGGCTTTGCCATAACCCTTCGAATTCTGGATTCCTTGGACCTGTTGTCAGAACACAGGCGGGCCAATGTCAGGTGTTAAGTAGGCTTTGCCTCTCTGAGGGCAGAGAAAGTTGGGAAACTTCCAGTTGCTGCTCCAGAAATCTTCTCTCACCTCAGATACACATTAACCCAAGACAGGGAGCTCCTGGAGAAGTAAAAATCCACAAGCTCTGGTCTTCACTGCACAGTTCACTCGAGCACTGCCCCTAACCTGAGTCCACACACAGATACCTTGCAATCCTCTCCCCCCTCCCCCCCCCCAAGTTGGCGGCCCGAGGAAAAAGCTTTTTACAGTCGATGTTCTCACTTAGGTTGTAAGCTCTTCGGGGGCTTCGACCGCCTTTGTTCTGTGTTTGTAGGCGCCTAGCGCAATGGTGCCCCAGTCCATGGCTATGGCTCCTACGCGCCGAGGTAATACTGATAATAAATTATAATTATAATAAGGTTGGGTGAGGATTCACAGCTTAGAGCCATTGTGAAACAGTCATCCGGCCCTGCCTTATACTGAGCATGAAGAACTGATCCAAACTGAACCTCTGCCCACGAAACCTGAACTAAACCCTGAGCTTCTAACCAGGAGCTGAGACACGTGGTAAATCTTGGGAGGAAAGACTCTTCCTGGAAAATTCCCAGGTAGGTGCAAGAGGTTTGGATCATTTTGGACACGACTGAGATAAACCCGGAAGCTTCTGACTGCAAGCAGGAGGGCGGTTAAACAGCATAGCTGGGAACCAGAAGCCCTGGACTCGGTCACCAGTACTCACTGTCTCTCACTGGTCAAGTCACTCACTTTGCCGTGCCTCAGTTTCTCCATCTACAACTGGGATAAGGATGTTGACTCACCTCAGTGCTGGGCTGAGGGTTAATCATTAGCATCTGCAAAGCAAGGTGAGCTTTTGGGTTTCCTTGAAGAATAGTAGGGTATTTAGATCTTTGGTTCTCAATCACTGAGTCAGAGACGGACGAGACCCCGTCTTGCACATCTCCTGGCCAGGATGGTTCCCGAAGGAGAAATCAACAGGGCTTTATCCCCCAAGTCTCGGGGCTTCCCTGCGCTTGGTGACAAAGGCACAGACTATAGTGATCTCCTTTTGGAGAAAAAACCCTTCATTTTCTTCATTTCGGGGGGAGGGATAGCTCAGTAGTTTGAGCATTGGCCTGCTAAACCCAGGGTTGTGAGTTCAATCCTTGAGGGGGCCACTTGGGGATCTGGGGCAAAATCAGTACTTGGTCCTGCTAGTGAAGGCAGGGGGCTGGACTCAATGACCTTTCAAGGTCCCTTCCAGTTCTAGGAGATGGGATATCTCCATTATTATTTTTTTTATTTTTATTATTTAACTCTTGGGTGCCTGGGAGACAGCGCACACTAAGGTAGCTCGCGTACTTCAAGGCAAGGCCAGGAATGCTGGGGGTGAGACAGACTCCTAGCCAGGAGACCAGGGAAGACTATCTTCACAGCACTTTGGTGGGGAAAAGATACGAGGAGAGCGGATCCCCGAAAGCCCCAAAAGAGGCAGAAGTTGCGCTCAGTGGTTGCCAGACAGTCATTCGCGTTGGGAAGAGTTTTACGGGGGTGTGAGACGCACACACACAGACCTGGAGGGGAGGGTGGGGAGCCCAGCCCTTGCCTTTGTTACCAACGGCAGCCAGAGTTTACTTTCTCCCTTCCCCATGGGCCTTTCGGCAAGCACAGGTTCCTGCCTGTTACATCAGGCCACCTGAACACTGCCTCATTCACTCAACTTCCAGGCTGTAAAACAGAAGGAAATTGGGAGCGGATTAAGTCATTAGGATCCCCGGGGCAAATCACTTTCACCTCATAACTCAATAGGGCTCTTTATCTTTTCCATCTACCTGCTCCAGAGTCCTAGGAACCCAGGCTGGGGCAGCAGCAGCTGTGGCACCATCTCCCACGGGCCTCCGGCATGTATATGGGCAAGAAACTCAACACTCAAAATCAGCAGGGCGAGACCACCTCTCCGCAGCACCTGTCAGCAGGGGATCTCAAAGTACTTCCGACTCTACAGCCCTGTGTGGGGCACTGGAGGATCGCACCCATTTTACAGACGGCCACACAGAGAAGAGACTTGCCCGAGATCAGGGGTACGAGCTGGGAACAGAACCCAGGAGTCCTGCCTCCCAGTCTCCTGCTCTAAAAACCACAGCTGCACTGAATAAATACTAACCTTTGCCCTTTGGGAGGGGAGGTGTCATGGCCATTTTTAGGCCAGTCACACTCAGTTCCAGGTTCGAATTTAACCATCAAACTGCTGAGCTTGGGGTGTGTGTGTGTGTGCGCGTGTGTGTAAAGTCACATCAGCTTTGTCTGGCTTCAATGTTATTCAAAATTAATAATCCCATGGGGGCTTTGGCTGGTGCTTGGGCCACATGTGCCCCAAAACGCTTCATGAGTCTTGGATGGTTTTATCACTCGATGTTTGTTTGTGCCCTCTGAAGCACCTGGCATCGGCCATTTTTGGAAGACAGGATACTGGGCTGGATGGACCATTGGTCTGACCCAGTACGGCCGTTCTTATGTAGGGTTTCTAATAGCCCAGCTTCCTCCCCTGCCCAAAAATCAGGTGGGTTAGTTGCAAATATGTTATATATAGCACAAATTCTGCAAAAGACAAACAAACAGACAAAAAAAATAGCCCCCCACACCCAGCTATACCCTCTACCCCCCCCCCCTTTTGCCCTCCAGCAAGCTACATCCCTCCATCTCCCTCTTACAGCAGTAGGGAGCGGGTAATACATTCTGCCAGGGAAAATAAAGTTTCCTTCTGGTGTTGCCTGGCCGCTTGCGTCCTTCCCTCCCCCACTGCAAGATGTGCGGCTGCCATAGTCTGTGGGTTTCTCTGGACACTTTCACTTTCAGAGGTCATCCGCGGCACGCTCTTGATAGAACCAATGAAGTATGAAGCTTATCTGCCCACCGATAAAAATCTCAAACACAAAGAAAGTAATTCCTGAGCTGCACTCTGCCAGTCACCAGCGCCCATTGGGGCGCTCCGTTCTCTCGTGTTGTGGGGGTGGGGAGATGAAAAGGGGGGGCTAGTAGGGAACAATCCAGGATCCTGTCCCTCCCCATCGCCCCCGTGATCCCCGTACTCCTCCCCAGCAACGGGGTCCGAGTTCCTTAACGCATTTTGTCTGCACTCTGTTTACATTAGACGCAGCTGAGTGGGTGCAGCTACTGGGGTAACAGGCGCCGTCACTTTGATTTATGAGCACATCAAGAGGAGTTTCGGCGTGACACTCTGGACTGACAGGAGCACTTCATTAATCTGACGCCTAGGTTACTTGCCAGCCAATCCCTGCGCGCTGCCTCCCCCCGCCCCGCCAAGCTGTACAATATCAGCCACTACACAGGGGCCACTGCTGGAGAGGCGACGCCGTTTAAAAAAGAAAAAAAAATCCCCCTCTCCCTCCCGTGTTCTTTGGAAGCACAAAGGGACCAAATTTGTAACAATAGGGACTGCTGGGTCTACCCTTGCCCTGGCTCTGTTTAGAGCAGCTTTACGTCAAAAGACAGTGGCAAGAAAATTACACCTGCCTGGACATCACTTCTGCCTTGCCCGCGCTTACCAAGCGGAAGATACGAATGCTATAAATTGCCCACCCCATGAAAATAAAACTACTCAGAGCTTTGCTTAGAGGGTCAGCATTACAAGACGTCTTAGTCTTATTTCAATGTGAGAGGTGGAACATCCAGCCCAACTCCTGACTCAGCTGGACAACAGGGTCATCTCATGATTTCCTCCAGTGTGCACACCTGGTCTCTCTCATGCTCTCACCCACCGCTCTCTGCTCGCTCTCACCCCATTGGTACAAAACAAGGAAACTGAGACAGCAGACTCTGCTGTATTCAAATCTCAAACTCCCAAGGTCTGTCCCCCAGGTCACTGCAAGTGACCTCTGGAAGAGATACATATGGTACATCACTGCATCCGCCCGGACAGGATATAGTCCCGACATGCTTTCCTGCGCTCTCCTCCATCCTCCTCTTTCCTGTTCTTCCCCCACTCCTCAGGAGGTTTCCAACTATGCTCTGGTTCCACTTTTCCGCCTGCAGAGATCTGAAACTCTCCTGCATGGCAGGCTGCTACCTGTTCTGAACCTCATTACACAATACAAAGACCCAGGCAGAAAGAGATGCCCACCTGCTGATCCCCCGATCCCCGAAGACAAGTCGATAACTTAGAGTCACACTACACTAATCCATGAACTCAATTGAAGGGAAAGAAGCCGCTCAGTTTACAAACATTGTAGTGGGGTTCATAATTAAATACTACCATGGTTGCCATGAAGGAGACAGCACCGGCCAACAGCTACTACATGGCGGTATTTGTGATAATGCATTTATTCCCCCTTCCTTTTGGCAAACAATGTTTACAGTTCACAGTTTACCACCAAGTGCTTCCTGTGGGCAAATGGTGACTTTTTAATGGCCGCCACCCTGATTCACTTTGTGAAATTGATCTCTATTCAGAAGGGGACCACCCCATGGCCTATGCACAACTTACGCAGCTGTAAGACAACAGGTGCCTGCCATGTTAAGTGAGGCATCAGACTGGTGCTGGACCTGTGCACAAGAGTGAACTGCACCATTACCAGGTGATATATTGATCGTGAAACAGGTCCCAAGGCCCATTTCCAAGCTGCGATTCTTTGTGCTCAGACCAGTTCAAAATATCCCTAACACACCCGCTTTGCCCTTAATTTCAAAGCTCTTCCTTTCCCAGCCAACTTGTTTTTGTCGGTCACTCAGGGCACTGGTGCAGAGCCCTTTCCTTGCTGCAATTCTCCTTTCCATATTGGGATCCCTTCGGAAACCTCTTTGCTGCGTTTGCAGGCAGGCTTCATGGTGTTTAGGAGAGTATTTTTCCATACACATGCACCTCTTTGATTACTTAGCATATACTGAATAATCCTCCCCAAAAACAGTATTAATTTTAAGGAATCCTTAGAAAACAACAAGACATCGATTCCTGTTGGATCATTAATTAATAATCTATAAGCAGCTTTTTAAACGGAGTTAAATGCCTAGGCGAGTCCTTTGCCAGAGCTCAGTAGAGGTATTGCAATAGAATGTCTGTGGCCAATGGGAAAAGCTGCTCTGAGAAACGCAGATTTAAGCCTCTTGGGTTTCTTGAGCATATCTGGATATTTCAGCCACCAGGATGTAGTTTGGATCAAGTCTGACCCCTCCACCTTGTAGGTCAATGCTACAACAATAAAGGGGATCGACTAGATGACCTCTTTCGGCCTTACATTTCTATAGTTCTCCTTTAAGGGCCTGAGTCAAAGCCTATTGAAGTCAATGGGAGTCTTTCCATTGATTTGATCAGTCACTGGCTCAGGCCCTAAGGCCTCAATTCTGCAAAGCATTTAGACACCCACTTAAGTACAGCCTCATTCAGTAAATCACTCAACCACGTTTCACTTCTAAGGCCTTGTCTACACTGCCACTTACAGCGCTGAAACTTTCTTCGCTCAGGGGGGTGAAAAAACAGCCAGGCTCCCAGTGCTGGCAGAAATTCCCCTCACGGAGGTGGTTTTATTACAGCGCTGGGAGAGCTCTCCCCCAGTGCTGGAGCCGCGACTACACAGCCACGTTAAAGCACTGCGTCGGCTATGTAGACATACCCTAAGTCTCGCTGAAGTCAAGGGGACTTGAGCAGATGCCCAAAGTTAAGTGTGTGCTTTGCTGAACAGGGATGGGCTGCTGAAGGGGACTTCTGGGGCATATATTCCCATGGCCTTGCCATACCAAAAGATGGCGCAAAAGCAACCCCTATGCAGGAGGCCAACAAAAAGCTCCCCACAGATGCCAACGGAGATGTGGCTTGTACATAACGTAAGAAAATAAGAATGGCCATGCTGGGTCAGACCAATGGTCCACCTAGTTCAGTATCCTGTCTTTCGCCAGTGACCAGCGCCAGGTGTTTCAGAGAGAGTGAACGGAACAGGGCAATTTATCGAGTGATCCATCTCTTGTCATCCAGTCCCAGAAATGTGGGAGCAGTCCAGAACAAACCTTGTTCCATACTACATAAAGACAAATTATTTCATTTTTTTTTTTTTTAAAGAGAAACAAACCTCAAACACGCAGAATACGCATGAGATCATTTAACAATTCAGCCATTCTGAGAAGACTTTCAAAGTGGCCTTCTGGGAATAGAATGCCAAAGCTGCATAGGACGCACAAACCATAAACCCCTACCACTAACTTAATTCTCCACTTTGCCTAAAAAAAATAAAGGGAAAGCCGTATTTTTCTTCTGCATAGTAAAGTTTCAAAGTTGTATTCAGCCAATGTTCAGCTGTAAACTTTTGAAATAACAATCATAACGTTTTGTTCAGAGTTACCGACATTTCAGAGTAACGAACAACCTTCATTCCCGAGGTGTTCGGAACTCTGAGGTTCTACTGTAGATGAAATGAGAGACCGGGACTAATGGAAATATAAGGAATAAACAGAATAGCAATACTCCACGGATGGTTCCAGCAAGCCAGCAATTTGCCAGATCCTGGCATGTGACATCAAACAGTGCCGAGGAGAAGTTACCCCAAAAGTAAGGGCTCGTCTACACTTACAGATGTTCCTGCCATAGCTATGTGTGATTTGTTACTAGATTAGCTATGCTGGTAAAAGCCCACAGACACAACAGATCGACAAACTATACCAACCTAAGCATTTTTATACTGATTTAACAGTAGAGGGTTGTGCCATTATTACTATACCGGTGTCACTATACTGGCAAAAGCCTCCTAGTGTAGACAAGGCCTAACTCACAATGGGCTGACATCTCGGAGCGGGGAGAATATTCACACTTCAGTGGACTCCTGAGCATACAAGAACCACCTGCACGTAACGCGTGGGGCGGGCTTCATCTCACATCTGTGGGGGGTTGTGATTGCAGACAAGCTTTGCATCTTCACCAGTGAGGTGTCCACTCTGGGTCTCTTACAGGTGTTTGTATCTAGGTTGGTGTTGGACACTAGACGGCACGGCCACGTGTCAACTCCACTGCCCTTGTGCCCAGCTGATTTCTCAGGCTATCAGTCTTTCCCCGCAGGTTTTCAATCAGACGGGAGCACGGGGCTCTAAATTTTCAACTCCAGCAAGATCACAGCCAAAACAGGTTCCATGCCAGCTGTCGCCAAACACCTTCCTGAGAGGCAGGTCAGCTTTTCCTGGACCTCTGCCCATTTTCATTGAGTTAGTGCTTACAGGGGATACCATTGCACTGCGTAGGCCAGTGGTGCCTGGTGTGACCAAGTATGCACAGTGAAGAGCCCTCTTCACAGAAGGCAACAGGGCAATCACCTCCATGGGTATTATTCTGAGGATGCTTTTGGCCCAATGGAACTAGGTTAACATGGACACCTTCTTATGCCTCTGACCATTGCTCTCTTTCTACTTCTTCCACTCTTAGAGACTGGGTCATCAAACTAGAAGAGACAAGGGGCCTTTTAATGGATTAAACCTTCATTCATACTCATCAACTGGAGTAAATGAGACAACTGAAGTCTGCTGTCACCCCAGATGGGGGTAGATTGAGCGAGTCCAGATAGATAGGGGAATTCTAGGAATGAAGACAAATAGGATTCTTATCCCCACACAGGACCTTACTGGTCCTGGTGACACAGTTATCCTGCAATCACCTTAAGATGCTTTCTTATCAGATAGAACCAAGATGTAATTTTAGAGCGGGTGGAAATTTTTTGATTTCCCTTCTCCCTGCAAAATGGCCTGATTTTGAAAATAATTGTGTGTGTGCGCAAAAACTTTGATTTTCTCGATATTTTCCATTTCTCAGCAAAAAAATTTCATTTACAGTTTTTGATGTTTATCTCATTTTCCGTTATTTGACGGTTGAGTGTTATTTAACGTTTTTCTTTTCCAAATGCCATTTTCGATGGGTCAGCTGAAGTCATGTGGTAGGTTTTCCCCTCCCCCAAAAATTGAAAAATGAAAACTTGATTTCACAAATTGAAAAACGTCAGTTTCGGAAATCCATTTTTTAATAGTTTAAGGAAACTGGGAAAAAAGTTCTCTGGGAGTTTTAAGGAAAAAAAAAAAGCCATAAAAATTGATTCATTCCAAAAGTTATCAGAACAAAAACATATTTATGTATATATATTCTCATATCCAGATTTACACAGAGGTTTGATCAATTCAGTTTTACCCTTTGGTTAAAGATTGACTCAATATTCCTTAACAATCCTGGTTAATAATGTCCAGGTCCTTGTGAACCTCAATTACAGCAGGGATCCAGAATTAGGAAGGATGACCTAGTTTAGGAGAGAAGGGATATGCGGGTGTTGAAGGGCCCTTTGTCTCTTAGGGTACGTCTACACTGCCAACACACCCACTCCCCGGGGCAGAGAGTTTCAAAGCTCGGGTCAACCAACTCTGGCTTGGGGAACTTGGCTACGGGGCTAAAAATAGAAGTGCAGATGTTCCAGCTCAGGCTCTGATACCAACCCTCTCGCCGGGTCTCAGAGCCTGAGCTGCAGCCCAAGTGGGAATGTCTACACTGCTATTCTTAGCCCTGTAATGCAAGCCCCATGAGCCCAAGTCAGCTGATCTGGGCTCTGAAACTCACTGCTGTGGACCTGGTTTTTTTCTTTTCCCCTTCCAGTTTAGATGTACCAGTACTCACAAGAGGTGGGTGATGAAACAGCAGGTGCTCTGTGGAAACCACATCTATCATCAAAACATTACAAGTTCAAAGCGTCGTCTGTACTGGGTATTTTGTTTGGTTTTTGCAATGGCACTGTAATATTGGTGCAAATGCCCAGTGTAGATGTGCTGTACTGATGCGATTTCCCCTGCTAACTTATTGGGTTTTAACCACACCAGTGCAAGATCCATTTTTCAGTAGTGCAGCGTGCCTGTATTAATAATACCTACCAAGTTTTTACACTGTGTTTGTCATCTGCAGATCTCCAAGCGCTATACAAAAGAGAGGCCTTATGCTCATTTTACAGGTGGGGAAAGAGAGAGAGAGAGAGAGAGAAAGAGGTGAAGTGATTCACCCAAGGTCACTCAGCAGGCAGAGAGTAGGAATAGAACCCAGGTCATTTCAGGCACAATCCACTGCCCTATTCACTAGACCACACTGCCTCCCTTTGCATTACAGCACATTAGAGGTAGTAGAGAATACCAGTGCATATTCCCCCTTGTCTAGATAAGCCTTAACAAGGCTACTTAAGTGGGCAGCCACAATCAAGGAACAAAACACGTGTCCCACCCCACCCCACAGACATGGAAGAGTTCCAACAAGAGCTGGAAAAGGTGGTTTCCTGTGCGAGCTTGTGTCCCAGATCAGGGGGACCCATAGCTGCTGCGACCTCACCCACTGCATGCTTCTGGTCCCTTACACATGGACCAGAACCACTACGCAGAAGAAGATAGGAAATGGAGAGACAGTCACTAGCCATGGATGAAATCTCAAAAGAGATTCAATAATAAGCTCCCCAGTGAGCCCAACTAATCCGAAACTGCAAAACTGGGCAGGGGATGTCAGGAAAACAGGCTTCCCATGCCAGATACCCAGCACTTTCCGCCTCCACGGGGGCCAGGAATACAAGAGTATTCTATTACTACTACAGTCTTAACCCAGGCTAGGGTGTCACATCCTCCAAATGTCACCTCCACCCCATCCAGGCCCTGGTCTTCAGTGCACCTTTCACTCAAGTGTTCCTCTTGAGGTCTGGCCGCACACAAACTCCTCACCTGAGCGCAGTGGTGCTCGTCAAATGGCTGACGCGCGAGCGCTGCTAACACTCAAGGTGAAGTGCAGGCACAGCTCAAGAGTCCTGTTGGATGGGGCATCTCGCAAACACACTGAATTTCAGCCTCTCTCTGGTGCCTTGTATTTCCAACTCTCCCTCTCTATCTCAAGCTAATATTAGTCAGAGAAAATGGCTCATGGTCGCCAACTCCAGCGGTTCAGCTCTTGGCTCTTAGGGACTCACGGGGGAGAGGGGAAAAGAAAAGATTTTTCCTCTCCTCTTCTTGATAAGATCCCTTCTGGATGAAGGGGCGGAAGCACAATGCTGCCGGCCCTCCAACATATTCCACTTGCACAGAAGCCTCCGGCATGACATGGACTGTGGGTCGGACTGTACGGAGAGCTCCCCGAGGGAGAGACGTTCCTATGTTGGACACGGCATATGGACACCACTGCTCTCACACCCAAGTGACCTCATCACCTCCCACACTCCAGGCATGTTTTATAGATGCATCATCCAGTAATGATGCACTGTGAGCTACAGGGTTACGCATATGATGTGGAATTTTATGATAGGGGTAACCACAAGAAAAGGTGTCCCAGGTGGCTTAGGTCCAGCTGCCCCCCCCCCCCAGCCCCATAGCACCTCATTTATCCACTCCACCTCCATAACCATATGCCCCTATCCCCTGGGCCCCTCCCTCCACCGACATGCCTGCCAGCGGGCTACCCTAAGATTTACACACGCCACGCCTTTTCCCTCCCCTTTGGCTTGCAGCAGTTCCGATCTGTGCCTGCGTCTGTGCCCCGAACCTGTATGGGCGAGCTCACCTCTTTGGGTTGCTGCTTTCCGGCTTGCTGCTGTGTCAATAGCTGCAGGTGAAGCTGCTCCTGTTGCTTCTTGTAGTATTCCTGCAGCTGAGGGGAGGGAGAGCAGAAAGCAGCACACGTCAGGGAGGCAGCCGGAAGATCCTGCCCAGGCCTAACCACTTAGGTTCTTAAACTGGGCTTAGCACAAGGCTGCCAACTCTGGCCATGTTACTGCCAGGCTCACGATGTTTGTTGGTTTGCTTAAATACCCAGCTCCTAAAGTCAGGTGAAAGAACATTTCAGCTATTTAACGACAGCACTGGCAGTCTGATGCTCTTTGCCCAACTCCACGGTAGACGTGAGACCCACAATCAAGATTTTGACTCCCTGGGATAATTAAAATTCACAATAAATAAATAAATAAATAAATAATACTCCTTCTCAAGTGTCTTTCACTTGAAGCTCTCAAAGCCCTTTACATATACTAATTAAGCCTTGCTTATTATTAATCATCATTTGTATTAGGGTACGGCCTAGAAGCCTCAACCAGGTCAGGGCCCCATTTTGCTAGGTGCAGCGACAAACATGTACTTAATTCAGTATTATCGTAGGTATCAGCAATTAGTGATCTGCGTTTTAGAGGGGGGAAGTGAGGTGTGAGGAGGTGGACTGACTTCATCAAGGTCTCACCGTGAGCTCGTGATACTGTAGGGAATGGAACCCAGGAGTCCTGACTCCCAACCTTCTGCTCTAGCCAGCAGAAGTACCCTCCCCCCCTCTAAGCCCCACACGATGCTTTGCCAAAGGGTGTGGCTGAGATTGACGCGCAGGCCCCAGCAGCAGTCAAATTAAAACAGCCTATCAATGAGAATGAGACGTGTTCCCAGAACAAACAGCACCATGAGTAAAGGTGACTCACTCATAATGGCTAGCGTTAGGGCAGAGAGGCTGAAATACTATGGTGATGATGGAAGGGTGCTACAGGAAAGTCTCTTCCCCCTTTCTTCTGGCTTGTATAAGCCTCGAGAATGCACTCCTAGCCTTTCTGAGTAATATTTCTATTGCACGCTGCTTTTCTTCCTCCAGATTAGACTGGCTGTTCTCACTTTGGAAGGAGCTGTGGTCTAGCAGCAGTTGGGGCAGGAGACTAGGAGCCAGGACACGTGGGTTCTATCCCCAGAAAGCCACTTCCGCTCAGTTTACCCATCTGTAAAATGGGGACAACAACAACTACACAGGAAGCTTAATTAATGCTTGTAATGCACTTTAAGATCATCTGATAAAAGGTGCTTTTGTTCCATATTTTGGATTTTCAGGCAGAGGTAAATTCCAGCTCTAAGATTCCCTCCTCCTCCCACTCCCGTCTCCAAATAAACTGTTCCCGATGGATTTGTTTTCCATAAAAGCCACAAAGAAGCATCCACAAAGCCGGGAAACCCTTGGCTTCTGCTGAATGCTGGGAAACCTTTATCAGCTCAGGAATTGACAGCAGCAACTTTGCTTTTTCTGTCTGCGGAACAGGTTTGGAAAGCCAAGCTGTTTACCCGAAAGCCAATCAAAACCAGGTCTCTATAACTCGGTTGAACAGGGTTCCGAGAACATTGGGTCAAGAGGTGAGAGGTGTGATGTTTGGTTTTCTTCTGGTGGAGAATGCAAGCTATTCTGGCCTGGGTTGTTTAATTTGCAGTCAAACATGTTTCTTTATCCGGCTCCAAAGAGGCTCCAAGAAGGACTCCACCCAGGTTAGTGTTTACCCTTTGTTCTTTCCCTGGGGCCAACCTTGAATCCTTATCAGCGTGTTTGGAGTAAACAGGTACAGAAGGCAAGAGAAGGGTGTGGAAGATGCTTGTGGGATTTCTCTCCTACTCCCCCTCCTTCCCCCCAGCTGGAGATGTTTACCCACGTCCTTGTGTTTTGGAGTTCTTTCCCTCCACCGCTCTTTTTGCAGAGAGCGAGTGAGTGAGTGAGTGGTGTGTGTGTGTGTGTGTGTGTGTGTTCTGGAATGCAGAGAAAGCTCAGCTCCAAGGAACGAACCCGAGCTGCTAAGTCTGGGTCTGGATCCAAACACCTGCCCCAACTCAGGGAGAGTCCAGAGTCGAGCTTGAGGCTTGGGGCCCACTAGAGAGACAAGGGCGAGCCACGAAGCTTGACCCCAGATCCAAATGGTCCCGCCCATCAGGCTTTGGCTCAGGCCTCTCCCCACTGAAAACCAAATCCTGAACGGGTTTTAATGTAGACACTGTTGTAGGGGATTTTGACGCTGCAGTAGAATCCAGCTGCAGTGGGATTATTGATAAATTAAAATTCTTCCCATTCCATGGTGCCAACGTGGTTGGGATCCCTAGGGCAAGCAAGATGGGGGACTGGAGACAGCCGTAGAGAGGGAAAGGGCCAGGCTGCTTGCATGACTGTCTTAGAGGGGGTCCATCCTCACCCGACACAGAGGCCAATGTCACTGGAGAGAATGGGGTGGAGTGCAGGCCGGTGCTGACTCTATTTGCATCCATGGGGCAAGGATTCTTTATTTATTATTTTTATGTTTTAGGAGGGTGCAGAGCTCAGTGAGCCGGCCTCGTAGGGTACATGGAGGAAGGGAGGCCTCGGCTGGCCCTACCTGTTGCAGCATGATCGCCTGCTGCTGCTGCAGCAGAGCTTGGAGCTGGGGAGGAGACAGGATCTGCTGCATCTGCTGTGGCGTGATCATCTGAGGCGACATCATAGCGACAGACACGGGGACCTGCGGAGACAGAGAGCGAGAGCGCGTTAAACACAACCCCACGCTGAGTTCGCAGGAAGAAGTTCTCGCCTACAGCTACAAGCTCCGGCGTTCCCTCGTTAAGGCTGAAACAGAGTTTCCCCTCCAACTCAGGCCCTTAAAAACCCTCCCCCAAATTCCAGCCTTGGTAGGCTGGGCCGGGGCTGCTTTAGGAATGTCCTACCCACTTTGAAGTCAAATCAGACACTGGGTTCCCTGAATGATGCTCCCTCAATATAGGGCTGCTAAGCCCAGCTCCAAAACCCCTCAAAAACTGGTTTGGGTCCCAGACCTAGCAGAGAGGATTTGAAAATGTAGCCAGCATCGCCAAGACCAAGCATTCAAAGGCCATGAGTTAGGCCCAAAAGAGCAATGAGATTTTTAATATATAGGGTTTTTTTTTCCTTGGGGAAGGGGTATTTCCCTTCTTGGTTTTGAGCCTTTAAGGGGGTCATGTTTTCAAGCTTTCCTCCACAGTCATGAAGGCTACAATCTTACTTGCATTTTAAATGAAAGTAGAGATTCTCACGTAATCACAGGATTCCAGGAGCCAAGGTGTTAAGCAAACGTCATGAATCGCCAGATAAAATTGCAAGCACTGATGTCATTGCCTAAGGGCTCGATTTTCAGAGGCACTGCACACCCATAAATCCAATTGTAAAAGGGGGGGGGGGAAATCGATGCTCTGTATCTTTAAAATCAGGCCCTCGAATCAGCAGAGGTTTGGGTTTTGCAAAAGCAAAACCCTGTCTGGTTTGGATCCGGACTCCATTTTATCTGAATCTCAAAAGCCACGGGAGAGAGGGGTGGGGTCAGAGGTTTACCCATCTTTAGGGTCCTCATGGCACTTTTTACTAAGAACCGGTAGCCAGAACTTCTCTAACCCACTGCTGCTATGCATTGGGAAGGTGGGGGCAGAGATTCTTGAGCTGCAAGGTGTACGATTTGGAGAAAATGTGGCGCACACAGTGGGCGCGATCCTGTGAGATTCTGAGCACCTTCTGGGAGCTACAACTCTCATCCAGCCAAAGGAAGTTGTGGGGACTCAGAGCCTTGCCCAAATCTTATTTTAGGCGATTGCAGGTGCCATTTTGCCCCTCCCTGGGGTCAACTAAAGCTCCCCACCCTGCCCCATTCTGGGCATGGACCAGCTGGGCTGGTGTGCTTTCCATCTGCCTCAATTTGGGGAAGTGTAACAGGGCAGCTGGCCCCTTCGATGAAATTGGGCCCCGCTGTTCTCTTCCAGGTGTGCCCTAGTTTGGTGTCATGAGGAGGGCAAGGCTGCCCTGAGCGTTACAAATGAGACGGCCCAAAAGCAACAGAGTTCACAGTCCTCAGGCAGGCAACTGGGGTTCCCTGAAGGAGAGTCCAGAACCCAGAGTCCACAGAGAGCACGAGCGAGCTCAAAAGAAGAGCAGAGCTGGGCTGTGAGCAGGGCCGGCTCCAGGCACCAGCTTGCCAAGCAGGTGCTTGGGGCGGCCACTCCGGAGAGGGGCGGCACATCCAACTATTCGGCGGCAATTTGGCGGACGGTCCCTCCCTCCCGCTCGGAGCGAAGGACCTCCCGCCGAATTTCTGCCGCAGATCGCAATCACAATTGTGATCACGGCTTTTTATTTATTTATTTTTTTTGCGCCGCTTGGGGCGGCCAAAACCCTGGAGCCGGCCCTGGCTGTGAGCTTCAGGGAAGGGGTGCCCTTGCAGGAGAGCATGCGGAGAGCTCTCTAGTGAGCAGGGGAGCCAGATCAGGCTGGTGAAAGCAGAAGGCAGGCGGGGGGGGAGGGTCCCCTACAAACTTCCCCAGCCCAGAGAGCTGCTGTCAGAGAGGGCTGAAAGCAATAGAGCCTAGTGGATCCTTCACTCAAAAAGCTGAAGCCAGAGGCCAAGGAGGGCTAAAGGCTGGGGAATGGTGGAGGGGTGAACCCACCCATGTCTCCAGGGGAGAGCTGGAGCTAGGCCTGAGAATATAACAGGGCAGAGAAGCACCCCAGCTAGAGGGGTTAGGGTGAGGCATGGTGAGAGACACTGGAGCTGTACCAGAGAGCTGGGGAATAGTGAGAGATGCTGGAGCTGTATCTGGCCTCCCGATGGATGGTTGGGAGTTGAGAATGAGTAAATGTACTGTTTGGTCAGTGCTGGGGAAATCTGGATTATGGTTGTGGGATTTCTTATAATAAATTACTCCCGAAAAGGGCTTGTGTGGAGTTCCCAGGGTCTCTGGAAGAAAGGAGAAACCAAGGCAAGCATGCTTGTAATGCCACAGCTGGAGGGCAGTCGAAGTGGGGGTTGCCTTATCACATACAGTGGAGACTGAAGGCAGGTGATTAGCCCCTGGCAGAGGGGAACTGCAAGTGCCCAGAAGAGGGAAACCAAGGCAGGGGGCTGCTTGCAGGGTCATCTGAGGACAGGATGACTGAGAAATGGGGAGGGAGGCCCAGGATGTCCGTGGCCCTTTCCAGGTGAACTGCTGTCAACTGCTCAGGTGTTGAATCCCAACATCCCATTTTCGGGCCCACAACCCAGCCCTCCAGCCAGGACCTTCTCTTCCTCACCCTTTGAACTGCAGCATGCGGGGAAGGTACTGGCAACAACTGGGTGGGGGAGAGGGGGGACCCACAACCCATATCTTTTGCAACAGCTCTAGGGCGAGTTTAGTGCCCGTTTCCACTACCCCTAGCCCCGCCTTCCCCTTCCCTTCATTGCTTAAATTCTCTTCTAAAACACACCTAACAAGCTCGGGGCCCCAGAAGAAAGGGGAGGAAGGGGAGGCATTTGGGCTTGTCAATCAAATGTCACCTCTTCACCTTCCAAACTGGTTCTAGCAGCTGTTGGAAGTGGTTGGAAGCAGGCCGGGTCAGAGAGCCTGCTGCAGCGGGGGGCGGAGCGGGGGGCGCTGATCCCAGGTGAGCAGAAGTTTTTACTGGTGATAAGCCAGGAGGAGGTGGGAACAAGGGCAAAGGATTGAGCAGCAGATCCCAACATGAAAGGTATCAAGAGATGCCAGTCCTGGATACCGCCGTCCGCGCGGGCTCCAAAACGACCGAAATAGAGCAGCTGCGGCTCCCAAACTGGGTCGTCGTCACTCACAGGAGCTTGGAAGTGGGTCGGAAGAAGCTCGTGACCAACCCTCAGTGAGCGCACCCCCCTTGGGGGTTGCCTGAGCCGAGCGGCTCGGGGTCTGATGTGGAGGCAGAAGGGAAAAGTGGCTTTCCTGTCCAACCTGATGTCCACGGGTAACTGGCATGTGTGTGGCGGGCGCGGGGGAAGTGGAGCAGGTGCTCCGATACCACTGCAAGCGCCTGCGCAGAACAGATTGCAGTTCCTGAGTGTCAAGTGTTTGGCCAGCAGCCCCTCCCAGCAGCAAAGTCCACTGGGACTCTAGCTCACAGGCTACGTGTCATAAGCAGCTTCAAATTCTTTGAGTTTCATGGGATATGTACGGCTGCCGAGTCCCTCCTTGAACTGCTGCGACTTTTCCAGCACTCGGGCCTGCTCCTGGGGGGGGGTTCGTGGGCTGACCCCATCCCAACGGGGTTGGGGGGAAGGGGGACAGGGGACGGTGGCTAGCCATGCTTATCCGAGGGGGTGTGTCTCTCACCACCCAGTGCTAGCTGTCCTGGCTTAGCACAGCCCAAAGCAGGGATTGGGGCTCCGTGCGCAGCACGGAATTGGGCTAATTTCACGGAAATTGTGATTTACACAGGGCCTTATTCGGAGTATGGGCCCCACATCTTGAGAGGCTCTCTCATGGACCTTCTCCCCTCCCCACTGGCTGCCATGCAGTTCCCCCACCCTCCCCACTGGTGATCTTTTTAAAGTTTCCTTTAATCTGATTTAGCCACTAAGAAAGGAGGAGGAAGAGTCAGCATCATATGGGCCAACCAGCTCTCCATACGCCACACTTAAATGCTCCACGGACCACAGTCCTAATTAATCTCACTCATGGCAGGCACCTGAGCTGGGCACAGGGCTTCACAGCACAGGTGCTGGGTGCTGCGCCCCTTCTCAAGGCACTGATCTAAACTTAAAGGAGGGAGTGAGAGAGAACTAGAAAGAAAAAGGGGGAGGGAATAATATTTAATAATATATAGAGATATACCTATCTCATAGAACTGGAAGGGACCTTGAAAGCTCATTGAGTCCAGCCCCCTGCCTTCACTAGCAGGACCAAGTACTGATTTTTGCCCCAGATCCCTAAGTGGCTCCCTCAAGGATTGAAATCATAACCCTGGGTTTAACAGGCCAATGCTCAAACCACTGAGCTATCCCTCCTCCCAAAGGAAGGGGACACCGGTAGCCAAAATACTTCTAAAAATCAGACCGTGGAGAAGTTATCAGGCTTTGCAGAGACATGAGGAACGTATCAATCATCTCTATCCAACCATTATTTACAGCTGACATTAGTAACCCATAATTACCATGCCAAGGACCGGGTGGGCTAGGAGAGCTGGCCAAGAGGACTTCTGTTATATTAGAACGCCCCCTGTGATTTGGGATAATGCTGGATGTCAAGTCCTGGGCATTTGCTCTGGAAACTAGTTTCGCCCCAGACAAGTTAAGAGCCAGAAAAAATGGGGGGGGATCCTGAAAATTTCAGAGCCCCCTATTGCCCACCCCCATATCCAGGCAGAGGGCAGACATCACCCCAGAATAGTTTCCAGGGGTTTGAACCTGCAATGCTGGCCCAGGGGGGTGAGCTGTAGTCAGCACCTGGGAATGGAATGTAAAGCTATTGTACATTCCATGTTAACCTTGCAATGTTCGCCTCTAAGTGGAAATGCATTCAGCACGAACCCTCCCTGGACATCTGCAGAAAATCTCTTCCACCTAAACCAACTCTCCTCGATGCCCTCCAACCATGAAAGCAGGTAACCTCGGCTGGCCAGAACAGGGAAGCCTGCCTCTCCAAGGAGGCTCCATGCTAGATTGGTCTTAGCCAAAGTGACCCTGCGATAGCTGAGGGCCGGGTTACCAGGAGGGGAAAATCGGGCAGAAGATTTTCCTCGCTCTCTGGTCCTGCTGGAGGCAGAGCACATGTGGGGCATAGGGAGAGGAGATCTCAGTTCCAGGTGGTGGTGAGTTACCTCCTACTTTGGTCCCAGCCTTGTAGGGGGAGATTGAGCCAGGCAGGGAGCAGCTGAAATAAAGCACGGGCCCCTGACCGCTAAGTAGCTGCTCACGCCCAGCACTGTTAGGCATTTCTAGCAACCTTCCTGGGAGTGAGCTGCAGTAACCTATTCTCGTCTGTAGGAGGCGCTTGGCCTCAAAACCCTCCATTTACACTTTTTAAACCTGTGAGTGAATGAGGCCTCCCCCCCGCCCCCCGCAAGTCCTTTTAACTTGCCCGAGGCCATGTCAACCGCAGACTATAACCCCCTCCCCACCACAAAGGGAGCGGCTCCAACCGGGGCCTGATGGGAGCCTAACTCTTCCAGGGACTGCGGCTGAGGGTATTTGATGTGCGCCCTCCCCCCACCCCCCTTTTCAAACAGGGCCGGACATGTGTTCATTAGGATTTGTGCTGCCAGGGTGCTGCAAAGAACAACCGACGCGTAAAGTAGGAAGGGTTGGAGTTTGGAGAGCAAGGTGGCTTGATTATTCACAGCAACCTGTGCTTCTTTTATGCAACAGGTGACCTGTTATGTGTTTCCAGGTATATCTGAAGGTATTGGCAGAGCTGTCTGCAATCAAGTGTCTCAGAGGCAGATAACTACTAGCCCCATTTGACAGACACGCAGAGGTGAAGCAACTTGCTTATGGTCACTTCGCGGCACAGCTGAGAACAGAACCCAGGAGTCCTGGCTCCCAGCTCTAATCACTTCAGCACACTTCTTCCCAGAGCTAGAAACAGAACCCAAGAGTCCCCGTTCATGCCTGATCTCCACAATATGGACCCCACCTACTTAAGAGACCTGCTTCTTCCCTTAAAGCTCATTTCAGCAGCTGGGCGGAGCCAGGGGTAGCAGAGCTCACGGAGGGGGCTACCCTCCATGGAATTTGCTCCCCTTCCACCCTATTGGTCCAACTGAGCCGGAGTTTGCTGACCTTTGAGAAAGGTTGCAAGGCTTATCTATTTACTCAGACTTTTTGCTAGAGGGAAGTGTCCCGGGTGGGCCGAGTTTCATTTGTCATTTCAGATCTCTCTCTCTCAGCTGACTTCTTGTAAAGTTATTTATTAATTGTTGCATGCTCACCCAGAGGCTGCAACTGAGGCATCTTGGATGAAAGTCAGCCAAGGAAATCAAGGCCACAGGAGCGCTTCACCCGGGCAGAAGCCCGACTGCTTGCCCTCCTCGCTCTGGGAGGAAAAGTGCAAGCACTGCGGGGGCAGGGACTGCCTTTTGGTTCTGTGACTGTACAGCACCTAGCAGAGCAGGGTCCTGGGCCATGAATTGGGCTTCTAGGTGCTACGGTAACACACACACAGAAATAGTAAGTGCTAAATTAGTCCCTGCAAATAGCTGCACAGTCCTCCCGCCATTGGGACATCTGCAAACACTGGTCACAAGACCAAAACGTATCACTGAGGGGGCCTCAATATGTTCCTCTAGGAATTAGATGAGATGACCAGTTTGATAAGCTGGTGTCACCACTCTCCCTAGCCCGGTAGAGGATCTGACCAGTTGGGCATTCTCTCACCCAACAGTGGAAACTTGGAGATTTAGAGAGACAAATCCATGCAGTGGCGGCACCAGGATAAGTGAGAGCACAGGGTCGGTGCCCGCTCCTGGGGAGCTAAGCCTCACGCTAATTTCCCTTTGCCATTCATTAGCTGGCAACATGCTCGGAATGAGAGCCTATAATTAATCGCTCATCTGCATCCCCCATCCAAACGTCTTCCCCCGCCCCAACCACCACGCAGCGCATCCTATTTGATACACGTTTGCTGGCATTTTCAAATCAGAGGCATTCTAATTACCGGAGAGTTATAACACCTTCCATTTCTCGCCCGGCGGACTGACACCCTGTCAAGAGCAAAGAGAATTGCCAGAGGTTTTGACAACACTAATTGCCCCTATAATCTAAAAACACAAAGGAGAAGCGATTAGTCGTGAGGACCGCAGCTCTCGATCCGACATGAGGTTTTCACAACGTTACAAGAAAACAAAAGCGGCGCCTTTTAGAGTTTGATGGCTGCTAACAAAAGCAGAATTATATTTTCATACAACCTTTGTCTGCCTTAAATGGCTTTCCCCTTTGCGCTACGACGCCGAGCTGACATGGGGAACGGTTCTTGTGGCTTCTTGAGAAGTGGGGGCGGAGAGGAGACAAGCCAGGTACCTGGGCTTTGGTTCCCGTAAGATGTGTATTTGAGGCTGAAGAGTTCTCGTTCCAGGTCTTGCATTATGTGGGAGGACAGGTTCCAGTCTCGCTGCACCATTGGCTCAGGTTATCTAGCTAACATCAAGCCCCTTCAGGGCACCATGGGTCCGGGTACTACAGCTGGTTGGAAAATGAAGATTTCCCCCTCCCACCCCAAAAATTTTCAGGTGAAAACCAGAAGTTTGAGGTTTATTGACAAAAAGTCACAATTGTCTATGAAAAGTGGAAAATGTCCACAAAAGTATTAATTGAGTTGAAAACCCAATTGTCCATCGCAAACCGTTTCACCCAGTCCTATTGGTTACTTACATGACCCCATCACTGCGGTACCTGAGCACCTTATAAATGTCACAGTACCTCTGAAAGGTGGGGGCATATTCTCCCCATTTGACAGATGAGGAGCTGAGGCAGAGAGATGAAGTGAGGCATCAAACAAAAAATATAAACTAGGCAAGTCAACAGGACCGTCAACCAGGGTTACCTCACACCACAGCCAAGATTTCCCCAGGAAACAATGATCCTCATGTCAAACCTAGAGGCAGACAAGCAATGTGGAGTTGGCCCCAAAAGGGCTCGGATGCAGGACTCTCTTATGAGGGGCACCGTGGGCATCTAATCTTAGCCAACGTGTCCGTGAGGCCGTTGGGAAAGTCAGTGAAGAGACATGAAGGATTTTAAATTCGCTGGGGACGCCCAGCTCTCTCTGTGCCGGAGAATGAGGCCAAGGTCTGGGCGAGATTGGGGCATGCACGAGAACGCAGGGCCTAAGCCTCAATCCTCAGATCACGGTGCGTGAGGAGAAGCAAACAGAAGCATTGGCGGAGGTTATTTCACCCTCTCCACCCCGCATCGTTCGCAACCAGTTCCTGACTCAGGGGTCTAGTTGGATCCCCAGCTGCTCAAACTTAACAACTGTCCTGCTTGCCACCAGGGCCGGCTCCAGGCACCGTGCTTGGGGCGGCAGATTGTTGGAGGCGGCATTATGCCCAATCCTAGGGTGGCATGACCGCTTTTGTTGTTGTTGTTGTTCTTGTTCCGCTCCGGCCGCCCTGTAGGGGGCGGCGGCGCGGACAACCAGAGCGCCCTGCAGGGCAGTCCTCTTCCTTCCCTCCCCGCCGACCAGAGCGGAGCTTTCGCGGCAGCGCAGCGGGAGGGACCGTGTGGCAGCGCCCTGCTGTAACCCTGGCCGCCCCCTTCTCTCTCTCTCCCCTGCCCGCTCCCTCCTCCTC